>NW_022196906.1:44749937-44767972 GCF_008632895.1 Mastomys coucha | reverse complement strand
GAAAAAGGTTGTTGTTAGTGTGGAGAATGGAGTAAGGGGTAGGCTGGGGTAGTCCTTTTCCCACCCACCTTGTGATGAGGTGCTTGCAACCTTAAGTGAGCAGAGTGAATACGTGTGTGTGTGTGTGTGTGTGTGTGTGTGTGTGTGTGAGTGTGTGTACGTGAGTGTATGTGCGAGCACGCGCGCGGGGACGCCCGCCTCCAAACGTGCAGTGTAGTGATTGCAAGCATATGCTCAGGCTGGCAAGCTCGCTTGTGTCAGCGCGGGTGTGTGCTCACGCGTGGGTGAATGCTCGCTGCGAGCACCCGTGCGGAGCCTGCGTGCGCGCCCACGGCTTCCCCGCACTCCCTGGAGGCCCGAGGCTGCCTGCGAGCGCCTCTCCCCAGTCTGCGCAGCGCGCGCCTGCTGTTTCTATAGGAACCAGCACAGCGCCGGGCCCCTCCGGCTGCGGCCCGCGCGCGAGCATGCCCAGTGCAAGCCGCTAGTTTGGCTCCGGGTCTAGGTTTCCAGTAAGTGGCATGCGGGACTCAGGAGAGCTCCCGGGGAGCTGAGCCGATCGCCTTTGTGTGCAGAGGGAGGTGGCGGCGGCGCGACCCCACCCGGGAAGCCCCGCGGCAGGAACAATGCTAGCCTGCTTGACCCGCGGGAACTTACTGGACGTCCTGCAAGAGGGCTTCAATGAGGTAACTGCTCTGCTCCTCCCACCCCCAGGTCACCCCGCGCCTCCCGCCTAATCTCCCGAAGGGAATCCTGGGGGGCGAGGAGGGGCATCCTCCCGGGGAGCCCAGTTGAAGAGCCCGGGAGGTACAACCAGGGTGGTAGGTGTGGTGCAGATGCACGAACCCGAGGACATCAGAAGGGCGGTGGGCCTCTGAACGGAAGGATTGCCCTCACGAGGTGGGAAGGGCAGTCAGGACCACTGGACTCAGAAGGCATCTCCTTGCAGGAAGGGTGGTCCCCACGCCTCTCAGGGACTCTCCAGGGACATGGGGGGGGGGGGATCCCTGAACAGAGCAGCAGAACTCTATTTCAGGCGCTAAGCGGATGAGTCACGGGAGGGGTGCGGTGGCGTGGCATTGGTAGAAAGTTTGAAAGAGGGCAGGAGACTGGGTGGTCCACAGGAGGGGCCCTTTCCACGTGTGGATTTCCTAAATCCTGCACGTTAAAATTTTCCACCACTGAGGAGGACAAGGTTGGCTGAGAGGACCAACCTGGGCCACAGGCCCAGTTTCATGAGCTAATATGTGATCCCCTTCTGTGAGAACTGCAGTGGGGAGCTGCAACCTGACAGGAAAGGTGGGCCAGGATTGACGAAGGCAGGCTCTGTTTTCTCTGAAAAAGTTTCTTTCAGAATTCTCTTACCTCTTCCATTTGCTTCTTGTGTGACCCAGGCTCTTCTTGTTTGCTCCTCAGTCATCCTTTTGGTTGTCTTAGCCCAGCAGCCGCAAAGGCATAAGCTATTGGTCATGGCTTCCTGCCTTTTCCCAGTCCACCTTTCCCTTCTCTACGGATTTCTTAAATTTTAGGTTTTTTGTGGCAGGGGCCTTGAGCATGCTACGCAAGTGCTCTCCCAAGACCCTACTCCTCCACCCTTTAAGACAGCCCGTGTGTTTTTAGAATCAGTTTTTACTCAGATAATATAAACACCACCACCCCCTTCCGTGTACACGGGTGACTGAAACCAGAGCCTTGCACGAATGACTAGGGGCTATATCACTGAGCTACATCCTAAACCTATTCTCTTCTCAAATATTAACATTACAGGCAAGATGGATGAGCCTTTGTGCCATTACTGGCTCTCACCCGCTTCCTAACCTTTTCCCTAGAGGCAACCAACCATTCTCATGAATTTCCATGTAGAATTTTTTTTCCTACAGCTGCACGACAGGCTTCCCCCCCTTGATCCCTGTTTCTAATTAAGAAATCCTATATTCTGACCTGCCTTAGAACTATCCCCAGTTCTGGCCCCTGTGCCCCAGCCTTATTTCCTGACACACACAGAAAAAAAAAAAAATCTAATGGAAACGTTCTGCCAATGTGACCAACTGTGCTGGAATTTTCCTTTGGCTGAGGGGTGTCACAACCTTTATTAAAGGGCAGAGCTTGTATCCTGCCTGCCTGGCAGGCCTCCTCATCTTCCCATCACTCTTGACTGAACACATGTAAGGGAATCGTTAACAAAGAGCTACAGACCCAGAGGTGAACACAGAAAAGCCAGGAAGCACACCTCTTTCAGTGTCTCCAGGATTCTCAGTCATCTACACTCACTCTCTATCCCTGGGCCTTCTCTGCTCTTTCTCTCTGTAAATCCTGCTCATTCACCAGTTGTGGTAAAGCCTCCTTGGGTCCTCTCCTGGCCTCTCCCCCTTTTCTATTTTAGCCCAGCTCTCTGGTGTCAGAACCCACCTTCTGAATAGAAGGCAGCTGGCACAGAGCCAAGTCCTCCTCTGTGTTTTCTGCTGCTTCTCCATCTCTAAGTCTTCATCTAAAAGACCCACATGAGAACAAAGCAGCCTGGTTGTCATTTCCGTGCCTCTGTACGTAAATACTGCCTAGCATTCAGTTCTTCCAAAACAAGGGGAAAGGAGAGTGGAAGGTCTTTTTCCCCCTGTGATGGTAATGGAGTCTTCCTAAAAGCAACACTCAGACAACTGTATAATCAATTCTTCCATTCAAAACAATTCAGCAGTTTGTCTTCGCCTCTCTGATATTGGACCTGTCTACCCATCTCATAACATGCCCTCTCTGCAAACCAATGGACATTTTCTCCTTAGTAGGTTTGAACTTTGAAAATGAAAATAGCACTTTTGATTTTGTGCCTCTGAATAATACAAATATCATTAATAGGTTAAATTTGAATGATTCCCAAGTTAATGTAAATCTTTCCACATACAGAATACATTTTCTTCATTTCCCCCCACATATACTATCACATATAATCATACTAGTGAATAGCAGTCTGAGGGAAGTAATTGGGATGGTTGGTAGGAGACTTGTTTGATCTTCCAGACTCAAGGTTGCTTGATAGACCCAGTAATAGTCAATCTCTTTTGTTATGATAAGACTGTATAACTGGGCACTTAAAAGATAGTGTCAGAAAACACTTAATTCCTCCGAGAAAGTCTTTGTACCGAGGCTAAGAATACCACACAGGTTTTCAGCCACCACTTGGGGAATAATCTAAGAGTATCTGAAGCTACCCTTCATCACGCAGATGGCTTATTATAGGTCTGTGTGGTTAGGGCTTCAACCTCATTCTCCACCGCAGAGAAAACTCCCACAGGAAGCAGGGATATGGTCCTAATTGGTTAATTATAAGGAAAGCCAGCAGCAGCAGAGAGAAGCTCTGCCCTTTGAATCAAGGCTTCCCTCTATTAACTCTGGGTCTCTTCTCATTCCACATGTCAGTCACTAAATATAACTGTGTGTAACAGAATCTTCAGTCACATAGACAGACAGACACACACACACACACACACACACACACACACAGAGTCCCACCTAGAGTCAGCATGCTTGGCAAAGAAGTCACAGAATTGACTCATGCCAGTGACACTAAAGCAATCTCTTGTGTTGACATGGTCAGTGTTCACTGTGAGTTATCCATAGATTTCGGCTACTGTCATTGGTAACTCACTTTGGCTATGATGGGTTTTCTATAATTCTTTACTTCTCCATTCTGCTTTTGCCTCAAAGCTATGTATGTGTGTGTGTCTGTCTATCTGTCTCTCTGTGTCTGTTTGTGTGAGTGTCTCTGTGTTTCTGTGTGTGTGTCTCTGTGTGTGTGTGTGTATTTGTGTGTGTGTGTCTGTCTGTCTGTCTCTATGTGGGCCTGTTTGTGTGAGTGTCTCTGTGTGTCTCTGTGTGTGTGTCTGTCTATTTGTCTCTCTGTGTCTGTTTGTGTGTCTCTGTGTGTCTCTATGTGTGTCTCTGTATGTGTCTGTCTGTCTGTCTCTGTATGTCTGTTTGTGTGTCTGTGTGTCTCTGTGCGTGTCTCTGTATGTGTGTGTGTCTGTTTGTGTGAGTGTCTCTGTGTGTCTCTGTATGTGTCTGTGTGTGTGTCTGTCTGTCTGTCTCTCTGTGTCTGTTTGTGTGTCTCTGTGTGTCTCTGTATGTGTGTGTCTGTGTGTGTGTGTGTCTGTCTGTCTCTATGTGGGCCTGTTTATGTGAGTGTCTCTGTGTGTGTCTGTATGTGTGTGTCTGTCTGTCTCTATGTAGGCCTGTTTGTGTGAGTGTCTCTGTGTGTCTCTCTGTATGTGTGTGTGCAGCCCTGAAATTGATGTCAAGTGTCTTCTTCAGTTGATCTCTGCCTTATTGTTTGAGGCAGAGCATGGAGCTCACTGATTCACAGGCCTGTCTGGCTAGTGTGCTCTGGAGAGTCCGCCTGTCTTTGTCCCTCCAGTGCTAGGGTGGCAGTTGTATGCTGCTTACTGTGCCTGGCTTTGTATGTAGGTGCTGGGTATCTAAAACCAGGTCTTCATGCTTAAATAGCAAGCCCTTCACTGACTTGCCCATCTCCCTAGCCCTGCTGACTTTGATACAGGGTCTTGTGTAGCCCAGGCTGGCCCTGAACTCCATGTGCAGCTAAGGATGACCTTGAATTCCTGTCCATCCTATCTCCATTTCCCCTGTGCTGGAGTTGCAGGCATACTCCACAACACCTAGTCTAAACAACTTGGTATTGTTATGTTGACATTGTCATTGACAGCATGAATTTCTGCCAGTGTTTTCCATGGGGGCTAAACTTCTTTTTAAAAACTTTGATGTTTGAGCTGAAAGATTTTTAATAGACCTACAAGTATAATGTGGTTTGATGAAAAAACATTTATTTGTTCATTGGATGAGGGCGCAATGTATACAGCCATTGAAATCTTTATATAGAGAGACAGAACCTACTGGAAAAGCTCCAGTAGAATGCTTAAGGTCATAAATGTCACAAAGGAGCAATATTTGTGGGAGATTGTGTAGATACCTTCTAATTAATAAAACCATGAAAAGAAGCAATGTTTATACACCTTTGTGTATATTGAGGCCAGATTCCCCCCCCCCCCCCCCCCCCCCCCACCCGCTTGGCTGATATGCGCGTGCAGGCGATCACTCACCAGACGCTCACTGAGTTACTGTGTTTACCAGGCACTGTGCCAGGCTCTGGAAATAGAAGCCAAATAACAGAGTCTGTTCCCTGATGGGGCACACGGGCCAAGATAAAGAAAGTATCATACTTGGGAACGCTGTGGTAACACAGACAGACATCCTTCTTGTGGGAAAGAGCGAACTTCTGCCTAGATATGATGGCTGAGAGGCTGAAAGCCAAGGGAACGACTTGTGAAAAAGGTGGTCAGTATGAAGCCAGTTCTCTGACAACATGAACTGACAGGCGTCTCTCCAAGTAGGAAAGGAATCATACGTGTGTGTGACTTCCATAGCACGTTGCTGCAGTGCCAGCTACTCAGCAGGTTGAGGCAGAGGGCTGTTTGGTCCACATGAGTCCTTGTTTGAAAAAAAAAAAAAAGTGGAGGGTGAACCGAGCGCGGTGAGATGGGTCAGTCAGTAGCGAGAGGCATTTGCCACCAAGCCTGACGACCTGAGTTCCATATCTAAAACCTACATGGTGGAAGGGGAGAACTGAGCCCTCCAAGCTGCCCTCTGATCTCCACACACACCCCATGACAGGTGTACACCCACCCACACGCTCCCAGTTCCCCCTCAAATAAATAAATAAATGTTTTGTTTTTTAAAAGGAAGGGATAGGGCGGGGAATTCATGTGCTTGGTAGTCCCTGAGAACCAGAGTGTGAGCCTTTGTCTAGCCTCACTCTGTAACGGGGATACCTAGTAAGGAAGAGAACCGACAGGCAGAGTAGCTACCGGGAGCATCCCTCTGTAGTTCCTCATGCTTTCCGTGGAGTAGTGTTGCAGTATTGGGCCAAAAAAAGAGGGAAGGTTCCAGCCATTTCCACAATGAATCCCTCAGTGCTTTGCTGTAGAAATTAAAGTCCCGTTAAGTATTTAATGTAGCAACCCCCCAGCCCCCCACCCCAGCCTGACTTCCTGACTTCCTCACCCCCACCCACCCAGGCTCACTGGCTTTGTTCCCCACTGGTGACAATGCCAGCTCAACAGATGCTCCCTGGCTGAAAGCTATCAGAGAGCCTTGTGTTCCTGGTGCCCCGTGATGGGCAGACCCAGCTTTGTAGCCATGATAGGGCACAGCTTGCCAGGTGCCACTCCCCCAGGCAGTGGAGAGAGTTTGACTCTCTCATGTTGAGCTCCCTTGTAACACTTCATCTGCGAAGCCCGAGCTGGGCCTTGTCTGGGCTGTGGAGACCAATGGCTGAAACTCAAGCTTTTCTGAAGACATTTCTGCATTAGCCCCAAAGTTAATCCCCATTAAAGTGGTTATGCACATAACCTTCATCAGCCACATTTGGTAAGGGGTGAATCCAGTATTAAAGTGCTCAGGGTGGGCCAGATGTTCTGTTTCTAAACTGAGAGATGCCCTTAGACTATGGATTGATTGACTATAGGTAGATGAAGTGAGCCATTCTCATGCATTTATAGATCATTTACCTCGTCACATGTATTCATGAAGGAACAGAGACTGGAGCGTCTAATTAATGGGAATTTTAAAATAAGTTCATGAAATGGTATCATTTTGAAACACTTTAGTTCTTTTTCTATATGATCCTGTGGTCCCAGAACTAATATTGATATGGACGGTCTGGTCCATGTGAGGAAGAAGAAATTTTAATGATGCTTTTCTTTTGACCCAACTAGCCATCAGGAACAACGAACAAAGAGCATCGGCTCAGCAAAGAACCAAAAGAATTCACAGAAAAGAGTTGGGCAGTGGTGGCCACGCCTTTAGTCCCAGTACTTGGAAGGCAGAGGCAGGCGGATCTCTGAGTTCAAGACCAACCTGGTCTACAGAATGAGTTTTAGGACATCTAGGGCTGCACAGAGAAACCCTGTGTCTCAATATAGTGTTGTGTTTTTTTTTTTTTTGTTGTTGTTGTTTTGTTTTTTTTCCTACTGAATTTAGCCCTGTTATAACTTTACCTAGGCTTTTGTATCTTAGGATCTTCCAATGGCTGTCTTTCCACCTTCAGCTGCTAGGGGGGGTCTCAGTTCTAAACAAGTATCACTGTTAGACTAATTTCCTTTGTGGGCCCGTCAGTTTTCTTCTGCACTGTCTCTGGCCTGTCATGAAAGCTTGCAACTCTCCAGGT
The DNA here is from genome assembly GCF_008632895.1 of Mastomys coucha. Taxonomy (NCBI): domain Eukaryota; kingdom Metazoa; phylum Chordata; class Mammalia; order Rodentia; family Muridae; genus Mastomys; species Mastomys coucha. The sequence continues at coordinate 44,760,744 of NW_022196906.1, read as the reverse complement.
GGCCCGCAGGGAGTCACAAACCCAAACCACTCTGACATTTCTACATTAGAACAGTGGGTCCCATGAAGTTCCCTGGTGGAAATTACTCCCAGCTCTGGCAGCTCTAACCAAACAAACCCTCTGCAGAAACAGTCTTTGATCTTGGGCTCCTGAGGGATGGAGGGCAGAGGCTGACTCTAGGCAGTTGTTTAGGAGGAAGGGAGGATCCTAAAGAAAAACAGAAGGAAAGTTACATTTGGCAGCAAGATGGCTTCCAAGGTCAAGGGCCCCTGCCCAGATGAAGATGTGGATAGAACTGTCTGCACTGAGACTGTGGACTCAGATTATAGGGTACGTGGAGTATCCTAGAGGAAGCTGATGGAGACAGGGATGGATGGGCCTTGTGAGACTCAAATTGTGCTTAGACAGCAGAGACCACTGCTGCCTCTGTTTTCCTTCCTCTGAGGCCTGACTCAGAGCTAGCATCAAAACTCTCTCTTTTGCTGGGTAGGCAGTGGTGGTGCACGCCTTTAATCCCAGCACTTGGAAGGCAGAGGCAGGCAGATTTCTGAGTTTGAGGCCAGCCTGGTCTGCAGAGTGAGTTCCAGGACAGCCAGGGTTATACAGAGAAACCCTGTCTCGAAAAACCAAAACCAAACCAAACCAAACAAAACAAAAACCCTTTCTCTTTCTAGAATTATCCATACACTGACATTTTTTAAATGACTTATTTATTTTTATGTATATGAATGTTTGTCTGCATATATAATATATAATGTGCCATATTATATATATGATATGCGTGTGCATACACACACACACACACACACACACACACACACACACATATATATCTCATAAGTTCCTGGTGCCAGTAGAGACTAGAAGTGGGCATCAGATCCCCTGGAACTGGAGTTGCAGCTGGTTGTGAGCCGACACATAGGAACTGGAAACCAAACCAGTGTCCTATGTAAGACCAGCAAGTGTCCTTAGGCTGTAATCTCTATTTCCAGCCCTGGACACTGACATCTTTATAGCTTCCCCTGAACAAGTTAAAAATTGAAACTCGGGGCTGGAGAGATGGTTTAGCAGTTAAGAGCACTGGACCTGAGTTCAATTCCCAGCACCCACATGGCAGCTCACAACTGTACATAACTTAAGTTCCAAGGGATCCAACACTCTCACACAGACATACATTCGGGCAAAACACCAATGCACATAAAATAAATAATTAAAAAAAAAAAAGAAACAAAACTGAAACTCAAGAGAAAGTCAGGATCTGTCCTGTCGTGGACTCATGATGACTGTCTGGCTTGCCTTTCTTTTCTTTGTTAAACTCTGGCTGCAGGTGCCATAAACCCAGCGTGAACAAGAAGAATTAGGAAGTGGAATTCATTGACTCACACTCCTAGGAAAATCTGAAAAATTAAACCATAGAGAGGGCAGGGCCACCGCAGTATTTCAGACTTAGAGAAAAGCAAAAAGCTCTAATGTTGGGTGCCAGGCTCCTACAGATGGCCCCTTCTCCTGGTGGCTTCACTCCTTCTTCCACAGCTTTTCACTAGTAACTGGACAGCCTGCTGATTGCAACATTTAAGTGTGTGTGTGTGTGTGTGTGTGTGTATGTGCTTGTGCATGCGCGTGCATAATATGTTGCAAGTTACTGGACAACTTCAGGTATCACTCCTCAGGTGCCTTCCACCTTTTTATAATAAGTTCTCTTACCATCTTGGAACTTGCCAGGAAGCCTAGTCTAGCTGGCCAGGGAACACACAGGTGTGTGTTCATCTTAGGTCCGTCTCATCTTAGTGCCTCTGGGATTACAGGCTGGTGGCACAATGCCCCAGCTCCGGGAGATCTGACATCCTCTCTTGGACTTTGTGGGCACTTCCTCTCTCTGTCTCTCTGTGTGTCTCTCACTACCTCTTCTACACACACACACACACACACACACACACACACACACACTTAAAATGAATCTTTTTAGTTCTCAGAAGAAGTCAAGTGCAAAGGGGAAGTAGGTAGATTGGAGGTGAGATTTAGAGGGGGAAGAAAAAGAAAATGAATAGTCTAGGCTCTGAACCCCCACACCCGGGTTCTAACCAGAGAAGACCTACTTAAAAAAAAAATCTAGGGCTCGAGAGATGGCTTGTGGTTGAGGGCACTGGGTGCTCTTCCAGAGGACTCAGGTTTGATTCCCAGCACTGACATGATGACTTATAACCATCCGTAACTCCAGTTCCAGGGAAACCAACACCTTCTGCAGGCACCAGAAGGCACCCAGGTGCTGCACAGATACACATGCAGGCAAAACTTGCATACTCATAAAAAGCCTAGCTTAACTAAACTGAAAATCTGGGCCTGCAAGATGGCCTCCAGCCAGCCACATGGTAGGCGAGAACGGACTCGTCCAAGGTGTCCTCTGGCCTCCACATGCAAGTTCCGGCATGTTCACACACCCTAGCTTCCCTGCACACATTCATCCAAGGACAAGATAACACAAATGGTTTTAAAAACTCTTGGCTTGGGGAGCTGAGGGTAGGGCTCAGGGGTAGAGTGTCCGTTGAGTAAGTTGAGACCCAGGGTTTAACACTCGGCAATGCAAAACAAACATCTAGCTTTATAAAAGTTCCACATTTTTTTTTTTGGAGACAGGGTTTCTCTGTATAACCCTGCCTGTCCTGGAACTTATTATGTAGGCCAGGCTGGCCTCGAACTTACAAGAGATCCACATGCCTCTACCTCCCAGGTGCTGGGGTTAAAGGCATGTGCCACTACTACTCGGTTAAAAATTACAATTTATTAAATACTATAGTACAAAAAAAACAAAAGGGAGGGGGAGACGAAAACGAAGCAACTGCGGAACTTGCACATGACAGCCTCTTGCAAAAAGCATATAGCTGGCCGGGCAGTGGTGGTGCATGCCTTTAATCCCAGCACTTGGGCGGCAGAAGCAGGCGGATTTCTGAGTTTGAGGCCAGCCTGGTCTACAGAGTGAGTTCCAGGACAGCCAGGGCTACATGGAGAAACCCTGTCTCAAAAAATAAAAAAACAAAAACAAAAACAAACAAACAAAAAACCCAAAAAAAACCCATATATCTGGACTCCCAGCATAGCCTCTTCTCAGACAAGCATCTTGGTGGAGAAGTGGGTGCCCTTCTGATCCTCAAAAGTGTGACTTTGTCCTTTAAATAGTATTTTAAGAGCCTGCAGCAGGTGCTTGGTAGCAAAGAAACAGGATCTTTCCTGCTCTTTAAGTGAGAAGTGCAGATATCTCAAGGCCTCAGGGAGACTAGACCCCCAGTTTAGAGGCTGACCCCCACAAAGTTAGATGGAAAGGGTGGAGTGAGACCTGGAGAAGAGCTACCTGGCCCTTCACCCAGGGTAAGGATTGCCCCATGCAGCTGTGGAGCTCGGGCATGCCGGGTAGATTCACTTGGCTCACTTACCCCAGCATGATTTGTGGTAGACAGCCCAAATGCCAGCTATTAGTTTCTTAAAAATCACTGACTTAACCTAAGGCTTGATTATCCTTTTTTAAAAAATATTATGAATCTGGGCATAATACAAAATAGCCCCAGCATCTTATTGTCTCCTGCTCCTCCCTTGGGAGGACTTCCAGCTCCATCATAATGACAATCTAGACTCCCAGTTCCTGCACTGCCCTTCTGCTCCAACTAACACCTCCACACCACTTCATCAGGACCACATCTGGAACTTACTCCACCATGTTACCTGCACGTAAGAAACAAAACAACAGCAGCAGCAACAACAACAAATCCCGTTTTCCCTTTTTAGAGAGAAAGAGGAAGGGACCCAGCTCTGTCACCCAGGCTGGCCTCAAGGTCACTGTGTAGCCCAGGCTAGTCTTAAACACACAGCAGTCCTCCTGCCTTGGCCTTCTGAGTATGGTGGTTGCAGGTGTGTACTCTCACACTGGCTATGCACCTGGCGTCTTGAACCCTGACCCTGTGCTCAAATCCAGTTCCCACTACTCAATTTATTAAACTTAATGACCCGTCAGCCTCTCCTCATGTCCTCCATCCTCTCACCTTCCCTGCTGCTTTCACCTTCTTTCCCTGGCTGGGACTCCGTGACCAGTGACTTCATCTCCAGCCCCTTTTGTTTGCCCTAGTGATCCTGGCGTGCCCTGACTACCTCCACCGCTCACATGAGCCTGGGCTTGGTCCTCTCCTTGAGTGGTCCAGGCCTGCTGAGCTGTTCCACAGCAAGTTGCTTCACCCTCCCAGGTGACTCCCTTGGAGCAGTGTCCTCTCTGTCCCTGCTTGGCACTTGATGCTGGGAAGTGGATGTCAAGGGTCTTTCTTGACCACACACTGCCTTGTATATTGAGGTAGACCCTTGGACCAGCCCCTTTTTTGGCTAGTGTATCTAGTTAGCTTACTCTTGGGAATCCCCCTTTCCACCTCCTGCACTGGCTATCATGCTCATCCAGCTTTTAGGTGGTTCAGGGTTCTGAACTCCTTTCTTTTTTTTTTTATTAATTTATTTATTTTATGCATATGAGTACACTGTAGCTGTACAGATGGTTGTGAGCCACCATGTGGTTGCTGGGATTTGAACTCAGGACCTTCGGAAGAGCAGTCAGCGCTCTTAACTTCTGAGCCATCCCTCCAGCCACCTGAACTCCTTTCTTTATGCTTATGTAGTAAGCTGAGATGTCATGATGATGATGATGATGATGATGATGATGATGATGATGATGATGATGATTTGGTGTGCATGGGTGTGCATGCCATAACACATGTGGTGGTCACAGGGCAACTTTGTGGTGTCAGTTCCTTTTTTCTACCTTCACAGGGGCTCTGGGTTTTGAAATCAGTTCAGCAAGTGCCTTTACCTGCTGAACTGTGTTCATCGCACCAGCCTACCAGTGATAAGTCCCAGGTTTCTTTGTTATGGTAGAAATAATAAATTCTCTGGAGTAAGATGGAGTGGGTTTACCTGGTTTGAATACCTATTGGTAGTGTGATCTTGAGCATGTTTCCCTGTATGAAAATGGCCTAAATGATAATGATTCTAATGATCGGATCTTGTCTTAGTTTGCTCTCTGTCACTGTAATAAAACACCATGACTAAAAGCAGTATTGGGGTAGAGTGGGTTTATTTAGCTTATACTTCAGACTGAATCATCGAGGGAAGTCAGGCACTGAAGCGGAGGTCACGGAGGAGCACTGCCTGGCAACATGCTGCTCATGGCTCACTCAGCCTGCTTTCTTCTGCCATCCAGGACCACCATTCTTGGGCAGCATCACCACCAGTGGCCTGGGCCCTCCCACATCAGTCATGAATCAAGAAAACACCTTGCAGATTTGCATACAGGCAACCTGATGGAGACATTTTTTCAATTGATGGTCTCCTCCCAGATATCAAGTTGAGGGAGGGAAAAACAACGTAACTAGAACAAGTCTGATGGCTGAAGGAGAAATGCATGTGCCCCCCCCTTCCCTCTCCCTCTCCCTCTCCCTTTCCCTCTCCCTCTCCCTCTCCCTCTCAGGTGCCCTCACTTCCCACTCCCTTTCACACCAGATAATGTCTTGCAGTTTGCCTCACTCACTTTATGAGATGCTTTGGAGCACAGGATTTGGGGTAAGCACTGAATTCAAGCCTCTGTTCTCCGGCTGGCCAGCCCCATGACTGTAGCTGTGCTATTTATTACTCATGACCTTGGTTCTCACATCCATCAAGTAGGAATGATGGTTCCTTGTGGGATCCGTGTGTGTAAAGTGGTGAATACTTGAGAGTCTGTGGTCAAGTATTTACCACAGCACCTGGTATGTAGCAAGTGCTCAGTGGGAGGTAGTCATTTGCACAGCTATGACTGCACTTGCAGACGTGCATGGGTACTTCTTAAGGTGCGTCTTCAATGCAAGCCCATGTCCTGTGCTCTGGATACATGGAGAACACCCCACCCTGGCGTCCTGCAGATAGTTCAGACCGTGCCCAGAACTTAACTGTTTGCCCGCTGCTCGTTCTTCATTTCACCGGCATCCCTGACAGCGCTGCCTACCAGCCAGTCCTCAGGCACTGCTGTCTGGGCCCTTCCTTCTGTATGATTTTCTTGCCAAAAAATCTACAACCTGAATTTCATCGTGAGAAAACCATGAAAAATAATTAAAGGTCTGTGAGGTGGCACAGGGCTTGCCACTGAGCCTGATGGCTTCTGTTTGATCCGGGGACCCACATGGGTTCTTTTTAAAAAAAGAAATTCAAAGGAAGTCTGCAGATGATGTCAATGGCAGTTTTGTATTTTGATCACTGTGTTGTAGTTCTCTAGTGGTGACCTGGGCAAGAGTACAGATGGGCAGTTTGTGTAGTTAACCTTTTGTTGTTGTTGTTGTTTTTAAGACAGCATGTCATAGTCAAGCTAGCCTCAACCTTGCTGGGTAACAATGGCCTTACACTTCTGATCCTCCTGCCCAAAAGGGATTACGGGCACATCATCACCACACCCACTTTATACAGTGTTGGGGATTGAACCCAGAGCCTTCTGTATGGTAGGCAAACTGACTACCCATGAAACCATATCCCCAGCCCACATTTACCTTTTCATAAGCCAGAAATTATTTCACAATGAAAAGTTATTAAATGAAAAAAATTATTCTTAGGGATTTTGAATGACCCATCAGTGTGAAGCAGCGGTGTGGTCAGGTGGGAACAAGGGAAGAAGGAAAGACAGAAGAGAGAAAAAAAAAAAACAGAGAAATGAGTGAGTGAGCTTCACATATCCTTTATACACAATGCATTGTAGCAGGTGAGAAGTGTCAGGATCTTAGAGATCTTTAGGCCAGAAGCATAATAATCCCCGTAAACTGCCGAGACACTCTGGCACTGAACTACATCCCAGCTCTTCCTTGTCTTGCCATACATCTGGAGAGGGAATCAGTGGTCTGAATTGCTGTTTGTCACACTCAAATGCACATACAGACGTCAGGGGATCCCATTAAAATGCAAGTTCTGTGAGAGCTGGGAGATACCAAGACACTGCTTCTCCAGTGGATTCCCACGGGGTGCTGTTATGGCTGGTCTGAACCACACTGAGCCACTTAGTGCAGAGGAATAGTGCACAAGGGACCCGGGCATCACCTGTGGGAGGAGTGCTTTAGACTAAAGAGCATCCTCCGAGGTTCACCAGAATCACTTACAGCTCAGAAATGCCTTAATTTGGAGCAGGAAGAACTTCAACTTTGCCCTGGGTATTAAATTTGCACCTCATATTCATGTTTCACTTTCTGAGTGGCTTTGAAAGGATTATCTCACCTTATTCTGAGTCTCAGCTTTTAGTCTTCATCGTAGATAGAACATTTAAATCAAGCAGAAAAACATGAGAGAAAGAAAGATGTGTTTAAGGGAACTAGTATAGCTTTGGATCCAGAATAGACTTCCTGAAAAGTAGTGACCCTACCATTCACGCTGTGGATCCTTGCTTGTTGGAAGACCTCAGCTGGGATGCACAGGAAGCAGTTTGGAAGCCCTGATCAGTTTTGCATCCAAGATAATTCCCTTCTTTGCAGCCAAAACAGGGCTATGGCTACTTAAGAAGAAAGTGTCTCACCCTATAGAAGATCACCTGTCCCTGCACAGGGCTTCTGCAGTAACTTAGATATGGGTCTGACGAAACAGGGCAAATGTTTCTCTCAGGAAGCAAATATTTGTGAGCACTAGGTCTCAAAGAGGCAAATCACTGTGAACCGTTGTGACTCCCTGCAGAGATCGTATTTCACACCTTAGGACCATTGAGTTCACGCTTGCTCCCTTTGCTCCCTAACCTCTTGGCCTTCATGCTGGACTAATGCTGTCTCAGCACTGTGTGCAAACCCTTACAGCACTTGCCTCTCTTAGCAAGCGAGTTTGTGTGCAGATGTGTGTGTGTGTGTGCAGGTGTGTGAGCAGGTTTGTGTGCTAGTGTTTGTGTGTACAGGTGTGTGTATTTGTGCAGGTATTGTGTGTATGTACAGATGTGTGTGCAGGTATTGTTTGCATGTACAGATGTGTGTGCAGGTGTTGTAGGTATGTATAGGTCTGTGTGTGTGCAGGTGTGTGTGTGTGCAAGTGTGTGTGTAGTGCTGTGTGTGCAGGTATGTGTGTCTAGGTATGTGTGTGGTCTGGACAAGTTCAGGTATGAGTGTGAAAATGTGTATGTGCAGTTGTGTGTGTGAAGGTGTTGTGTGTATATATAGATATGCATGTGCAGGTGTTGTGTTACATGTAGGTGTGTGTGTATAGGTATATGTATATAGGTGTGTGTTCAGGTATATGTGTGCAGGATGTGTGTGCAGGGGTGCGTAGGTGTTGTGTGTATCTATAGGTATGGGTATATAGGTGTGTGTGCGTGCAGGTGTGTATGTGTGCAGGTGTGTGTGTTCATGCAAGTGGGTATATGCAGAGTGTGTGTGTGTGTGTGTGTGTGTGTGTGTGTGTGTGTGTGTAGGCCAGAGGATGATGTTGGGATGCCTTCTCTGGTCACTCTCTGTTGTTTTTTCAGATAAGCTCTCTCACTGAACCTGGAGTTTTGGTAGACTGTCTGGCCAGTGAGCTCCTGTGATTTGCCTGTCTCCATGCCCAGTGCTAGGGTTTTAGGTGTGCACCACCCACTGTGCCCAGTTTTTTTATGTGGGCTCTCAGGATCCAAACTCAGGTTCTTATACTTACAAACTATGTAGAGGTCTGAGATCTTTGTTGTGGCTTGCTCTCAGATTATTGGTGAACCAGTTGAATGTCACACACAGTTCTCATTGAGTCTGAGGTATTCGAGAGGTCAGGGAAGGTTTTCTTCAAAAAGTAGTGCTTGAGTTGAGACTTTTTAAAAAAAGCATCGGCAGGCAGAGGGAGGTACAGTGGTGAGAAAGTGTGGTGCATTCGGGGAACTGTAGGTGGTCTGGACAGATTGAGGCATGACATCCCTGTCATAAAGGAATAGGGGGTGATCACAGATGCCCCAAGGTCTATTCCTATTGCACAACCAAAGTACCTCATAAAGCAAAATACACAGGCCTACTGTAGAGCAGTTAAGAAATGGGACTTATCTTCAGGATAATGGGAGACCAAGGAAGAATTTTAAGCAGGAGTGCTTGGAGGGCTTGGAGGGTGAGTTTAGGGTGGTTGGTATTATATACAAGAAAGTTTAGCCAAGTGTGGTGGCATAGCCCCATAATTCCAGGACTTGGAAGGCCAGCCTGGTCTACGCAGTGAGTTCTATTCCAGCCAGGACTGTGTTGTGAGACATCATTGTCAGAAAAAAAATTAATGAAAAAGATATAGGGAAAATGATTAGGAGTTCTGTGTTTTTGTTTTAAGACAGGATTCCATGTACCCCAGGCTAGCCTCAAGCTGGCCCCATCTCCCAAAACTTGGGATTACAGATATGCATCACCTTCCCCATTAGGAGTTTTACCACCTAGGTGTTACTCTTTTTTTTTTTTGTCTTTTTTTTATTAGATATTTACTTTATTTACATGTCACACGATATCTCCTTTCCCAGTTTCCCCTCCCCCCCCAAAAAAACCCCAAAAAACCAAAAACAACAACAAGAACAAACCCCTGTTCCCTTCCCCCTCCCCTGCTCGCCGCCCCACCCTCTCCTGCTTACTGACCCTGCTATTCCCCTACACTGGGGCATAGAACCTTCACAGGGCCAAAGGCCTCTCCTCTCATTGATGACCGACTTAGCCATCCTCTACTATATATATGCTGCTGGAGCCATTAGTCCCACCATGTGCAGTCTTTGGTTGGAGGTTTAGTCCCTGGGAGCTCTGAGGGTACTAGTTAGTTCCTATTGTTGTTCATCCTAAGAGGCTGCAAACCCTTCAGCTCTTTGGGTCCTTTCTCTAGCTCCTTCACTGGGGACCCTATACTCAGTTCAATGGATGGCTGTGAGCCTTTACTTCTATTAGTAGAGTCAGGTACTGTCAGAGCCTTTCAGGAGACAGCTATATCAGGCTAGATTGTCCTTCCTTCAGTCTCTGCTCCATAGTTAGTCTCTGCAACTCCTTCCGTGGGTATTTTTCCCCCTTTTAAGAAGGAATGAAGTATCCACATTTTGATCTTCCTTCTTGAGTTTCATATGGTTTGTGGATTGTACTTCGTGTATTCCGATCTTCTTGGCTAATATCCACTTATCAGAGAGTGCATAACATGTGTGGTTTTTTTTTTTTTTTTGACTTGAGTGAGTGACTTTATTCTCAGCCCGCAGAGAACAGGTTACATTCATTTAAGAAATGGTGTAGGTATTAAGATGTTCTATCCTTAAAGTCATTCACCAGCTGTTTCCATGAACAATGGTTCTGCTTGGAAGGTGGCACAGACATTAGGTGAGGGTAAGAATTTGGTTCATTAGCTGTGATAATTTGGAAAAGCATTCATCTCAGAGAAAGAGTAACTTATAAAGTCCTCTTTTTCAAACTTGATACAAGAGTCACATCAAGCAAAGCATTCAGTCTCACTCTTTGTTGTTCTCTTACAAGCAACCTCCCTAGTTAGTCATCTATGTTTCTTTTGAGTATATAAATACTTTTGAAATATATAAGCTGTTCTGAAAACCATAGTATAGTGTAAAGACATGAAATAAACAATATTGTTGATAGAGAGGCTGAGATAAGAGAAACAAGATTTCAAGACCCTTATGTTGTACATAGCCAGACTCTGTCACAAACAAACAAGCTGGAAGTGTATATAGATTGTACAATGTTGGACCTATTTCTCCAATTAACAAATTAGAGAGACTATTGGATGACAATCAGCAAATTTCTAATTCCTCATATTATTGGATTTCAATCGATTAGGATATGTTGGTAATATTAATTTTCAT
>NW_022196906.1:44740511-44748931 GCF_008632895.1 Mastomys coucha | reverse complement strand
CCATGAGAAGTGATTTTATATCTGAATCTTGCTTTTCCAGTGTAATGGTGTGTCCAGGACTTGCTATGTTGGGAGAATTGGGTGATGTTGAGAATCTGATGATGCCAAGTGACCTTGGTTATGTTATTTTCTTACCCTTGTCCCCTGCCGTCTGGTTATCTCTAGTGCTACCTGCCCTTGCTAAATCTGACTGGAGCCTGTCCTTCCTGTGATCCTGGTTGTGTCTGAACTCCTCAGAGTCAAGCTGTCTCTGGGATCCTGTGATTCTGGGATCCTGTGATCCTGGGCTTGTTAGATTACCTGGGAGTGGGGCTTCCTCTGTGTGTTGTGGGACTGGCTGCGGAGCTTGCACCCAAGGTCTGCTCAGAACAGGAGCCCAGACAGACCGGAAGGAACCCAAGTCACTGGGCTGGCAGAGTTCCTGTGTGCCTGGTCCCCCTGGTCCCAGTTACTCCCAGTGTTGGGACAGATGTTGGTTCCTCCTCACCTCTGATCCTGGGTGTGTCAGAGTGCCTGGGAGTGGAGCTTCCTCTGGGTCTTGTGGGACTGGCTGCGGAGCTTGCACCCAAGGTCTGCTCTGGACACCAGCCCAGACAGACCGGAAGGAACCGAAGTCACTGGGCTGGCAGAGTTCCTGTGTGCCTGGTCCCCTTGGTCTCAGTTACTCCCAGTGTTGGGACAGATGTTGGTTCCTCCTCACCTCTGATCCTGGGTGTGTCAGAGCGCCTGGGAATGGAGCTTCCTCTGGGTGTTGTGGCTAGGTGTTACTCTTAATGCCCTGTCTGCTCTTACCTTCTTTCCCTTTTGTTTCTTTGTTTTTGTTTTTGTTTGTTTGTTTTGTTTTTGTTTTTTTTTGTTGTTGTTGTTGTTGTTGTTGTTTTTGTGACAGGGTTTCTCTGTATAGCTCTGGCTGTCCTGGAACTTACTCTGTAGACCACGCTGGCCTTGAACTCAGAAATCCGCCTGCCTCTGCCTCCCAAGTGCTGGGATTAAAGGCGTGTACCACCACTGCCAGGCTATCTTCTTTCCCTTAAACCACAGCATTCACTCCAGAGGTGCACTTGGCCTGACTGCCTCAGGCAGTACCTTGGAATATTATATATCAGCTGCTTTCTGGGGATGGGTGACTGACTCATGTTCTGCAGTGAGTGGATAGCAAGGAGCCTTTGTGAGTGAATGGGCAGTGTCTACTGAATTTGAAACTGGACATGCTATGTCCTAGTTTTGGGCACATTGGGGGAAGTTCTGTCACTTCTACAAATGTTACCCATAAAATGGAAGTAATACTGGCTTTATGGTGATTTTGGTTTTTTGTTTACACACACACACACACACACACACACACACAAATTAGATGATGTTGGTAACAGTAATAATGACCAGGATTGGCAAGATGTCTCAGTGGGCAAGGATGCTTGCTGGCAAGTCTAACATTCTAAGTTCAATCCCCAAGCCCTGTAAGGTGAAAGTAGAGCACCAACTCTTACTAGCCATCTTCTGACCTCCACACTTGCATCTCATGATGGGCACAAGCACACGCACAAACACACACACACACACACATAAAGAAAATAGAAAAACAATCAACCCTTTGATAAGCATCAGTTTTGTGTCAGAACACCAGAATTAGTAATCAAATTAGAATACCAGAAACAGGACTGTAGCTATTGCTCAAGGATACTTCACTTGGCCAGCACACACCAGGCCTTAGGTTCAGTTCCTTGTACCACAAAAACAGAACACCACCACCAGAAATGGTGTTTAGTTCGTGGCAGGTTCTCAGGAATTGTTAGATCCCCTCCTCCCAGTTCCTGGTGGCCACTGCAGGTCCTGTAGTGTCAGAAGCTGATGGATCATCGCCTTAGTGCTGTCTCCCAATGACGTTGTCCAAAAACTAGCAGAGAAACTAAAGAAGATTGGTTTGAGCCCTGGAAAGCAGCCAGTAATAATTTCCAGCGAGGAAGAAGTGCTTGAGACTGAGAAATCAACTGTATTTTAACCAAACTATAATTTCATTTCATTAGCCCTTGAACTTAATTTTTAGTTTTGAGATCTTGGGCTGTTACAGCAACAAAACATCTGCTACCTGGACTGTGATATTGTTCGGGTGTGCTTGCGATTTCAACACCTAAACATCTAGAGTTCAACTTCTGTTAAATGGAAAATGGGGTGCATCGGGTTGTGAAGGCTTGGGAAGTGTTCCTCAGATGTCCCAACCTGGACGTCTTGTTGGTTCCTGGTGGTCCAGTGGCCCAACTTTGTATGAAGTAAAGGAAAGCTCCCCTCTGTCCTCAGAGCTACTGTTCACTTTATGGTTCTCTTTTTCTTCTCTGTACCAGTCTTATGTAATCAGATCCTCTTTGTCAATGGGCCCAGAAGGGTGAATCTTGCATTGAGTATGGGATGACCTAAGGAAAGCAGCTGTGGGAGGCAGAGCTGTGCTTGGGACCTGTCATGGAGTGTCAGGGTCCATTGCATAAAGTCAAATGAGGAACTAGACTGAGATGCCAGCAGCAGTGACTAAACCTGAATCCTGGCTGGGGACCTGGACTCAGCCTCAATAAGCAGAGCACGGGAGGTGGAAGGAACAACCTGGGAACACTGGTCTCTCTCTATCTGTGTCTGCAGTGTTGAACAAATCAGAGGTCAGCTTATCCTTGTGTGTTAACCTAAAGCTGGGGATTTTGGAACATGCTCTAGGCCTGATATGATATCTTAAGACCTTTCTGTGCTTCCTGATAGAGATTTCGCCCTGTACCTCACCATCTCGAGCTGCCTTACAGGGACAGGCTAGGGGATAAGACTCATATGCCATCTTTCCTTTATCTTCACCTTTTATTTTCCAGCAACAGCTACAGGCCTACGTGGCCTGGGTGAATGCCCAGCTGAAGAAGAGGCCATCTGTGAAGCCTGTGCAGGACCTGCGACAGGATCTCCGAGATGGAGTGATCCTGGCCTATCTCATCGAGATTGTTGGTCAGTTGGCCTTGGACTCTGATGCTAGTGTAGACAAGAACTGACTTCTTTCTTCTCCATTCGCCCATCAAAGCAGGTTGTTCCTTCTTTAGAATACATGGCAAAGGAGTCGGGAAAACCTAAAGTACTTGTCTGGGTTAACTTATGTGTTGGTCAATAAATGCTGTGTGCCAGGCACTGTATTGTATGGGAAGATGTTAACTCTGCCGGTGCCCGCAGAGATTCCTAGTCTAATTGGGAAGACTGAAGAGGGAGGTCTGTTTTGTTACTGTCCTTAGTATTCGGATGGAGGGAGCAGAGGAGGATACATAGAAGAAGAGATAGATGCTTTCCTTAGTCCTAGGGCTCAGGAATGGCAGACCAGAAGAATTAGTGTCTGAATAGGGGAGGACAGCTTCCAGAAGAACTGCTGTCTGAATTAGAAAAACAGAAGTGGGAGGGCTGGAGAGTTGGCTCAGCCATTGAGAACTCAGACTGCTCTAGCAGAGGACCTAGGTTCAATTCCCAGCACCCATGTGGTAGCTGACAACCATCTATAACTCCTCCAGTCCCAAGGGAAGCCACACTTTTTTCTGCACAAATAAACATGCAGACAGAACACTCATACACATCACACACACACACACACACACACACACACACACACACACACACACACAGAGGGGATGGAAAGAAACAACAGGGAAAAAAAAAAAAACCCACAGGAAAAGGAGTAGCATTCAAGCCAAAAGAAAAAAATGTCACCAGCAAAAGGACTCGCCTCCATGACATTCGGACCCACGTGTTAAAGGGGCTTGCTCTTCACATCCGGGGCTGTTCTTATTAGGCTCTGTAGCCTTATGCCCATGATGTTTGTTCATAGCTTTGCTAAGATTTCTCTCATTTGACTAGCAATTAGCCATGCTATAGATTGAGCGATTGAAGAGAAAATACACTGTATTTTGCTTTTATGGTTCCACAAACCCCAGCCAAGTGCACAGAATAAGTTCTCCAACATTTATTATTGGTCAGTTGATGCTGCTTAGTGTCCCCGGAGGTCTGTGGTGTGGAGGAAGCTGCTTTCCGACAGGCACCTTTCTTTGAATACTTTCTTGTATTCATGAGGCAGTAGTAACTGCAGCTGCTAGGATGGAATGCCTCCTATCTTGTGTACATTTATGTGGCCATCACACCTTTAGGAAATAGATATTATTATTTCTGTTTTCAGGAAACAAAAGGAAAGATCTATAAAAAAAGAAGTAAGTACTTAAGTATGTGTCAAAGAAAAATAGCCAAGTCTGCTATTTTGATATTTGTGATGTGAGTTTGAGTTCAGGCTGAGTATCCCTCACTCAAAATTCTTGGACCAAAAATGCTTCAGATTATGGATTTATTTTTTAATGAGTTGAGCATTTACAACTAAGCATTATGGAAAATCCAAATGCCCCCAAATTAGGAATTTTTTTTTAGCAACAGTGTAATGTTTAAAACACGTCAGATTTTTAGGCTAGAGATGGCTCAGCAGTAAAAAGGGATGCTCTTCCAGAGGCCCAGGGGTTGAGTCTCATGGTCTTCTGGAACTCATCATGGTGAGTCACAGGCCACCTCTAACTCTGATTCCTGGGACTTGGATGCCCTCTTCTGGCCTCCCTGGGCACTGAGCATGCATAGACATACATGCACCCATATACATAAAATACTAATAATAATAATAATAATAATAATAATAATAATAATAATAATAATATTTCATGTTTTGGAGTGTTTGTGAGTTCAAATTTGTAGATTATGAATGATTAGCCTGTAATACTTTACTGATGGTTTATAAGGCTCATCATCTTCACAAGTTCACATAACTTTAAGTATCCAGGTAGAGGTACAAGCTTAGCTGTTTTAATTCCAATTTCCTAGCTGGAAAGATGAACAGCTATTAAGAATGTGTACAGTGAGTCTGCAAAGGACCTGAGTCTGCCTCCCACCACACACAGTCTTCAGTAACTCCAGCTTCTGGTTGTCCTTCTTTTGGATTCCAAGGTCACCTGCACTTGTGTACACACACACACACACACACACACACACACGCATGCACGCATGCATGAGCACGCACACGCACGTACATGCACATACATGTGCATATAACTGAAAATAAAATGGAAAAAGAAAGCCTCCTGAAGTCCATCTTAAGCATCTTCTTCCTTTATTTAGAGAGGTTACAGTGGACTGGCAGGAAATCTAGGCACAAAAGGCTTAAGATCAAAAGCTCTTCTACCTGCATTTCTTTAACAGATGCTGCATTAATGTAAACTTGCATTGTTTCCCTGACAAAAGCAACTTAAAGAAGGGTTTACTTTGGCTTACAGATTGAAGAGAAGTCCATTGTCAAAGGGAAGGAGTGGTGACTGAGCTTAGAGGCAGCTGGTCAGGTTGCAGTCACATCCAGAGGAAAGAACAGTGAATTCTGGGCTCAGCTTATTCTCTTCATGTGTCCAGGGCCCAAGCCCAGTGGATGGTGCTGCCGGTTTAAGGGGTTCTTTCCACCTCAATTAACTTTATTAAGATATCCTCTCACAGACATGGCCAGAGAGACATGTCTCCTAGGTGATTCTGTATCCTGTCACATTGATAGATAATCAATGTTAGCCACCACAGTTACCCATCCTCTATCCTGGCAGCCAGCGTGATTTCCCGAGGTAGTTCATGAACCTGGAAGCAGTATCAGTATGTGTTTTTATTTTTCCAAGATCCAGCTTTTAACCATCTTGAAATAACCTCAACAGGGCCGAGGAGACAGTTCAGTTATGGTTCATGTGCAAGTATGAGGTTTAGACATCACCATGTACTCATGTTTAAAAAGCCATGCAGGGTCCTAAGTGTACCTAAAACTCCAGCACTTGGCGGGTGGATACAGGAGGATCACTGTGCTCGCTGACTGCCACCCTACTTCAGGTAAACAAAAATCCAAAACCTTGTCTCAAGGAAATGAAGAATCTAGTGACAGAGCAAGATAGCAGCTTCTTCCATATGCACACTCATGCATACCTGTGTGTGCACACCTGACACACCTCATGTACACACACCTGTACCTAAGAAAAGAGAAAACCTCACGTTCTCTCCCCAGTTTTGTGTTTAGCCTTTTGCTCTTCCCTGAGTTTCAGACACGGCCATAGCATCCCGTTCACCAGCGTTGCTCAAATGTCTTAGCTACAGCCAATTAGCACATTTTATTTCCTCACCCATACCATGCTTCTTATTTCCTTACCCTCCCTGCCCACCCACACATTCTGTCTTAGTCCAGGAGTGTCTCGTGCTGCCATTCTCTCACTTGTCAAGCAGAGCATTTAGAAGGCTTTCCCAGGGATTGTCCTCCCTCCTGTACCACAGCCAGTTCTTAACGTGTATTCAGAATATGCTCAGCATCTGACTTCTGGCCAGCCACTCTCTTCCACTTAAACCCCAACCATCCTTATCTCTTGCCTTGACTATGTTGACTATTGTTCCCAATAGTGTCTCTGCTTCATTCCCTTTCTGATCCATATCTATACACCATCAGCTTTAGAAAACATAAACTAGACAGTGTCACTACCTGTCTGGAAGTCCACGATGGCTTTCCATTACCCTCAGGAGAAAACTCAGGGTTGTTCCTGTGGTTCACAAAACCGTGAGTGACAAGCCTTGTGTCTGTGGCCTCTCCTAGGTCTCGGCTCTGATAACTCCACTCTAGTCACATTTGGTCTTTTCTTTTTCATATGAGACAGAGTCACATGTAGCCCAGGCTGGCCTAGAACTTGCTGTGAGGCCATGGCTGACTTTGATTAACCTGATTTGCTTCCTGAGCCTTTTGCCTAAGCCACCCTACTGCTGAAATCATAGGTGTGTACTTCATGTCTAGCTAGCCATATAGTCTTTTTGCCTCTCAGGTAGTCTGAGCTCATCCCGTTTTAAGGTTCGTCTGTATGGCTCTTCAGCCTGGCATGTGCTCTTCTTAAATATAAACATCTTTTACTCAGACTTTGCAATGCCATATATTTTTCTCAGTCTTTATTCTCCCCAAAATTGTATTAAATGTTGACTTATTACATTGCGTATATAAACTCAGAGTTAGAGACTCTGTTTGCCTTATTCCCTGTTTTCTGTAGTGCCCAGAACAGTGTTTGGCACACAGTGGGAACTTGTGAATATTTAGTGTATTAATCAATGTACACAAATAGCCTCACTATGGGCTTCCATTTGAAAAACTGAAGTGTTCAAAAGTCTTTCATTTTTCTCTTCTCCAACCTCTTCCCCTGGAGCACGCACCAGGTCTTAACTCACTCGTTTATTAATAGAGATTTTCAGTGTTTACATCCCCAGTCTTGTGCCTGGCTCTCTGAAACTGTGATAATGTTCTTCCTTCTGATGTTATGTATTCTTGTTTTTCTTCTCACAGCAGGAGAAAAACTGAGTGGAGTGCAGTTGAGTCCCAGTAACCAACAAGAGATGAAGAGTAATGTGGAGAGGGTCCTACAGTTTGTGGCTTCCAAAAAGATTCGTATGCATCAGACTTCAGCTAAAGGTCAGTTAGCGCCTCGTCCTGGGGCTTCTAGTGGAGAGCTCCCTTGGCCACGTGGCCCTGGCCAGCAGTTCTGAGCAGACTGGAAGAGGAGTAAGCCCATGGTCTTGTATCATTTTTCCATGAAGACAGTGATGGAGTACTGAAATGCCAGGGCTGCAGAGACCTGGCTAGAAGGAGAAGCTCTCCACTAATTTGAATTGAATATAGGTCTGCTTGAATGTGTGTGGGGAAATTAATGGTATAAGAATAAATGACAAAATTGAGATAATAATTTTGGAATGTCTCATTTAGATTATCAAGGATGAAGACAGATTGCGTTTTTTGAGTTCTTTTGGTTTTATGATCAAGTACTATTATAGGCCATCATAACTTATGCTTTCCATTCAATTTCCTAGAAGAGACTATCTTATTTCTTCTATTTTTCTTTCCTTCTTTTTCTTTATTTTCTGAGATAGGGTCTTATGTAGCCGAGACTGGTCTTGAAACTGCAATATAGCCAAGGATGACCTTGAACTTCTGATCCTCTGGCTTCTTCTATCTCCTTGGTGCTCAGATTACAAAACTACACCATCGCCCAGCTAGTGCTAAAGACTGAACCCAGAGCTTTTTGAATGCTAGGCAACACTGGATCAACTGAGACACAGCTCTAATACCTCCCAGCCTGAGTGTGTGTGTGTGTGTGTGTGTGTGTGTGTGTGTGTGTACATGTATATTTTATCATATATATCACATTTTTTTTCAAGACAGGGCCTCACTGTGTAGCCCTAGCTGGCCTAGAATTTTCTGTGTCTTAGGCTTTCCTAAATTAGGTGTTTCTCCTGCCTCTGTTATTTTATATTCTGGGATTAGAAATATGTACTACACTTAGCTTAAAAAGAAATTATTTTATAGCTCCTTTTTTTTTTTTTTTTTT
>NW_022196906.1:44710151-44740501 GCF_008632895.1 Mastomys coucha | reverse complement strand
TTTTTTTCTGTGAGACTATTCCATGCAGACAAAGGGGCCCTGCAGCCTTTATTTATGTAGTCTCCTGTAGTGGCATGACCTTTGCCCGTGTTGTAAGGAAGTATCCACATAGGGATCCTTAGAAAGCAGAGGCCTCCTTCTTTTGATGCTTTTTCTAGAACTGGCAAGACCTGGCTCTGTTCAGCACCAGCTTCTGGGTCTGTTGTCTGTAGGTTGGTTTGCTGGGCATGAGGGCGGGAGGAACCCTTTTCATGTTGGATATTGGTGTTCTCTGTGTTTGAAGTTACTCAGGTGAGCAAATAGTGACCACTAAGAGCATCTGGTAGAAGACATCAAATAATCCTTTGGGTGCTTTGTCTGAAAGACTATGAAGCCAAACAACGGAATTGTGTTCATTTCCTTGTATTAACTTTAACCAGAACTTCTCAGAATGTGTGTTCCCTCGTGTGTGTGTGTGTGTGTGTGTGTGTGTGTGTGTGTGTGTGTGTTCTTTCCTCTTTTTTTCTAGGGCAGCAAGCAGAGTGCAGTGATAGCTTTGATCCGGTCCCCATGTGGAGTGGGCTTGGGGATCTGGCCCAGTAAAGTGGGCTATTTTAAGGGAAGACTCCACTCAGGGCCTCACTGTCTTTTACCTGAAGAAGCTCAGTGTTCCCTAATTAGTCCTGCTGCCTCGGGTTCCTTCTCCCTTTGGCTTTCCATGCCACAGCTGGAGTGAGCCAAGAGCACATATCATGTGCTACCTACCACTGGGCATCTGGAAATCACTTGGAGAAAATCCAGCACCTTTCCTATAGCTTCCCTGATCCCATAGGACCCACTCTTTCATTCTTCCCTTTTCTCAGCTTTCCCTTCTCCTGCTGAGCTCTGGGGCTTCTGCCACAATGAACTCTCTCACTTTCTCCACCACAGTGCTGGACCATAGATATATAACACATGTCATATAAGTACTTAAAAGGTTTCCAAAGCCACATTATAAATAGCAAGGACTGAAAATAATTTTAATAATATATTTTATCCAGCCCAACTATGCCCATGATATAATCAATATCTGATATCAATACTGAGATATTTTACATTTTATTTATTTTTATGTGTATAGGAATTTTGCCTGCATGTATGTCTGTGCATTGTGTGTGTCTGGTGCTCTCAGAGGTCAGAAGATGTATCAGATCCCCTATGACTAGAGTTACAGATGGTTGTGAGCTGCCATGTGGGTGCTGGGAATCGAACCTGGGTCCTCTGGAAAGAGTACCCAGTACTCTTATCCGCTAAGCCATCTCTCCAGCCCCACATACTATCTTTATACTGTGTGAGATCTTTTGCATTCCTGTGTGTGTGTGTAAGATATTTACTTAATATCTAATTATAGTACTTGCTTAGAGCACATTTCAGTTCAGAGTAGTAGCACTTAAGTGCTCGGTAGCCACGTGTGGCCCAAGGCTCTCCTAACAGATAATATCACCCTATTAGAATGATCTCTGGAGCCTTGCATGTACCTTTTCCTGGATTGTTCTTATTCCTCTCCTACTGGCTAATAAAGCATCAGCCCCAGACAGTCTCGATCTAGAACTCACTTCCTCTAGTAATAATACATCCTTGATACCTCTAAGGGAACTCCCCATGAACTCCTGAAGACCCCCTGTATCTCCCTTATCTAACCATTTTATTATGATACTTTAGTGTAATTGTTTTTAAACTGTTTGTGTCCCTTGCTGAACATGGCACTATGTTCATGGAGACTGCCTGCCTCCTGCCTGGTTTACTATAGTACCAGCAATATATATTAAATGCATCCATCCACAGTCCCTGTGTCCCTCTGAACACCTTTTGATCTGTCTTATCCTTTAGATATTGTGGAGGGAAACCTGAAGTCCATCATGAGGCTGGTCCTTGCCCTGGCAGCTCATTTTAAACCTGGCTCTAGCAGGACAGTGATCCAGGGGCGAGACTCCAAAGGCCCCGTGCAGAGTCATCAACCACACTGTGCCACCGCTGTGGCCCAAGGAGCAGCTGCTGCTCTGGCTGATGTGTGCCATGACATGTCACGGTCAGGACGGGATGTCTTCCGATACAGACAGAGGTAAAAATCTGGGAAAGGGGAAGTGGTTCCTCTCTCTGGTATTTCTTTGCTTAAATAACTACAGTACAAGTAGACAGAAATATCAACTAAACAGCCCCACACTGCAGAAAAGATAACTGAGTGGAGGTTTGGGAGGGAAATCTTAGTGAGAAAAGCTTGGCCTTTTTTGATGACACTGGCTAGTGAAGCTAGAGCCCTTCTGCATGCTGAGCAAGGGCTCTACTCCTATGTCATATCCTCAGCTTTCTTATGTCTCGTTTTGAGACAGAGTCCTGTTAAGTTGCCCAGTCTGCCCTCGAACTCACTCTGTAGTCCAGTCAGTCTCCTGTGTCTAAACTTCAAGAATAGCTAGGATTACAGGCTCACAGCAGCAAGCCGTGCTAAGCCTTTTCTTTTGAGCTATTTATTTTGCAGCTAGCAGAATGTAAGGAACCATGTGTGGAAATTTGCTCTCATGCTGAAAATTTAAATATATATGGTTGGCACAGTGTGTTTTCTTACTGGGAGATATGTAGTTATCTGGGGGGAGGTCATGTCCTAGGATGTATCCACAAGGCCAGACTGCCTTGAAACTTCATGATTGCAGTGCCTTCACTACTAGGTTTTAAATGACTCAAAAGAAGAGTCATTTTTTAAATTGTTCACCTTCTAAATGTATATATTCCCGTGTGTGTGTGTGTGTGTGTGTGTATGTGTGATTGTAGACAGGATCTTGCTGTGTAGGCCAGGCTGGTCTCAAACCTCTGATCCTCCTGCCTCTGCCTCCTGATGCTGGGATAACAGGTGTGTGACAGGCTGCCCGGCTCCCGTTTTCATCTTCTTGCCCGCACTGTGCACTGAGTGGCAGGACATGTGTACTTTCTGCAGGGCTAATGCTGTCCTCTTTCCTGCTCCCCCCCCCCCATGCCTCTAGGAATGCCAGCATGGATGAGGAGATTGAGAATCCATACTGGAGTGTGCGGGCACTTGTGCAGCAATATGAAGGTCAACGGAAGTCCCCATCTGAGTCTAGCTGCTCCAGGTATTGTGGCCTTCCGTTCTTCACCTTTATAGTCTTGGCAGAAAGCTGCATTCTCGGGGGAGTCCAAGCTTCAAGTACCAAGACCAAAAGTAAGAAGGCACCTATACGGTTGAGTGCCACATCCCTCTAGACTTGGGCCTGGAAACCTGACTGGGGTAGTGAGGGAGTGAAGAAATGACAGATATTAAAGACATGACCCCGCCACACACCAAAAAGTTGGGGTCAGCTGGGGTGTGTGCACTCTAATGGAGTGGCAGCACCTATTACATGCAGCCTGGAGTCCCCAGTGTATTTATTAGGTACAGCCTAGAGGGGAAGAGTGAGCTAGTCTTTGTTGGTCTCTAAGTGAACAGTCTCAGGCTGTAACCATCCGGCATCCAGGACTTGCTAGTTTTTGTACACACTGGTCAATCATTAGTAAATATTCATACTTGCCTCCTGTCAACCTTTGCCCTTACACCAGAGGAAGGCTTTACCAGTTGACCAATCTGGGGAAGGATTTGCCAATTTTCAACAGGTCTGAGGCATTGGTCCTTGACATGACAGTGACCAGGTCACTCAGGAGTTCATCTACTCCTTACTATCCACCCATGGCTTCTTCAGCTCCCCACCGTTGGATGTGTTTATTGCTTAGTGATAGAGTGCTTGCCAGAGCTCCTGTGTTCAACCCCTAGTACTAAACCTAACTTCTTTTGCTTCCCTCAGTTTATGCTTAGCATTCAAGGACTAGCTCTCAGAATACCTGTGGATTTCCCCACCCCCAGAAACTGCAAGATCCCAGTGACAGTAGTTAGCTGTGACCACATGGGGGCATGACTGGGCCCTTCAGGGTCCAGCTCAGCCCAGTGTTTGTGTATCAGCTGCTAGTGTTTATGAAAGTCATATCCCTGGCACTGTCCTGCAGGCTGAGTCTGAGTCTTTACTTACAGCCACAGAAAGCTGGAAAAAGCTCCCGGCAAGAAATTGTGCACGACTGTCTTACGCATTAGCATTTCCACATTCGTTTATAGGACTGGGAATTGGGGCACATTAGTATGCATTTAAGTGGGCTATGGGTGTTTTTCACTCTCAACGAGAGGGTGTCTGCTTCCCTTAGAGCCAAGTGCAGAAGCCAGAATAGGACCACTCTGCACTAATAAAAGCCTGACCAGTGCCAAGTATAGTGGCTGAAAAAGATTATTGTCCTGGCTCTTGGAGATTGTGCCCCTATAAACACATCCCCAGCCTACTTGCTAACTTGGTTTCATTGCTGAGTTGTATTTAATGTATCCTCTGATGATCTTTCCCCTCCTACTCCAGTCCAGCATGGTCTGATCTATTTAAGTCTCATTGTGCCTCATGTGTATGTTCTGTCTTTTTCATTTCCTCTTGCTTTTTCCCACTCATACAGTCGTGTCCTGTTTGACAGATGGTTTGCTGATATATTGAGGTCCTGTAGAACTCTTTCCATCATCTTAACATACTGCTAGCCCAGCTAGACTTTCAAATGTTTACATGTAATGGGTGTAGTTATTTTTTCTGAAGTGGATCTACAACATACAGTTCACCTTTAAACACTTCAGTGTTCAGTGTAGTGCCATCATAATTTTGTGTAAAGCTCACCTCTATCCAGCTAGAGGACATTTTGACCACCCCCCCAGAGAAACTCTACCATGAAGCAGTGGGTGTGCTTTTAATGAGACTCTAAACCGTTGCTCTCTTGCTTGTGGCTGTGACTCTGTCAGTACAGAATCAAAGGCTGTCTTGTTGTATAATGAGGTCTATTGCTTCCTGCACGCCTGCTGGCCTTTGGCTTTCCTGAGCCTGCATGTGCCTATGAATTAGAGTCTGAGTCTCCTAGGGGTGACTGCTTCCTTGCTCTAGGCAGGACTCAGATTGCAGCAGGAGCTGAGAGATCAGTGTGAGGGACCCACCAGACATAAGGCTGTGTTGTGACAATGGCAACAGATCAATAGATGTGTTAAAAGAGTGTACATTTCCCGGTTTTCCTCTCCTCCCTGATTTTGCCATAGAGTCAGCACTCTGCCTATTTCTTTACTGATTCCTTAAGAAAGAAGAGCTTCTAGCAGATTCTGCCATTTGCCCACTTCCATCACCACCTAATGGCTCCATAACCCCTAAAAACCCAAGAATCTTGGAGATGTTGCAGGTTTGGGTGGATTATAGCTGTGAATATGGGATAGACATCCCGTGGTGTCGAAATACCTTACCCTGCTGCTACTCAAGGATGCCCTGGCAAAGCTCAATCCTCCTGTTGCTCTAGTAAACAGGCCAGCTTCATACTGTATCCAAGCAGAACAGTCCTTTAGTCGGGGAAGGAGGGTGTGTGGGGGTGGGGGGAGCGCAGCACAGGAACCGCTAGAGGGGAAGGAAGGTGGGAGCCGCAGACGGGCGGGCGTTCTGTAGGTTTGTTGGGGGTTGGGGGAGCGTTAGTCTCCATCCTGCCCAGCATCTCCCAAACCTTGGAGAGCGGGGCTGAGTTCTCCTGGTTAGGCTAGTCTTGAAGCCGCGCGTTTAAGGAGGGAGGAGGGGTCAGAGAGGGACAGCAACGTCTTCGTTGTGTGGCACCAGGACTATCAGAACCACTAGGTTCTGCCACCGTGCCGCCCATCCCCCGCCGCTCCCGGAGCTCCCGTCGCCCTCAGCCCCGCCAGGTCCGGACCGCGCCCCTGGCCCCAGCCTCAGCCCGCACCCTTACCTCTCTGCCCAGAGCTGTCGGCAGCGCTTGGGTCGAAGCCCAGCGCTGCCTGGCCGCGTGTGACAGCCTGGGAGGGGGAGGAGCGGGAGGGTTGGGGGGGAGTGCAGGGAGGGATCGGGAGGCGGCGCCGAGCGGGAGCACCGCACACCGGACTCCACTCGACGTTCTGCGGGAACCACCGGAGCCTCTTGCCCCGAGGGAGATAGGTTAAGATGCGGCTGTCCGGGAGGATGCTCGGAGCCGCGCGACCGCAAGGACCGAGATGCAGCTGCCAGCGACCGGCCGCCGGCGATGGGAGGCGGCTTCCGCTGGGGCTCGGCTGCGGCGGCGGTGTCTGAACTACCGGGACAGCACGCTTCACCCTAGGGAGCATCCCGGTCCCCGGACCAGGACGCCTACCCCTGCCTTTCCTACTTTCTCCGGAGACCAGGGCGAACCGTTCCGCTGGCTGGCTGATCTCTGGAACCGTTCTTCGAGCCCCGGTGCGGGGGGGACATGCCAGAATTTAAGAGTGATGTGACGCTCAGCCTCCCACCTCACCCAGGGAAGCAGGCTTGCTGAAGCCAGAGCCAGGAGGGGACCATGGGAGGGACACAAGTCAAATGGTGAGCTGAAGCCACTTTGGCTCTTGAGGTGGAGAAATGAGGGGAAGCAGGGCCAGGACAGGGGGTCGTGGTTGGCCTCCGGCAAGAGATAATTGGGGGCGCTATTCTGTGAGAACAGGCTGCTGGTGTGGGATTAGCTCTACAAAATAGAGTGATTTTAGGAATTCGGAGCCGACTCGAGGCTTCACATACAGATTCAGCCTGTGTGTCTGCTAATGGAGGCACTTAGAGGGGCGACAGGACTCTTTCTTTTCGTCTGTTACCCATTTTAAAAAAATTGATGTAAGTCTAATTTAGCAATATCATTGTTGGGATTTGATGGTATAATAAATTAATATTGGTGAGATAGTAGATTAAGAAATGTATATATAGGACCCATTTTTAATCAGCAGTTCTCTGACAGGATTATTATAGTTCTCAGAGAGGGTTATGATGGTAAATAGAGATTACCTGTTTGTCAAGTAGGACTTTTAAGCTAGTTAGGGAGGAGCCCAAGTCTTACAATTAATTAGCATGAAGATACTTTTCTCGGACCTGAGGCAGAAGATTAAAAGCTCCTTCCTTTTTCAGGAAGGTGCTGCTGCTCTGACGCACGCCTCGGGATTTTCCTCCCTCCGAGATCCTTGATCTTGGCCATCTAGTTTCCTAGTCTTACCTCCGTGGCCTTACCCTGGCAGTCTCATTTCAAGAAAAAGAAATGTTGTTTTCCTTTGGCTGCTCTGCCACTCCCCCGGTGGGGTTGGATATCCAGACGTCCGCCTCCTTCTGCCCTTATATGGGAGGCAACTCACTTGGCGGGGAGAGGTGGAACTGAGCATGCGTCTGTGCTTTTAGGAAAGCCGTTTCTCAGCCTCCTAGATCCCCACTACGCCCTCCTTCTGTTTGTCTAGCACATCCCTCCTGCGGTCCAGCCGGATGCAGGCAGTGGGGCTTGTTAGCCTAGCACCTTGTCAGGTGAGGAAGAGGAGCAGCTGACAAACGCTTTGTGCGCCTGGATTCCCAGTTTTGTAAGTGGTAAATGCTGGGGCCTGGGCACTCATAAATCTCTCTTTATCAAGGACACAGCCCCTTTACACAGCATTTTGGCTGTGAATTCATGGTGGCCTAGAGATCAGATTGCCTACATAGTGAAAACAGATAAGAGTTCTAGAAAACACTCAACATTTCTGACCGCTACTTGCTGCCCCTCACTTGTTTCACGGGTTTGATCTATGCACCTACAGATGTTTAGGTAAAGCCGCTTACTTTGATCTGCAACGATGTGAAGCTTTAAAATTTTTTCCTTATAATTTTTAAGAAAGAAGAGAGCATAGTAACAATTGAGATCGTCCCCACTGAAGTTGGTCAGCTGTGGAGACCAGCGAGACACTGGTCCACAGGTTTTGAAGTCTGTGTACTTCCACTACATTTGTGTTTAGTTTTTGCTGGTTTCTGGGAAGAGGAAATGTTAACTCCTGCTTGTGGTTGTGAGGATTAGCCTGCGGGACTTCAGGGGCACATTAAGGGGGTCAGTGAGTCCTAGACACTTCACTGTTGTCTGGGTGATGGATCTGGAAAGAATGCCTAAGAGGGGGCAGAGCTATAGATGCCACGGCCCCTGAGATTGTGCTAGAGCTGATGTTCTCATAGTGTAGTGTGAGGAGAAAGGGCTCCCTGGACTCCCGGATCCCTTAGATAATTAGCCTCATGTTCCATCTTATCTTATCTGTGGGAAGATTTCAAATCTGCTTCCTGGAAAAAAATCTCAACAGTCCTCCCAAAGGTACATCAGAACAAGAATTATTGAAAGGTGTCTCAAGATGATTTGAAATTATGAAACTATGGCAAAGATGATACTAATTCTTCAGTTAGAGCTAATCAAGTGGGCTTCGATTCAACTGACACTAGCAGTTTTCTCCTTTTGCCCTATGACTCCTCCCCTTTTAAAGAAAGGTTTGTTTTATATGTGTGGTGGTTTTGTCTGCTTTCTATGTCTGTACACCACATGTGTGCCTGGTGCCTGTGGAGGTCAGAAGAGGGGGTCACATCCCCTGGAACTGGAGTCACAGATAGTTTTGAGCTACTGTGTTGGTGCTGGGAACTGAACCCGGGTCCTCTGCAAAAGCAGTAGGTGCCCTTATGCAGTAGGCTGTCTGTCCAGCCTGTGCTTCTATCCAGCTCACCTGTGGATGAACCCTGCCCTTCTGCCCATCCTGGCACTGCATCCACCCCAGCAGTCTCTACCCCAGATATGTCCCCTGCAGTGACTCTTCTTGGGACCAGCTTAGAGATGGTCTCTGGTTGCTTCTAAGAGACTCAGATTATTGGAAATATGATATTCATCCAGCTCCGAAAGCTAATGGGACACAACCATCACTCTCTGAATGTGGGCCTGTGAAATGATAGTGGTGGATACACAAAATTCTTAAAAAATGATTTATTGCCTATTCTGGTAACTCTCATTTTAATCAAGTATGCTTAAAGGCAGCCTTATTGTAGAAAAGACTCCTTAGGTTGTAGGAGATATGACTCAGTGGTAAACAGTGCTTCTTGCTTTTGTAGAGGCCCCAGGTTCGGTTCCTAGTACCCATCTAGAATGGCTTACAATTTCTGAAACTCCAGATCCCGGAAACTCAACACCCTTCTGGTTTCTACAGGCACCTGCATTCACATGCACACACACCCCCACATACACACTGTACATCCTATAGACATACTGCACACATACAACACAACCTCCCACCTGTATTCATATGCACACACACATCCCCACAGACATACTCATATATATATACATATATATATACATATATATATATATAATTAAAAATAAAGTCTTTAAATAACATGAAAAACAGAAATACTCCCAAGGACTAGTTTTTTTTTTTCATTTATTCATTCAACATTTATTTACTTTGTTCTAATTGTGAGCTAGGTATCATGTCAGGCATGGTGTAAGTTAGATATCTCTGAGATGAACTGTGAAAACTGTCTTCTACATACCTGTTCATAATGATTGCTTCTCTTCTCTTTTGTTTGATCACAGTCTGACTTCGCCCAGCCCAGTCCACAGTGCAAAGAGTGAATCCATTATAACCCAGTCAGAGGAAAAGGCTGATTTTGAGATTGTTCCTTCTGAAGGACTAGAGAACAGACCAGGTACCATCTGCCTGCCTGGGTTATTTCAGGGGAGCCTTTTAAAGCCCAGAGTGTTTAAGCTTCTGACTGCTAGGCTTCCTGGCCATGTCCGCCTTTACTGTCTGTGCATGGAGGGTCAGCTTGAAAGGGCTCTAATGCCTCTGAGCCAATTAATGTAGTTATCCTCTTACAGAGCATCAGTTCTGGTATTGGGCTGTCAGAAAAGCTCACACCAGCCTGGAGAAGCCCTCCCTTAGCTGGCTGCCAGCGAATTAGATATATGGCATTGGAACAGTCAGAAGCCTTGTTTGGGTAAATAGTTGTTATTCCCATTTTGTGAAGATAATTCTGGTGCCAGGAATACATAGTTTGAACCAAAATGCCTGTGAACATGCAACAGAGTACAGGTTTTGGTATGAGGACTACAAAAGAACCACGGAGTTCTCTTTGTTCAAGCTTCTTTTTTTTTTTTTCTTTTTAAAGATTTATTTATTTCATTTATATGAATACACTGTAACTGTCTTCAGAGACACCAGAAGAAGGCATCAGATCCCATTACTGATGGTTATGAGCCACCATGTGGTTGCTGGGAATTGAACTTAGGACCTCTGGAAGAGCAAGCAGCCAGTGCTCTTAGCCACTGAGCCACATCTCCAGCCTTTGTTCAAACTTATGAGTCTGTCTCAAGTATCTTTTTCTTTTCCCCCTACTTAAACATAAAAAGAAACTCGGATAAAGCCAAGTACAAGTGTCAGGTTGAAACCCTCTCATTCATAAGGGTTGCAATGAAACCAAACCCCTGGAAAAGAAAAACTGAAATGAAATTCTTCTCTGCCTGCCCTTAAACCTGGTTTGTACTAACTAGTTCTAGCCCTGGGGGTTGGGGGTGCACATCTGTATTCTCAGTACTTAGGAGATGGAGATCGGTGGGTCACAAATTTGGGGCCAGCTAGACTACCTAGTGAGCTCCAAGGCAACCCGGGCTACACTGTGAGACCCTGTCTCACAGCCCAAGAGTCACCCACAGAGCCAAGCTCTCTGAGAGGGAGGGAGGAAAGGGCTGTTTACTGTTCCTGCATTGTGCTGTACTTAACAGGTCTCTGTAGCAGGAGTCCTGCATTGGTGGATGCTGCTGGGTCCTTTGTGTTTACCTCTTAATCTTTACATTCAAATAGTTTTGCTACGGGTTTTTTGTTTGTTTGTTTGTTTGTTTGTTTTTTGGAGACAAGATTTCTCTGTGTAACAGAGCCCTGGCTGTCCTGGACTCTGGATTTGTAGACCATGCTGGCCTTGAACTCACAGAGATCCGCTTACCTCTGCCTTCCCTAGAGCTAGGATTAAAGGCATGTACCACCACCACACCCAGTCCTACATTAAAATCTTTACTCCTACGACTCAGATGGTTACTATGAACTTCTTAGAAATAAAGAAGCTCCCTCCAAGAGTTTACATCCCTCTGTATTCAATAATGCACAGTAAATGGTGATGCATGTAATTAGTATAAAGCAGACAAAGAGACTCGAACAAAGAGGTCTTTTTGTCTTTTTGGTGTTTTGGGTTTTTTGTTTTGTTTTGTTTTTTCATTTTTGTTTTTGTTTGTTTCTTTTTTATTTATTAATTATTTTATTTGTTTACATTTCAAATGTTATCCCCCTTCCCAATCTCCCCTCTATGAGTCATCTACCCCTCCCCCTCCCTTTGCCTCTAAGAGGCCTCTACCCAACCACTCCAACCTCACCCCTCTAGCATCCCCATTCTCTGCGACTCAGAGAGGTCTTAAAGACAAGGAAGTAATTTTATTTCAGGATTGACTCACATGATGTTGTGTGAAAAGGGGCTTAGTTATAGCTCCAAGGGGTGAACGGAATAGGCTTGTCTTCGTTAGGGTTTCTATCACTGTGATAAAAACAAAGAAATGAAAAACCCACCACTACCAAAAGTGATTTGGAGAGGAAAGGGTTAATTTGGCTTGGCTATTATAGTCCATTACGAGGGGAAGCCAAGCCTGACTCTGGGATGTTAATTCTGGAGTGGGGAGTTTGTGTGCTGTAACAGGTCTCTGTGGCAGGAGTCCTGCTGCTTCCTAGGGGACCAAGGCCATAGACTTTCCTCCCCAAGCTGGTGCTTTCCTGAGCCTGGTACCTCAGTTAACAACCAGTTCTTTGTGCCTCACAACCCCACCTAGTGGAGAGCCTAGTGTGTCTGTGCAGACAGGTTCAGAAAGCAGGTGACCTGAACCTGTGAAGTACGCTGCGT
This sequence comes from Mastomys coucha, assembly GCF_008632895.1. Classification (NCBI taxonomy): domain Eukaryota; kingdom Metazoa; phylum Chordata; class Mammalia; order Rodentia; family Muridae; genus Mastomys; species Mastomys coucha. The sequence continues at coordinate 44,728,724 of NW_022196906.1, read as the reverse complement.
TCTGTCTGCCGGAAATTATTCTTCACCATGAACTGTGCTCCCACCTTTCATTTTGCAGAAGAGACAGACTCTCCATTATCCCGAGACTGGAGGCCTGGGAGCCCGGGAACCTACCTGGAAGCCACATGGGAAGAACAGCTGTTGGAGCAGCAAGAACACTTAGAAAAAGAAATGGAGGAAGCAAAGAAAATGATTTCAGGACTACAGGTAGCTCTCTCCTTCGCAGTTTGTTCAAGGTGGCCTAGCTAATTATTCCTTTTAAGTTGGTGGTATCAGTTTGCAAAGAAAAAAAAAAAACCTGATTTTAGTTGTGTATGAGTTCTCCCAAAAAGTGAAAATTCCCTTGTTGGTGAATGTTTTAAGTGGACTTTGGGACTCTTGTTTACTGTCCAGCTGTTAGGATTTGTGCAAGCTCCCGAGCTCAGGCTGACCCTGCTGTGTAGGTAGGTGTCTTTTATGCACTTCCCGACCTGCAGCTACAACTGCAACTTCTAACAAAGACTGCCACCCAGCAATTCTGCAGCAGACAGGGGGAAGAAGGCAGTAGTGCCACCAGGTTCCCATTTGTGTCTGGCTGAGGGATTTGGCTGCTTCCTCACACACCAACACCTGATGCCAAGGCAAGCGCTCTGGTAGCAGAGGCTTCCCTTGAACCAACAAAGCCCTTCATTTGTTCCTATACCTGTGCTATCAGCTGGGGAAATCTCCCCCAGACACTGGCTGACCCACTTGACAGAGAGCCCACCATGACCCCCTCAACCCTCTGCCCTTATTTGATTGGCTCTGTTTGGAGGAGCCCCTGTAGTGTGCTGATGACCCTGAAATTGCCTAGGAATATTCCATTCTGTTTGTGCTGGGAACTGCACCGGTTTTGAATTGTGAAATATTTATGGACACATAAACAAAGCCCACATTATGTGCGAGGCTCTGGCAGGCGTTGGAGGGCGTGCTCCCAGCCACTGACAGGGTGGGTACACAAAGGGTTCCTAAAGAAAAAGGAGATTGGTGCTTCTGGAAAACGATTTGCATAATGTATGCCCCTGAACCCAGGCCAATTGGAGGAAAGTTTACATTGTAAACATTCCTCAAGTTTATAGGTGTCTGCTCCTTGTTCTGTGTTTAAAAAAAAAAAAATCCCTTTCTGCAACTCCAGTAATGAGTAATTAATGATTTACTCTTGTTTTAGTAGGAAGTGTTCCATGAATTTGAGGGTGGGGGTTACTTAACCAGGTTTTTCTCCCCTGAAATAATTTGCACTATTTGAGAAAGGTATGTATAGCTATCATTTGGCTCTGTTTGGTTTGTGTTCCTTAGTTTAGGGGAAATTCAGTGAGTGATGAAACAGAGAAGTAACAAAAAAGAGAGTTGACAAGCAGAAAGGCAACGGCCTAATATGTCCTCCAAACAGAGGAGTTGTAAGTCCCTGCCACTGGGTGAATGAGGATCCAGTGTCCCTTAGGAGCACAAAAGGGCTCACAGTATCCACCGACTTCTTAGCTGCTTCAGTGATGAGCAAGCTGGATAGCAAGCCACATGCAGTATTTGTAACTTATTAGTTTGTCATCATTAGAGACCATTGAGCAGTCTGCCACTGGGGTTACTACTCTTGCAATGTCTCCGCTTCTACAGTTCCCTGCAGTCCCGAGGCTGTGTGCCTGCTTGCCCATCCTCTTCCCCATGATTCCATGAGAAAACCAAGTTCATTTGATTTTCTCAATTGTTATTATCAGTGTTTAGTAGAGAAATCATTGGCTGAATTTTAAACATTCTCTCTCAATGTGTCTGGTGAATTATTTATTAAAACAGGTTGTATTTATCCTTTGAAGCTGTCTTTCAAGTTAAAACAAAATTCTGACAAGGAGAACACAGTTTCCCATCCTTAACTCACCTGATAACATCTCGTAAGACCTCCCTGAGCAGGCAGGCCCTAAAGTATACCAGGAAGCTGCTCTAAGAATAAGATTCCATGGCTGGCGGGATGGCCCCACAGGCAACACTGCAGGCTACCAAGACAGAATCTGAGCCCCATCTCTGGAACCCTCACATGGAAAGAGAGAACTGATTCCTGAAAGTTCTCCTCTGACCTCTCTGTGTATGCTGTGGCTCACATACATAAACACACATGGGGGGGGGCAGGGAGAGAGGGACACACACACACACACACACACACACACACACACCCCAGAAAGATGTCTTGGCTGCTAAGAGCTGTACTGCTCTTCCAGAATACCTGAGTTTGTGTCCCAGCACCCCATCTCTAGGCTATCTAACACCTCTTCTGCTGTCTGTGGGCACTGAAGTCATATGCACAAGCCCACACAGAGACATTAAAAATAAAAATAATCTTTATCAGAGCAAGATGCTGTATTTAGGCAGAAGCAGATAGATCTCTCTGAGTTTGAGGACAGCTTGGGGTACACAGTGAATTCCAGTGCTACAGTGAATGCCAAGCATCTGCCACCATGCCTAGTTTACAAAGCGATATAATCAGACCTAGAACTCTGTGCAAGCTACAAAGGCACTGTACCAACTGAGTACAGTAAATGCCAAGACTACATAGTGAGGGCTTACCTCAAATCAATCAATAATAAAAATTTCAAAATAAATTTTGAAGGAAAGGAATGAGATTACAAACTACTAATACAGTGTTAGCCATGGGTTCTTGGGAGAGGCAATGTACAGGGCCTGAAAGCCTGAGCCTCCTGAGCTTCTGGGGATGTCTGCCCCGTCCCCATCCCTCCACCCCCCACTTACTAATACTTTAATGAAAAACAGCCTGGCATTGAAATGACTGAGGCCATCTCTGTAAAGATCTATTCATGATGCTTCTGGGGGTGAAATGCAGAACTATTAAAACAAACAAATAAAAAAGCAAATAGTCCTAAGACTGTTTTTCAATGGGTTTCAGACAGTGCATTGTAATATACTGTAATCTTTGAGCCAGGAAAATTCCACATGTTTTTAGACCTGCTTTCAGCTGGTAGAGCTATGTGTAAGCAACTCCAATTTGAAATGTGTTTGGATACTTCCAAAGGGGAGGTTTGTTATTCTCCTGAGACCAAGAGTCCTCAGAGCAGAGGGTCCATGTATCCAGATGAAAGCAGTCCATGAGGCTGGACATGTCACTCAGTTGGTACAGTGCCTTTGTAGCTTGCACAGAGTTCTAGGTCTGATTATATCGCTTTGTAAACTAGGCATGGTGGCAGATGCTTGAAATTCCTACCTTGAGAGGTAGAGACAGGAGGACCAGAAGTTCAAAGCCATCCTCTGCTGTTCAAGGCCGGCACGGGATACAGGAGACTCTTTAAAAGTGGGAGAGGGACCTATAGAAGGAGCTGTGTGTCATCAGGGCCGTTGGCAACAAGCAGAGGGTTATTCATCATCTCGCTTCCTTCAGAAACGTGCTTGTGTTATCTGATGATTTCTATTTGTGGTGGGTGAACTTACCAAGCCTGACTCTAGACTGAATCAGGTGGCAGGGTATTCAGTTTCTTCCTCTCTTTGTGGTTTATCCAGGCCTTGCTACTCAATGGCTCTCTACCAGAGGATGAACAGGAAAGACCCGTGGCTCTCTGTGAACCAGGAGTTAACCCCGAGGAACAGCTGGTAAGCTCCGCGTCAGGCTGGATACTCTCTTGGCCTGGCTATTCTCCCACCTGACCTCACCTTCTTGTAGTATTGTCTCCTGACTCCTAGAGTTTGCCTGCCATTCTTGGTTACTGCTTCCTGGTTTCCCTATTGATTTAATCAGCAGATGTGCAGAAAGTACTGACGCTGAGTCAGGCACTAGTCCACGGTGCTAGAGATAGGGTAATGACCAAGGACGCCTATGGCCCCACTCCCCTTCAGATTATGGCCCAGTCCCCTGGAGCTTTCCTTTTCTCTATGTCATGATCTGGAGCTCCTTGGCATCCCTGTCTGGGTCCTCATCAGTATTACACAGTCGCTGGGCAGGGTTGTCTGCCTTCCATGTCTTCACTCACTCTGCACCTGCTTCTCATAGATGGATTTCCAGTTCAGACCTCTGCAGAGTTGTAGAGCTGTGTGTGCAGCAGCCAGCTCCTCATCCGTGGGTGCTCAGTGTTAGTGTGTCCTTGGCTAAGTATTTCTGTCCTCTATGTAGGCAGACACTGACTCTATCTAGCCTTCTGTTTGTGTTCACATCTCCTGGTTTACTCTGAGGCCTCAAACAGAAACTGGATACCATCCCTGAGTTCCTTCTGATATTCCCCTCATACCCAGTGTCTCCATTTGCTCATCCAGCATCGTAGCAGCCATGAGACAGGTTTTTCTGAATAGAGTTTCTTCTTCTAACCTCTTGTTCATTTTCAATGAAATTGCAGGAATGATTTAAGGATTATTTTGTTTTCCCTTTGTATAAACTTTTTATTGATGGAGCTGGAGAGTTGGCACAGTTAAGAGCACTTAACTGGAATTTAATTCCCAGCACCCATGTCAGGTAGCTTCCTGCAGTTCTAGGGGATCTTTTGCCTCTGGCCTCTAAGGCTATTGTACTCAACAAGTACAAACACACATAGGTACACATAAAAATAATAAAAATAAATCTCTTTTAAAAGCCCAAATAAGCCGTTGTGTGTTAATTCCCCACTGTCCTCATTGGCCCTTCAAGGTCTGGCTCCCATTTTCCTTTTCAGCTTCATCTCCTCTCTCCCTGATTCCATCTGCTTCTCCCAGTACACATACACACAAACCGTAAACTTCGTCCATATTGTTTTATGTCATGCATTTGGGGCATTTGCTTGTATCAAGAGGACATGTGTTCACCCGATGGGAGTGGTGTCTAGTAGTTGCTCAGGGAGTATTTGTTGAGTAAATGGCTAATGAACTTCACCATGACCATTTCTTGTCCTATGTTCAGATTATAATCCGAAGCCGTCTAGATCAGAGTATGGAGGAAAATCAGGACCTTAAGGTAGGAGAGGACATGCACATTTTTCCCTTTGAAAATAATCACGGGGATGTAATGTGCCAGCTTTGGGACATTCTGGAGAGGGATAGGGATGTGGTGGCAGGGGCTAGCTGAACCTAACTTGTGCTATATCTATCTTTGGAGGAGAGAGACACATCTGACCTGTTGTTCATGGTAACACCTTTTTCATCTTAAGTCTATGTAGTAATTATCTATTCTATTTTGGGGTCTACCTTTCTGTAAGTTTGAAATTTTTCTAGATTCCTTTTTTTTAATTTAATTGGGAGAAAAAGATGACTCTAGACTGGGTATCATGGTACATAAATTAGAGTCTAGCCTGGTCTACATACTGAGTTCCAGGATAACCAAAGCTATATAATGAGAACCTGCCTCAAATAAAGAGTGTCTAATATTAGTGTGGTTCTTTTTTATGACTATTTTCCAGATTTCTGTTAGGCCAGTGGTATAGCATTGTGACTTAGCACATCTCCCCAGACATATGCTTATGTACACACGTACATACTTAGACATGAACTTTTGATAACTTTTGATCCTATCTGTTGGGGGCCAGGTTAAGAATCCCACTTTAGCTAAGCTAATTATGAATCCTTTATATGACACAATAGCAAGAGACCCGAGTCTCAGTAACAGACGTTGCTTTTCTCAGATCTCCATTTTTAGTTGCAGTCATATATATGGAAATTCAGTTACTCAATTTCCCATTATAAAACCAAGTTTGTTTTTGTTTGGACCACAAAGAACAATAGCCTCAGTCAAAAAAAAAAAAAAAAAAAAAAAAAAAAAAAAAAAAAAAAAAAAAAGACAAAAAGACAAAAAGACAATAGCCTTTTGGAGAGTCAGAGCATGCCAACCCTTTGCTTAAGTTAAACAAAATCAAAATAAATTTTCGGCAGCAGAAGAGATAGCGTATCACAGATTTGAACAGAGATTCAGATGGTGTTATCAAGTCCTCCTGTTAACAAAGACTGCTGCATGGAGAAAGTCTGTGGATCCAGATAGGGTGTCTTGTGTCTGCCTGGGCATCTCGGTGGTGGGTTCCTAGAGAACAGAGGGTCAGTCTTTCCTGCTTACAGGACTGGGTCAGCTTTGTGCCTCAGCTGATGGATTAATCTGCATGGAATGGCCAACTGGGTTTTGTCTCCTTGCTGACAGAATGAGGTAATGCTTATGAAGCAACTCAGAAGCCACCATCTGATCTCACTATGTTTGGTTTATAGAAAGAACTGCTGAAATGCAAACAAGAAGCCAGAAACTTACAGGGGATAAAGGTAAAATGAAGACATTGAATTCCTTCTTTCTGTCTTTTTAGTTTTATTTTTTGTAAGCCTCTGTGAGGTAATGTGGTCTATTCGTGAGTGTTGAGAATTGGGCACCCTTGGGACTATTGGGGTTTTGCTAGGGGTCTTTAAGAGGCTTGGTGCTGGGGGCATAGAAAGGGCTTTGCGGTGGGTAGAAGACATGCTGAGGAAGATATGTTTGTTTTTGCTGAGGCTTATGTCTCCTAGTTGTGACTCATGGTGCTGTCACTTGCTTCTGGGCCACCTTGATTTGCTTTGTGTGAAAGCACTCTCTGTTCATAAAGATGTCCTTTTTAGGAAAAAAAGAAAAAGGATCCATGTTGGAGTAGTTAATACCATTCAAATGGTTTGAAAACAATGAAGTAGACCATGAAAGTTCTCCCACCAGCTCTGCCTCCCCTCACCCCAACCCTAGCATACCCACTGCCACCATAACCTGTTTCCCCTGCTTGAGGCAACTTATCAGTTATCCAGTCTATCTATTTAACATTTCTCCCACTGTTCATCCCAAAGTAGTGTACTGCGGTGACAGCGGCACACTGTGCGACAGCTGCACACTGTGCGACAGCGGCACACTGTGCGACAGCCGCACACTGTGTGACAGCGGCACACTGTGCGACAGCTGCACACTGTGCTGTACAGCAGCGTGTTTGGGAGATGGTTCTACTTTAGTGAAAACCATTTTAGGGCTTCTTTACATTTGCATAATGCTCTTTTTAATTTTTTTTTATGTGTGTGGGTGTTTTCTCTGCATGTGTGCCTGCACCACTTGCATGCCTGGTAATCAAGGAGGCCAGAAGAGGGTGTTGGATCCCCTGGAACTAGAGTTGCAGATGATTGTGAGCCTCCATGTGGATGCTGGGAATTGAACTCAGGTCCTTTGGAACTCAGGAACTCAACTAGTACACTTAATGACTAAGCCATCTCTTTGGCCCCCATAATAGGTGTGTGTGTGTGTGTGTGTGTGTGTGTGTGTGTGTGTGTGTGTGTGGTGTATGTAATTAAATACATATTTAATCATTCTTCTGTTGGTATTTTAGACCAGCTACTTTGAGGGAGCTATTTTTGCTGCTATATACAATGCTTGCATTAATAACCTTGCATATATGTTATTCACTCAAATAGGAGTATAACATCTGAATCTTCATCTAAAGCTACCACTGTTCGCCTGTTTCTTGCACAAAGCTTCATTGGCTAGCCAAGACTAACTCACTAACACTTTCCAAAACCTATGTAGTAACCTTAATGCATTGAAGTATTTCAAAGCAGAAATGTGCCTTTTGTTTAATTAAGTTTGAGAAATTTCTAATAGGCTTGGAGATTCATTGTGAATAATATCACATTGAAAGATCTCAGAAAGTATATCATAAAGTGATTGGCCTTGGCTTGGAGACATTGTTCAGTGGGTAAGAAAGTATACTGCTTTTACAGAGAACATGAACTCCACAGACACACAGGCACATACACAGACACACACACACACACACACACACACACACAGACACACAAATACACAGATACACAGATAAACATAAAATCTTTGAAAACTGAAGCTATTGTCCTGAGCACATTTAGGATAACTGACCACAGAGGCTCCTCTTTCCCTAAGTCATTCACTAACGTGCATACCGTTGTTGCACTTTGGAAATGTGCGAGGATACAATACCAGGGATATCTGTTTGCCTCTGCCATGTACTGTCCTGTCAGCTGGATAATTTAGAATGAGTTTCCTATGGGCCTGTGATCCTACCATTTTGGAGGCTGAGATGAGAGGGCCATGAATTCAAGGCCAGGCTCTCCGACTAGAGCAGTGGTTCTCAACCTGTAGATCATGGCCCCTTTGGGATGTACAGGAGTTGCATATCAGATTGCCTGCATATCAGATATTTACATTACTGTAGTTCTAAAGTAGCAATGAAAACAATTTCATGGTTGGTGGTCACTACAACGTGAACTTTATTAAAGTGCCAAAGTGTTAGGAAGGTTGAGAGCCACTGCTCTAGGACGTGGGAACTCGACAGAGAGGAGGAAAAGGTGCTAAGTCAGGTGGAGTGTTTATATATCCAAGAGGTAGATGAGGAAACTAGGAGGAAGGAGAAAGATCACATGTTCAAGGACAGTGTCCTCCAAGTAGGAAGTGATGGGCATTTAATATAAATCTAGGTCCGTCTGATCTCAGAAGCCACTCCTCGTCTGAACAGTACACCCATGATGCCAGGAATGTGTGGGGTAGGGATGAGCTACAGGTGAGGGGTAGGACCAGGGACATAGATGACAGTGTCTTGGAGGAGGAGAGAACAGTCTGTGCCCAGGTCCTGTGACAAGGTCCCTGTTGTTCCTGTCTTCACCCAGTTTGCCAGTGCTAATGCTCCGTACCCAGTGAAGGGGTCAGTAAGAAGTACCATCTGGCTGGGTGATGAGTGGAGGCTAATAAAGAGTGTCCTTATTCCCAGGATGCCTTGCAGCAGAGGTTGACTCAGCAGGACACGTCTGTTCTTCAGCTCAAGCAAGAGCTGCTGAGGGCAAATATGGATAAGGATGAGTTGCACAACCAGAACGTGAGTTAAATGTGTGACCTTTGACCTCAGAGAACCCATCAGTCAAATAGGATGGCACACGGAGTGCTGCCCTTGTAATCTCTCCTAGTTTGTTCCTGGGGTGCCTACCTTCCATGTCTGTAGTTACTTTTATTCCCATCAGACTCACTTCTGGTCTTAGGTCACAGCATGTAAGCCTACAGCAGCCTGGACAGCCTTTGACTCCTCTTGGAAAAGAACATTAAGACTACACTGTGTTTGTACAGTCTGCTCATTTTGTTAAAGATGTGTAAGAGCTGACTTGTGTTTTTGTCGGGGCCTACCCTCCGAGTGCTGCATTCTGTGTAACTGTTTCTTAATTCTGGTTACCAAGTAGCTGGTTTCCCTGAGGGTTTGTACATAATGTCTCCATGCCACTGAATTCTTTTTTACCTTGCAGGTGGATCTGCAGAGGAAGCTAGATGAGAGGAACCGGCTCTTAGGAGAATATAAAGTAAGAAATGCCCTCCAGGTGACTTTTTGTGAACAGCCCATGTTAGCTCATGCTCAAAGAACACTTTTGTATTCAGCTCTGTCTTTGCTCTCTGGTAGGAAATAGTTTCCATTAGCTCCAAAGCGTAGATAGCTTAGCTCTGGAGAGGAGCGTAGCACAGGAGCCTGGCAACAGTCAGTGACAGGCCCGTAGCAGCCCTTCTGTAAAGCAGTTTGCTCCCTCTTTGCCTTTCTAAGAATCCTGGCACCATGTGAGACCGTTAAGGTATGGAAAGCCTTCTGGGTACAGAGTGAAGAAGCCTGTATCCCTGGGGCTCTTCTAGGTTGCATGACAAGAATGTGAACCACTTGCTATCCTTGTGTTTGCCACACCTCTGAAAGTGGTTCTCCATTGCAGAAAGAGCTGGGACAGAAGGACCGCCTCTTTCAGCAGCAACAGGCCAAGTTGGAAGATGTGCTTCGGAAACTCTCAGACGCCAGTTATCAGCAGGTCAGGACACATCAGCCACTGGCCCGCCTGGCCCTCTGGCCTGAAGGAAACACTTTCCTGATTTGATCTGTTTTCAGGTGGACCTTGAACGGGAGCTAGAGCATAAAGATGTCCTTCTGGCTCACTGCATGAAAGGAGAGGCAGATGAGGTAACCCAGAATGCTCAGACTCTCCATAGAGAGGGCATTGACTGCAGGCAAGCTCCAGGGCCCAGGTGTGTAGCTTAGTGGTAGAGCACATGCCTGGTGTGGTAAAGGTTCCAGGTTCCCTCTCCAGCACCAAGGGGACAGGGTCAGGGTAATACTTAGTTTCTAACACTTAGAAATGAAATATAAAAATGACAGTGGCCCTCTGTTGAATATTGAACTATGTAAGCAACTGAAAACAGTCTTACTAAACCACTTAACACAGAGTTCGATTTAAGATACATGCATTCTTGCATTCTTGATTGCATGAAGCAGAGAAAAGAAGGCTACAATGGCCATGGGCTTCTAAGCCAAGGTTGCCATCTCATTCATTCTACATTCACAGTGACCACTGCAGCCTTGACACAGCAGTGGGGAAAAGGGAGAGCACATCTCCACACATGGCACTATGAATATTCTTTCATTTGTGTGTGGTGTGGTGTGTGTGTGTGTGTGTGTGTGTGTCTGTGTGTCTGTGTGTCTGTGTGTCTGTGTGCGCGCGCACGCGCGCGCGCACACCCAGTTCTCATCTTCAACCTGGTTGAGGCAGGGTCTGTTATTGTGCTGCATCCTCTGGGCAAGCTGGCCCATGAGATTCTGGGTAATTCTGTAACTCCCACATCACTATAGTGTGAGGTTTACATGTTCGCATCACTTCATTTCTTACTCCCACGTCGCTGTAATATGAGGTTTACATGTGTGCATCATTTCTTCTCTAACTCCCACGTCACTGTAGGTTTACATGTGTGCATCCATCATTTCATCTGGCTTTGTATGTGGGTTCTCAGGGTCAGACTCAGCTTTTCAGGTGTGCAGCACTTTTCTTCACTGAGCCATGTCCCCAGCCCCCACATAACACTTTTAATATAAGAGAAATCCAGCAAGTACATGCTACATCAGAAAGTGAGGAATGTAAAGCAAAAGGTGCCTTGGTTTGGAATTCTCCTGTTAACAACCTTCCTTTCTTCTTGGTGGTCTAGGTGACAAATTACAACAGTCACAGTTCTCAGCGCAACGGCTTTGTCCTTCCAGTGGCAGGGAGAGGCGCCCCTACTGTCACCCACAGAGGGGTAGGTTCCTAGGACTAGAGAGAGAACCAGCTGAAGAGAGAGCAATGCTCTAGCCATCACCAGCTAAGCTTTAAATATTTCTGGCCTTTGATTACACATGCAGGGGTGTTTTCACATGTGAGGCATTTAGTATCCAAAAATTTTTTTAAAAATCAGTTTTTAAAAATTAAGCATTACCTAGTGGGTAAATAGTAGGTACTTGAGGAGGCAGATTTTCCTGCATAAAACTCAAGCCTCTATCCTAAGAACTTTCCTGTTAATCCTCTTAAGCTCATGGCTGGGATAGGAATAGAAATATGGCATTGTATCATGCCACCAGCACTTTCCTTCCAGCCACAGACCAGTGACCTCCAGCTTGTGCGAGATGCTCTCCGCAGCCTGCGCAACAGCTTCAGCGGCCATGACCCTCAGCATCACACCATTGACAGCCTGGAGCAGGGAATCTCTAGCCTCATGGAGCGTCTGCATACCATAGAGACACAGAAGAAACAAGAAAGGAAGGTAATCCTGCGGCATCCTGCTTGGGCAAGCCCCTGAGCAGCCTGGTCTGATGAGTCTGCCTTTATATGATGATGCAATACAAGACCCTGCCGAGGGCTCCAGCTGAGCTTCCATCTCAGTGGAGCTGATGGTTGGACGTGGTGTGTCAGACCAGGGAAGGAAGGCATGTGCTAACTTGTGCTCAGCCCCCGTAGAGCTGGTAAGGAAGTGTGGATCTTGAGTCCCCAGGATCCCTGGTGCTGTCCTCCACACCTCCAAGGGGAGCCGACTCTGGATGAGAAAGCAGATGGGACTCACGCTGAAGACCAGAGAATCTTTAATAGCTGTACATGCTCTTAAGATAAATGTTGCATTTCCTATGTTCTAGAAGAGGAATTTACACTTCCGTTTGTGTTTTAAATTTTGTGGGTAAAACCTTCCATTGATGATAAATAACTCTTGATATCACTGTGGCTTTCCAGGTTCGGGGGCGGTCACCCAGAAATCAAGCAAGCAGTGAATACCGGGCATCCTGGCCTCCTAATTCAAGTAAGTACTCATTTCCACACAGGAAGAATGTCTGGAATATTAGACCAGACATTGGTTTTCTCTCTCTTCTTTTCCTTTTCCTTTTTGGGGTGGGGTTGGGAGTAGAGGTCGTTGTATGTTTGCTTTTTGTTTCTCTTTGGTAGGGTGCAGATTGCCTTTCTGTACCACAGATTCTAGCACATAGGGGTGAAGGCCCCATGCAGGCCCAATCTTGACCTTCACTTTCAGTGTGGGCGCTGGCTTCAGTAATAGGGCCTTGCTGTCAGTTTGTGGAGAGCAACCTATAGGCTTGGCAACAGCCTGGGTAGTTTTGGGATTCCCATGGGACCCCTTTGGCCAGTAACTTAGATGTAACCCAATCTTGGCACTAGTAGCTTCATTTGTTGGCAAGAGATGTCCAGTTGCCACTCCTTATCTCCCGTTATTTGGAAATTTCTTTTAAATTACCATCATATATGTATATATTTTAACGAGTTTTTTCCTAACTGAGGTTTCGATACTACTCCTCACATGGCCCTTGATTTTTGCTGTCTCTCCTCAGATTCCCTCCCATGTCCTCCTCTCCTCACTGATCTTCCCATCCCTGCATCCATCCATAACTATCCATTCTATTCCATCTGTCCCCCTCAAGTACCTTACTCCATACTTCACTTCTCTGGTTCTACGTACTAACTTAACAGCTAGCGTACACATATGAACAAATATACAGCATATCTGTCTTTCTGGGCCTGGAATACCTCACTCAGGACGGTTTCTTCTAGTTCCCTCCATTGACTTACAGATTTCATGATGCCATTCTTTTTAAAGGCTGAGTAATATTCCATTGTATAAATGTCCAACGTTAAAACAATCCGTTCTTCTGTTGAGGGGATCTAGGTTGATTCCAGTTTCTGGCTGTGAGGAATAGGGACCAATGAACATGGTTACGTAGCTGTCCCTGTGGGAAGATGGCATGTCCTTTGGGTTCATGTCCAAGAGTGCTATGGCTGGACCTGGAGGTAGATCGATTCCCATCTTTCTGAGGAACTGCCCCACTGATCTCAGTAGAGTGTGTTCAAGTGTGCACTCCTACCATCAGTGGATGTGAGTTTCCCGTACTCCACATTCTCAACACCACTTGTCTAACTGAGCTGAACCATTCTGATGGACCTAAGATGGAATCTCAAAAAGTAATTTTTATGTGCATTTCCCACATTTCTTTAAGTGTTTCTCAGCCATTTGAGGTTCCTTTTTTGAGAATCCTCTGTTTAGGTCTGTACCCTGTTTTTAATTGGGTTATGTGTTTTCTTGATATATTTATATATATTGGATATTAGTCCTCTGCTGGATGTAGGGTTGGTGAAGATCTTTCCCTGTTCTATAGGCTGCCACGTCCTTTGCCATGCAGAAGCTTTGCAGTTTCATGAAGTCCCATTTCCTAATTGTTGCTCTTAGTGTCATTGGTGCTATTGATGTTCTGTTTACAAAGTTGTCTCCTGTGCCAGGGCTATCCCCTGAAGTGGTAAATTGTTAATCCACTCTGAACTTGGTGGGATCTTCTCACCACCACCCACCAAAATGCTCTGGATTCGAGAATGAAACACACACACACACACACACACACACACACACACACACACACTCCTCGCGCCTGCTTTCTTGCCCAGGAAATCTAAAGCCCCACCTCTTTGACCGCTGGCCACTTTATTTCACCAATCAGATCCTACTAGGGGCAGAGGGACCCAGAGCGTCTTACAGGTGGACATGCTGGTTCCCAGGTAATTCTGGGAGCCAGATTAGACAAATAGCATCAGAACCAATCCACAACAACCCCCCACTTTCTCTTCTGTGTGGTTCAGTGTATCTTGGCCTTACGTTGAGGTCTTTGATCACTTGGACTTGAGTTTTGTGCAGAGTGGTAGACATGGACCTATTTTGATTCTTTTACATGAAAACAATGCAGTTTGACCAGCACCATTTGATGAAGATGCCTCTCTTTTCTAGTGTGTACTTCTGGCTTCTTTATCAAAAACTAGATGTCCATAGTGGCTTTACACCTAGGTCTTGAATTCGATTCTAGTGATCACTGTGTCTGCTTTTGTGCCAATCAGGTATTTTGTTATTTCCACACTTCCAGCTTCTGGGAAGCTTTTTTTTTTAGGCAGCGTTTCACTTTTATGATTTTTTTTTTATCCCTTAGCAAACTAGAGTCACATTAGCTCTAGGATTATGAACACTCATGACGTCACCAGCATCAGCCATTTGGAGGATGCTGCTGATGTGGGATGAACTATCTAGAGACTATGCAAAATCAAAACATTTATGCTGAATAAGCCATAAAGCAACAGACACATGTCTAGGCCACTCTGGTCTCATAGCAAACACACAAAGTGTCTGTTTTTCCTAGGGGCTCAGAGTTCAAATTCTTTGTGGTTTCTTTAAAATGCTTGAGGGTCCAAGCCATTCATTTAAGGCCTGCTAAATATTTATACCACATAGTGTGGCATGGTTAAGAAGTATGTTTGAACCAGGTCCTGTGCACTCATTTTCCTCAGAATGGGTCACCTGGTTGGAATGCTGCTCTGCCTGGCCATTCTCATTGCAGTAGACATTTTGAGTCTTGGTTCAGTAATGTTTGAATTTTCTCATTTTTTTTTAACCCAGGCCCAATTTTAAAGAATCAAAACAAGTTAAATGAAGATCAAATAGCTGACTAGAACTATTATTTCTTTATGTATAATTTAGTTTTCCTTCCCCCTTTTGATGTATGCACAATTTTTATTAAATTGTTATTTGTATTTTATGTATGTGAATTGTTTTGCCTGCATCTACAACTGTACATCACTTGATGACTGGTGCCAGGGACAACCAGGAGAAGGTATTAGTTCCCCTTGGAACTGGAGTTATATTTGTGAGCCATCTTGTGGGTGTTGGGAATTGAACCCAGGTCCTCTAGAAGAGCAGTCTTTCCTAAACCATATAAAACCTGGGCACATATGAGTGCATGCTGTCTGGGCACAGGAGTACATGCTGTCACCCTGGCACTTGGGAACTTGAATGAGGAAAACTACAGATTTGAGGCCAGTCATAGTGAGACTGCCTCAACAACAACAAAATCCCAAAACAAAAATGAAAAAAAAAAAAATCAAACCAACTGAACAAGCAAAAAATTCAATCTGTTTCATAGGACTCCTGGAAAAAAGATTCCTCAGCTAATTTTTGGAACTAAAATAATTGGTTTCTCTCCCGACAGCATCGTCATCTCATTTAGGGAAATGCTACAGTCAGAAATTTGAGAACACAATTTACTCTACAAGTATTTTTACATTTCATACTTGTGTTTGAAGGGTTTTACTCTGTGGCCTGTTTTTTATTTAACTGTTTTGTTTTTAGAAACAGAGTCACATGTAAACCAGGCTAACTTCAAACTACATAGCTGGGGGTGACCTTGAACTCCTGATCCCACTTCCATCTCCCATGTGCTAGGACTGCTGGTGTGTATGTAGGCCTATGTAGACCAGGCTAGCCTCAAACTGAAGTGATCTTCCCGCATCCGCCTCCTAAGTGCTGGGTTAAAGACGTGCCCTATCCTGCTTCTTTATGATTTTATCCTCTTTGGTAGTTATTCAAGATTAACAGGAACTGCCAATGTAAAACTTCTATGCTCTTAGAAATTCCTTTCATGTAATAAATTCCTTCCCTTTTAGACCAATTATTCCATACATGCATATATATATAGGCATTTAAACAATTAGGCTAAATTTACAGTTGCTTATAGATCTGAATGTTAACCCAGATCTTCCATGTAAATGGATTTTAATAAGTTCCATTCATTATTAGTATGACCCAGCCAGCCCCCAGTAATCGAGGCAGAACCCTATGAAAATTTTAAACCAGCTTTAGCACAGTTTCTTGGTGAATTGCCCATAACTATTTTTCTATCCACTAGACTGTTAATTCCCCAGCTGCACTCTCCTAACTCTTGCTGTTTGAGTCTCGCCTGGGTTATGTCTGCTCCATCAGGGTCCTCCTCTCCTGGCCACCCAGCCTCATGGCAGCCTTCGCCTCTCTCCTTCTTTGTCTTTGTTCCTTCTCCCTCTCCTCCTTCCTTTCTCTGGGTCCTCATGGTCCCTACTTGTGATGCCCAGCCCGGTAGCTGAAAACCCACCTACCTCTATTCTCCCCAGTAACTGGCTGTAGCTACTTTTATTTAGCCAATAGCTTTAAATTTGGGAGCAAAATTTATACAACAAAGACCTGTGTACTGGGAGTTCTAGGGGCAACTAGGTCTGGAGGCAGTATTTAGCATTTGAGTACATAGCAGCACCAGATCAACCTCCAACATTTCCAGTGACACCCATCTCACAAACAGCCCAGCATGTCCCTCACTTTATCAAATCTAAGAACTGGTACAACTGTGGAAGTCCTTTCACTATGATGTCTCTTAATCTCCTGTATCAGACTTCCTAACAGGTCTATACTTATTCTCTTCTTTTCTTTCTTTCTTTCTTTCTTTCTTTCTTTTTTTTTTTTTTTTTTTTTTTTTTTTTTTTTTTTAATTTTTTTGGTTTTTCGAGACAAGGTTTCTCTGTGTAGTCCTGGCTGTCCTGTAACTCACTCTGTAGACCAGGCTGGCCTTGAACTCAGAAATCTGCCTGCCTCTGCCTCCCAAGTGCTGGGATTAAAGGCGTGAGCCACCACTGCCCAGCTCTTTTCTTTCTTTTAAACTTTAACACTTACTATTATTGTGTGTGTGCTGCTGTGTCACACTCCACATGTAGAAGCTTAAGGACACCTTGCAAGAGTCAGTTCTCTCCTTCTACCCTGTGGGTTCTGGGAACCAAACTGAGCCTAGCAGCAAGCAGCTTTCCTTCCAACCTCTCACCAGCCCTCTCTTCCCTTTCCTCCTTCCATTGACCACCCTATCAAGTTCATTCTTACTTCTACTCAGTTATTCCATTATTCTCACTGTTGGACAGCAGGAGACGTTCTTGCTCTCTCTAGTCAAGTGGTTGCATCTCAAGCGTTGTCTTCCATTGTCTTTTCAAAAGCACTTAACGGTCTTGAACTGTCTGAGGCAATGTTCTCCACCATCAGTTCCAGGGAAGCCATGTCCTAGTGATAGTGTACCGAGTATCCTATAGCACCAGCAATGCTAGATTGTGCAGATGTGGTCCGGAACAAGGTGGACCTGGTGCCGCTTTTCATTGCAGTCTGCTGAGCTAGAATTCTCAGTTTTCCTTACATTCTCTGAACAGTAATTCTGAGCCATCCCTGCCCCCCCAGCACCCGCCATGTGTCCCATGATGCCATTTGAGGCCTAGGCTGTCTCAGTCTCTTTCAGGACCCTTCCATTCCACATGGCTTCAGGCATTCTTGTATGTGGATTACTTTTAGTTTATTCTCATCCCAGCCCTTTCCTGAGCTTCAAGGGTATGTATTTGAATGCCAATGAGATGGTCCTCTTTGTAAGGTCAAAGGCACTTGGAATTCCTCAAACTGAATGTAAGCCAACAGAACAGGAAAATAAAGAATATTAAAAAAAGATAGATGTGATTGAAATACAGTCTTGAGGGAGCCACAGTGTATGGTTACAAACAGGAATGTTAATTATTTAATGGCACTTCATCTAAGTTTCTTTGTTGTCTAATGGAGTTAATCTTGAAAGATCTGAGCAATAAATGAGACTTCTGAAAAATCACTGCAAAATATGGGGGACATACAATGTATGTAAGGTAGGTCCAGAACTCCTACCTCTGTTCCACTCTGGCTATGTCCCAAACAAATTCCTTTCCCATCAGTGACTCGTGAGGCAAAATAGTTATTTCAGTGTATCTGAGATCTATTTTTATTTGTGTTCATGTGTGTGTGTCTATGCATACTGCACATGTAATGGGTGCCTGCAGAGGTCAGAATGGGACTTCAGAGCCCCTGTAGCTAGAGTTACAAAGGGCTGTGCCCCACCTGAGTGCTGGGAACTAAATTGGTATATGCTTTTAAATGCTGAGTATCTCTCATGCCCTTTATGTCAGATTTAAAGTAACACAGTAACTTTGTGAGATAAAATTGAGAGTTCATTTATAAACCCACACATGTACAGTCATTTGAATTAGGTCAAGTGGCTATCCTATAACATGGGATCCTTACTAGTTACCCTATGTATGTTTAAAAAGTTTCTGCAACTTCCAGAAAAAAGAGAAATATGCTTTAGGCCTCGATTTAGAATTCCTAGATATGGCATCAAAAGCATGTGCAGCTAAAGAAAAAATAGAACAACTGTTATAGAAACAACATGTTTCTGCATAAAAGGGCACTATCTGGAAAGTAAAAAGAGCTGTGCATGGGTACGTGCATTAATCCTAGCATTTAGGAGGCTGAGACTAGATCATTACAAGCTTGCAGTGAGCTTCATTATACACGGTGACTTCCAGGCCAACTAGGGCTATATAGAAACATGTTTGTCAAGAAGGAAAGAGAGTCATTTATCTGGACCTAGGATCCAGAATATATAAATTCAACAGCAAAAGACAGTAGAAAAAAAA
>NW_022196906.1:44642857-44710141 GCF_008632895.1 Mastomys coucha | reverse complement strand
AAACCAAAGGCCTCAAGTAAATGTTTTTTCTAAAGACACAAGTATTATAAATAAACAATAAAATATATTAGCCATTAGGAACTGCAAATGAAAAACACAGCGAAGGTCTAGAGAGTGAGCTTCCTGCTCTTACAGAAGGCTGAGTTCAGTCCCAGCACCCACACCAGGTAGCTTATAATCACCTGTAACTCCAGCTCCAAGGAATCCAGCGCCCTCTTCTGTCCTCCTTAGGCACACACCCCACACAGATATAGACAGAGACACATAATTAAGAATAAAATAAGTCCTTAAAAAAAAAAACCCACAGTGAGGGTTATGGGTATAGTGTATGGCAAGGTCCTACATTTAATTCCTAGCTCTAAAGGCAAAATTAAAATCCCGCAGTGACACGCCACTTCATTTCTTCTAGATGGTTCTAAGAAAATGGGAAGTAACAAGTGTTGACAAAAGACATGGAGAACCTGGAACTCTTCTGTGTTATTACGAAGTTGTATAATGAGCAAAAGAGTCATCAAGGATAAACACAGAATGACCACAGGAAGTGATAGGTACACGCCCCCAAGAGCTAACATAAGTGTGTGCCAGCTGATAGGCACGTGTGATAGATGCAAACAGTGGAAGAGAATTCAGCCCCAGAAAGGCATAAATAAAGTACTGATACACATCTGAAAGTGAATGAACTCTGAAAACACATTATGCAAAGTACAAGACACCAGACCCAAAAGGCTAGTTCACTTGGCAAAGGGCCTGCCCCACAAGTATGAGGAGCTGAGTTCAAATCCCCAGCATCCGTGTAAAAAGCTGGGTATGGTCACACATGCCTGTGATCTTAGTGTAAAGAAGGCAGGAATAGGTGGGGTCACTGGAGTTCTCTGGCCAACTATTCTCACCCAATCTGTGAGCTCCAGATTCAGTGAGAGACCCTGCCTCAAAAAGTAAGGTGAGATATGATTGAGGAAAGGCATCTGGCTTACCTCTGGCTTTTATACACATATCACATACATACATACACATACCATGCACACACATACATCACATACATATACATACTGTATACATGCATACACACATACCATAAAGTGAAAAAAATCTTTTAAAAAACCCAAAGGACATATGTTACATTTGTACATTTATATGCAATGTCCTGAACAAGCAAATTATTAGAGAGAAAGAGGGTTGGGTTAGATGCATGCCAGGATCCAGAAGGAAGGAGAAATGGCCTTTGTAATGTATGTGTGTAATGTATGTGGGCACACATGTACCACAGTGCATGTGTGGAGGGAACAAGGCAACGTATGGAAGTCAGGTCTCTCCTTCCACCATGTAAATTCTGGGGATGAATTGGCATGAGAGCACCTTCACCCACGGAACCATCTTATTGGCCATGGCAACAGCCACCTGTTCAGTTCAGGTTTCTTAGGGGGTGATGACAGTGTCCAGGGCTAGATAGTGGTGAATGTTTGCATGGTATTGTGGATGTACTAACTGTCACTAAATTGCACACACTTTAAAATGGTTAAAGTGGTGAATTGTACCTTATATGAATTCTGTCTCGATTCTTAAAATGTGATCTCTTTTTTAGAGTAGTATAATTCTGGCTTCTGCCTAGAGTCTAAAAAGCTTGATAGAACCTTGTACATTAGCAAGAGGAAGCTGGTTAACCTAAAATGTCCCAAATGTTGAACCCACCTGAGAGATGAACCAGCCTGGAACACAAGCCAGTGGCTGCAGAGTGAGAGGGCTTGTTAGCAGCAGCTGTGTGTGGTGACATCGGGCAGGGTGATGGGCCACTGTGCCATGCACAAAAAGAATGTTTCAAGATTCCCTGCATTGCTAAAGGCTAAGCAGAGAACCCTGGGTGCTGAGGGCATGGGAGTTTACAATAAGTAGACACTTTCTACAGAGTTCTATTCTGTGCACGAAATTGTTTGTTTGTAGTGACAGAATTGATAGAAAACTTCCCTGTTGGTGCAGGCCCAGAGGACAGGGGCACTTCCACTACAAAGCTCAAAGATTGTCCCTTGTGGAGCAAAAAACCATCTGGGAATTTGGGCAGTAGTGGCGTGTGCCTTTAATTCTAGCATTTGAGAGGCAGCAGGCCTTAGCAACCAAAGGCCCAACTTCAGCTAGGTTGCTGTTGCCACTCCTGTGCTGGCAGAAGACACAGTACACCATAGCCAGAGATGTTCCCTCTGTCTGTCTATCTCTGTCTTGCTCCTTCTTTCTCTCTCCCTGTCTCTGAGACAAAGTCATACTACTGTGGTCAAACTCAGGATCTTCCTGCCCCAGCATCTTGAGTACTGGGATTAACTACTGCATTAACACTTGATGTCTGACACTCACAAAAAAAATTATGAGGGCCAGCCAGGCATGATGGCACACACCTTTAGTCCCAGGGCCAGCCTGGTCTACAGAGCAAGTTCCAGAACAGCCAGTGCTACACAGTGTGACCTTGTCATGAAAAACAAACAAACAAACAAAATCAAAACAAATTATTAGCCAGGCGGTGGTGGCGCACGCCTTTAATCCCAGCATTTGGGAGGCAGAGGCAGGTGGATTTCTGAGTTCGAGGGCAGCCTGGTCTACAGAGTGAGTTCCAGGACAGCCAGGGCTACACAGAGAAACCTTATCTTGAAAAAAACAAAAAACAAAAACAAAAAAACAAAACAAATTATTAGGTCTACATGGTAGGAAAGAACTAACTTCTTCAGGTTGTCCCATGACTTCAACATGTTTGTGCATACTAGCCCCACACCCCACATACGCCAAAAAAAAAAAAAGGAAGAAGAGACATTCCTAAAAGCAATAAGAAAAAAACCGCCACTACCAAGAACCAGATCAGTCAACAGAACCAAACCCAAGTGAGACAAGGATGTTGAGACCAGGAATTATAGATAAATAACAGATCAATCTGTTTGTTGTTATGGTAAAAACGTGCTGATGAGGGATTTTAGTAGTGAGACAGAAATTATAAGGAATAAAATAAAAGGTTAAAAGTAAAAGTACAGATAAATATGAATATCATTTCTAACATAGGCCTCAGTAGACTCAACACAGCCACCTAAGGAATCTACAAACTTAAAAATGTGCTGATAGAAATTAGCAAAATTTAAATATGAGGAGAGAAATAATATGGGACAGGAAAGAAGCACGTCAGAGCAGAGTGAATCAAACGGCATTGGATTAAGATGTGAGCGGTTGGACTCACCGAGGGAGAACAGTAGGATCGAAACTGTTTCAGCATAACTAAACCCGTTGCCACGCACACACTTATAATGCCCCTATGGAAGCAGAGGCAGGAGGATGATGAGTTTGAAGCCAGCCTGTGATATACAGTTTGTGACCACCATAATAGTAATTAAGAGAAACCTAGTTTGGTGGGAAAACACAACTCTGGAGTGAGAGAAAAAATTGGGCTAACAAACAGTGTGGCTCACTTGGTAGAAAGCTGGCCTAGTGTGCACCAGGCCATGGATGTGATCCTTGCCATTGCATAAACTAGTTGTAGTGCTGCACGCCTGTAATCCCAGGACTGGGGAAATAGAGGCAGCAGAATTAGGAGTTCAAGGTCATCCTTGGCTACACAGCAAGTTGGGCTGTGTAAGACCCTGTCTATGAGAGAGAGAAAGAGAGAGAGACACACACACATAACATTTGGTCATGTCTTTTGCTTTTTTTTTTTTAAATTTATTTGTTTGTTTTAATGTAAGTACACTGTCACTGTCTTCAGATACCCCACAAGAGGGCATCAGATCCCATTATAGATGGTTGTAAGCCACCATGTGGTTGCTGGGATTTGAACTCAGAACCTCTGGAAGAGCAGTCAGTGCTCATAACCACTGAGCCATCTCTCAGCCTGTCTTTTGCTTCTTAATGTGTATAGGTGTTTTGCCTACATATATGTCTCTATACCACATGTGTGTCTATTGCCCATGGAGACCAGAAGAGGGCATTGGATTCTCTGGAACTGGAGTTACAGGTAGCTATTAGCTGCCACGTGGGTGCTGGGAACCAAACCTGGGTCCTCTGCAAGAGCAGTAAGTGCTCCTGCAGACACTGATCAAGCCCTGCCCACTGTCCACCACGCCCACCAGGGGGCAGCTGGAATATATGAAGATCCACCAGCCACCTGAAGAACAGAGGACAGCCCTTAGGCAGACTTTTGAAGGGCAATGTCTGCAGAGCTCAGAGAGGCCTCTGAGTTTAGCAGATCAGAAGGTTTCTAAATGAGATATAAAACTGAAACTTAAGACATGGATCCTAGTGCCCTACCCTCCTTTGGGACTAGAACATGCTGGGAATCTAGCAGTTTAAGGAAGGTTCTAGAAGGATTATAGGACATTGCTGATCCACTCACAGGGCCAACAACCCCTCTGAGTACTCTCCATGACACTGGAGAGTGGAGTCTAGCATGCCTAAAATGGAAATGACATCAAGGTTTTTTACAAGGGTCTCACTATGTAGCTCTGGTTGGCCTAGAACTTTGCTGTATAGACCAGGCCTCGCAAACTCACAGAAATGCACCTGCCCAGTGCTGCATTTAAAGAAATATGTTACCAAGTCCAGCAATATTTAGCTTTTAAGTTTAGGCTTATGGGTCATTTAGAGTCATTTTTCTGTACAGTATGAGGCTTTGTACAATACTCACTTTTATTCTTCTTCAATGGGTCTTTAATCTTCTAGTGCCATTTTGTTGTTGTTTAAGACAAGGTCTCACTGTGCAGCCCTGGCTGGCTTGAACTCACAGATCTGCCTCTTTCTGCTTCTATCTTTTTAAGATTTGCATGAGTATACACCATACATGCAGTTCCTCTAGAGGCCAGAAGAGGGAATCAGACTCCTGGAACAGGACCATGTGGGTTATGGGAACCCAGGTCTCTTGCTAGAGATTAAGTCACTTCTCCAGTTTCCCAGCTCTTTTTCTTTTCTTTTCTTTTTTCTTTTTTTTTTTGGTTTTTCGAGACAGGGTTTCTCTGTGTAGCCCTGGCTGTCCTGGAACTCACTCTGTAGACCAGGCTGGTCTTGAACTCAGAAATCCACCTGCCTCTGCCTCCCAAGTGCTGGAGTTAAAGGCATGTGCCACCACTGCCCGGTCAGTTTCCCAACTCTTATTTTAAGGCTTTTATAAATTCGAAGTCTCATATATTTTCATATAAATAGAGAAGCTTATTAACTAAAGAGCCTATTTGTCAAAGTAATAATAAAAATAAAAAAAAGTCCAAAATTCTTTTCCTATGAAGGTATTTGGGGTTTGGCATGCGTATTTTTCCTAGAATTCCCCCTCCCTCCTCCCTCTTTTTCCTCTCTCCTCTCTCTCTTCCTCCTTCTCTGACAGCTGCTGACTCTAAGTTGTGGTTTAGAAGGTGAGGTTGGCAATGCTCAGATGCCAGGAAGCGTGGTGAGATTGTACGTGTGTTTGCTCTGTTTTGTCTGACTGTGCTCGCCACATCAATTACTAGCAGAGCTCCTGTTTGGTGACTGGATGGATGTTACCAGAACCATCTATATCATCCAGTACAGTATTTTAGGGTTTGGCAGGCTGGCTCACCGAGTAAAGGCACTTAACTGCCAGGCCTGACTGGGCTGAGTTTAGTCCTTGATCCAATGGGGTGGAAGGAGAAAACTGACTCCTAAAATCCGTCCTCTGATCTCCACACACGCCCACACTAAAATAAATGTAAGGCTAGGTGTGGTGGCCTACATTTTTAATCCCAGCATTCAGGAGGCAGAGTTAGGCAGACAGAGTTCAAGGTCAGTTAGATGTTTCTCATGAGTTCTAAGCCAGACAGGGCTACTTAGTGAGATCCTGTTTCAAAACAACAGCAACAACAGCAGCAACAACCCCAAGCCCTGCACAGGACTACACCTTGGTAGGCTGAAGTACAGGCCCTTGGGATCAGAACTTCAACTTCAATAGTCCATTTTCCCTGTTTTCTTTCCCCCATTCTTCTTCTTGTTTTTTTTTCTTTTGTTTTTTTGTTTTTTATATATATATATATATACAAATCATGTAAGTATTCTTACTCCAAAAGCCGAATGTAGGCAGTTTGCAAGTCCTGCCGGGTGTCTACTCTGAGTGCCCTGAAATCCAGCCAGGCACCATTCTCTGACCTCTTGACCTTTATTGAGCAACAGTGCTGTCGGAGTAGGTGGCATTCCTCTGATAGAAATCCCTGGACTGAGTAAGAAATGGGGCCCCACGATGATGCTCATGCCCAAGGCACCTCTTGTCCTCGTGACGATCATGAGCCATGCTCTGGGGACATGGTGCTTTGGCAAGGCTGATGGAGGCGCTGTGACCTCAGACAGCTTCAGCCTCCTGAGACATTTTGAGTAAAACTTGAAGGGAGGAATAGTTTGGATGGAATTGAATGTTCTAACTCTGTCTCTGCTTGCAGCGTTGCCTCACTCCCAGAGTTCCCCGGCCGTCAGCAGCACCTGCACTAAGGTGCTCTATTTCACCGACCGCTCACTCACACCCTTCATGGTCAATATTCCAAAGAGGTGAGATGTCCATGTCATTAGTTATGACAGTATGTCATGTAATTAACAGAAAGGTGTTTGTAAGGCAGCTGGTAGGGAAACCAGAGGCCAGGACTTAAGAGATTCGGCTTCCGGCTTGGCAGGTTTTTATTTGTTTGCTTGGGCTTTTGTTGTTCGTTTGTTTTTTGGTTTTGGGTTTTTTGTTGTTGCTGTTGCTTTGAGACAATGTATTACTGTGTAACCTTGGCTGGTCTTGAACGCTCTATGTTAGACCAGGCTGGCCTTGAACGCTCTATGTTAGACCAGGCTGGCCTCCCTCCAGCTAATAGAGATCCTTCTGCCTTGCATCCTGAGTGCTGAGGATAAAGGCATTCACCACCACACCCGGCAACCAATAGCATTATGATGGATGAGCAGGAGGTATTGCTAGGCACAAGAATACTAACTGTATGTTGTTTGGGCTTTTTTGTTTGTTTGTTTTAGTTTTTTGAGACAGAGTCTCACTGTGTAGCTCCAGGAGGCCCGCACTCACCAGTCTGGTCTTGAACTCACAGAGATCCACCTGCCCCTGCCTCCCAAGTATTGAGATTAAATGCATGTACCACCATACCTAGGCCCACAGGGAAAATGATTGTGCTTCTTGTTCTGATAGCTATACAAGTTTGGAGAAACTTGTTCTTTTAAGTATTCAAAATAGCTCCTTCCGGTAGCCATGACCTCTAGCCTGACCTCCTGGGCACTCCTCCTGGGTGTTTACTACTGTGTGATGACCGCAAGCCTTACCTGTAAGAATTTATGTGGAAAATGTCCCAGAAGTTCAGCTTAGTACAGTTCCTCCCAGTGAGTAAAGATACTGCAAGGGGCTGGGATGCAGCTCAGTGATAGTGTGCTTGCCTTGTATTGCTTAAGGCGCTAGGTTTATAAATAAAATAAACTCTGGACAATTACTAAGAGAGGTTCTGAGGTTTTCTCCCCTCTTAGAGTCTGCTTATTTGGACTAGATAGAAGTGAGGGGTTTTTATTTTTGTTTTGTATTTTTTTTGAGGGGGTTGTTATTTTCCACGACAGGGTTTCTTTGTGTAGTCCTGGCTATCCTGAGACTCACTCTGTAAATCAGAATGGTTTTTAACTCAGAGATCTGCTCGCAGCTGCCTCCATAGCGCTGGGACTAGAGGCATGTGCCACCACAGGGCATTTGTGTATTTTCTAAACACAGGGGGAATGCTGGGGTTGAGCTGAGTGGCACTTACAGGTAATCTGACTAGAGGGGGGCCTGAAACAGGATTGGGAACTTGAAGTTTTCCTGCGCTGTATAGCAACACCAAGGCAAGCTTGGGCTATAGAGTGAGACCCTGTCAAAAACAAAACAAACAGAGCCGGGAGGTGGTGGCGCACACTTTTAATCCCAGCACTTGGGAGGCAGAGGCAAGCTTGGGCTATAGAGTGAGACCCTGTCAAAAACAAAACAAACAAACAAACAAACAAAAAAGCCTGATGAGTTTAATTTTATCAGCCTAAGAAAACTGGACCACTATGTCAGGGGAGAAACTGAGAAAACTGAGTAATATTAATAGTTATTTAATGAATTTTATTTTGAATACCTTAATTTCCAGGTTAAAAACAGCAAAAGCAGTGAATTTGAGTTCTTGGATCACCTGATGTGTAATGCCATGTTCATTCCTAGTGCTGACTGGTTGCCCAAGTTCTATTTTAGTGATATCTTGGTTATCAGGGGCTGTGACCTAGAATTAAACCTGTTTCTGCCTGTTGACTTTGGTAGTGACCTGGATTTAAAGCCAACACACTACCTTCCCAGCCTATCGATTAACAAACTATTTTGGCACACTCTTCTCTATTACAGGTTGGGGGAGGTGACACTGAAGGATTTTAAAGCAGCTATTGATCGGGAAGGGAATCACCGCTACCACTTCAAAGCACTGGATCCCGAGTTTGGCACTGTCAAAGAAGAGGTACAGAATCCAGGAGCAAGCTGGGAGTGTTGCTGGCCACTCCTGATAGTAGCTCCCAGAAGTACCTGAGTTCCCATCCTAGTCAGTGTCCTATTGCTGTGAAGAGACACCATGACTGAGGCAACTCTTATAAAGAAAGCATTTAACTGGAGCTGGCTTACAGTTTCAGGTTCCGTCCATTATCATCATGGTGGGAAGCCGGACAGACAGTGTGTTGACAGACATTGTGCAGCTGAGAGTTCTACTGATTGGTAGAACTGGAGTTCTACTGTTCTGGATTTGCAGACAGGAGAGGGGGGTGGTGGACACAGACAGAGAGAGACACAGAGAGAGACACAGAGACAGAGACAGACAGTGGGCTTGGCTTAGGCCTTTGAAATCTCAAAGCCCCACCCACAAAGGCAAACTTCTCCAACAAGACCACACTTGCTAATCTATCTCAAGCAGTGCCACTCCCTGATGTCTAAGCATTCCAACATATGAGTTTATGGGGAGCATTCTTATTCAAATCACCATTCTACTCCCTAGCCCCCATAGCCTGCAACCTTATCATAATGCAAAAATGGATTCAGTCCAACTTCAAAGGTCCAAAGTCTATCACAGTCTCAACACTTTAAAATTAAAGTCCAAAGTTCAATGTCTTTTTGGAGATTCAAGTTGATCTCTTAACTATAATCCCCTGTAAAATCAGAATCAAAAAGCAGATCACATACCTCCAGCAAACAGTGGCAGAGGTTACACATTTTCCTTCCAAGAGAGGAAAGTGGGCATAGTGAGGAAGTGCTGGACCAAAGCTAGACCAACTCCATCTCTGCATCTCCATGTCTGATGTCAAAGCGCTCTGCAGATCTCCAACTCCTTTCCGCAGTATTGCAACATACTTTTTTCTCTTGTGCTAATTCAACACCCACTCCCTCCCTTTCTCCCTCCCTGTCCCTCTCTGTGTCCTGCAAGTCAGGAACAAGTTATGGAGTCAGGATGTGATTTTCTCTTCCTACCATGTGGGTCCTGTCATTGAATTTAGGTCATGTGACAGTGCCTTTATCCACTGAGCCATCTCACAGCCCTTAGGCCTCTTTTACCAGCAGTATAGTTTCTGTCTTGTTGAGATAGGGTATCACACTGTGACCCAACCTGCTCTGGAACTCATAGCTGCTCTTCTGCCTCATCCTGTTGAGCTCTCCAGTTTATAGGCAGACACCACATTTTGGACTGTATTTTTCCATTTTGGCTTTTTTTTTTTAAACTAGGTTTTCCATGATGATGATGCCATCCCTGGATGGGAAGGGAAAATTGTAGCCTGGGTGGAAGAAGACCATAGAGAGAATTAACGGGACCCTGGACACTTCCTGGCTGCTTCTCTCAGGAAAGAGGACTTAACCCAGAGTACGCTGAGAAGTTTCTAATCCGTGCTGCCAGAAGGGAGCTTCTTAAAGTATGATGGTCACTGGCCAGTCCTGTTCGTGTGCCTGGCATATCTGGTACTTCAAGTCTCTGTCCAAAACGTAGAGCACGGGCTCATCTGGAGCTCCTTGTCCGTGGGAAGTGTTTCATTCTACTCTGAGGACATCAAACCGAAGGCCTTAACCACCAGGGAAGGATGACCCCTCTTTCGGAGGGGCATGGCTGCTATGATCTGGAACCTGGAGGTGGATGCATCACTCTGTCGTGTTGGCCTCACAGGCTGCAGCAATCAGAGTCCCAGCATTTGTACTTACAGACAAGGCAGAGGTACCAACTTTTCTGCTTCTCTCAGACACTGCAAACTCGGAGTGACTTAGGAGGTGGTACCAAAGACAAAAGCCCAAATGCATAACTGACCTGGACATGAGTGATGCTGACTTGTTGACTGGGTGGGGAGAGGGTTGCCCAAATTGTGCTATACTTCGCCAAAACTGTGATTAAGACCTCGGGCTGCCTTTTCTGGTTTGAACGGGCTCTGCAGTTTGTCCTTAGCCCACTGAGGGCATTTTTCACATACTGTTAGGTTTTCTCTGGGGACTCTTTAACTTTAGAGCCATTTATTTTTCTCCAAAC
The DNA here is from genome assembly GCF_008632895.1 of Mastomys coucha. Classification (NCBI taxonomy): domain Eukaryota; kingdom Metazoa; phylum Chordata; class Mammalia; order Rodentia; family Muridae; genus Mastomys; species Mastomys coucha. The sequence goes on along the minus strand of NW_022196906.1, from coordinate 44,699,651 downwards.
AGATAAACTTTGTGTTTGAAAAGAATGAGAGAATCGAGAAGCTCCTTAAGAATTCAGGAGGATACAGAAAGGTGCTGCCACCCACACCCCTTGACTCGAACTCATGGTATCGCCTTTACAAGAAGACAGACCGTTAATTTGTGTTTGTGGTTTGAGTACTGAGCACGACTTACTGGTCTGCTTCTCACTTCAAGGCCAGAGTTATTTTCTATTACATAGTTAGCTTGGGCATGTCCCTTAGGGGACAGCGAACCCACTGGGCATGGAGCGTGAGTGAGTTGTGAATGGCAGGGTTGACTCAAGGTGAAGTTATTTCGTATTGTAACACTGTCAAGTATAGAAGTTAAAGAGTTCGACTTCCAGAGGTTACTCACTAACTGGGTTTTCTCATTCACTCACCTAGCACCGTCCGCCAGTCAGCCATGGTTATCTGTTTATACAGTCCCTCAAAGCAGTCTGCAACCACACTGTACACTGCCAAACAGAAGAGTGGGCCAGATGGCTCAGTTCTAGGACCCTCCTGTCTCTGTGTCTCCCATTTTCAGCCATTTGAACAGAATACTCTTTGGAATGCTGAGATAAGGTCTTCTTGTTTTATATAGACATATCTTTTAAAAATAGTCCATGTTCAAGAATTGTTTTGTACTCATTTGCTTTTGTCTGAGAACCATGTCTATTTTTATAACTGAGTGACTTCTGTGTAATCTCACGTTCCCTACACTCTATCCATTTTCTACAACACCCAGTAGCTTTTCTACCGTGTCTTCCTACTGCCTCTTGTGGTTTCAGAACAAGCTTTATTTTGTTACGAGTATACTAATGGCAGTTAGTTCTGTCCAATTCTCCCTGCTTTTAGTGGTGGAGATCTTTTTTATTTTATTTTTTCTAGTTGATTGCTCTTCTAAAAGACATGAGATCAAAAGACCTGATGTCTTCCATGCACGCTACCCTGGTCTTCTATTGAAGAACAGTTTTTCATCAGCTGTAACTAAGAAAGTTCAGGAAAGCCATAAGCAAGAACAACTCATTGTGAAAGCCAACAGAAGAAAAATGTTATTTCCATTTTTTTTTTATCCAAATCGACTGAAGGGATTAAAAAGTCCATGTATCACCAATTTTTCTGTTGCATGTACTTTAATGTTTAAATATTTGACAGCATGAAAGTGATCAGGCTAAACTTCAATACTGTAGTCCATATTACAATTTACCTTGAATGTCTGCCTCTTAAATAAGACTTTCCTTGTCCGTTTTCTTTCAGCAGCCTTAACGTTATGTGAAATTAACTTTCAGCAAAAATTAAACCAGAAAAAAATTTCAAGTCCTCTACATCAGTTTTTTTTTTTTTTAGGTTTTTTTTTTTTTTTTTTTCTCATTTTTGGAAAAGGACCCACATGGCCTCAGTGCCTACATAAAAAGCAGAAGTTGAATGCTAGGGAGAATGGGGTTCATTATTCTCATGTCCCATAAGTAAAATGGCAAAGCATCTCTGCTGGAGGATGTATTTCATTAATTCCTGTACATGATGGGTCAGGGATCCTCATTCCCGTCCATAATTCTGGAGTCTTCAGAGCAGGAACAAGCATAAATTCCTTCTCTTTTGAATAATCTCCTATTTGGCAAACCCAAGGACAGCAGCTCTCTACCTGTAGGTTGTGACTCCTTTCCCAGGGGCTGCCTAAGACCACTGGAAAACACAAATATTTACATTATGATTTACAACAGTAGCAAAATTAGTTTTATGGTTGGGGGATCACAACATGAACTGTATTAAAGGGTCACAGCGCTAGGAAGGTTGAGAGCCACTGCTCTTTGGAGAACTTGTGGCTTGAAACTGTTGTTTCCTAGTGATAGTGGCATGGGCTAGTCCATCTTGCCACTGCTGACATCCTCTTTCCTTGGGAAAAACTAGTGGTTCAACCCTTTAATTCCAGCACTGGGGAGGCAGAGGCACGGGGATCTCTTTGAGTTTAAGGCTAGCCTGGTCTACTTAGTAAGTTCCATGACAGCCAGAACTACATAGTGAGACTCTGCCTTGAAAACAACAACAACAAAACACAAAACCAAAATGAAAGCCAAAACAAATGTACTCGTGTGCAGAAATGTATCTCCACAGACACCTATATACACATGCGTAAAAATAATAAAAGTAAATCTTAAAATGCTAATTTAGTTATTTAAAAACTGAAGAGTGCCATCTTCTTGCTCAGTTCCCTAAAGCAGCTGGAGCACTTCCCAGTCTGCACCCAGAGCTTCTGCCTGTAATTCCAGCATTTGGGAGGCCAAGGCAGGAGTGCCAGGTTACTGCAGGTCTGGCCTGTACTGAGGTCTGTGTCTGGATTAAACACATCCAAGGAGTTTTCAGTTCTTTTGACCGAGATGACTAAATTATGAAAAGATCTTTATGTTCTACTGTGGGAAGCCCTGCTGTGCTCTCGGAGATTCTCAAACCGAAACTACAAGTTGACAGCTAGTCTCTGCGCGCTGGGGGGTTGGAGCCCATGCAAATGACTCAAGAACCAGATACCTGTTTCTTTCGAAGCCGTGATTCTTTGATCTTTCTTCTCCTTCCTAGATTCCTTTGTATCTATACTGAGCTTTGATGTCTTATTATCACCTAAATGCCAATTGCTTACCTGTGATGCCTTTGAGTATAAATCCTCTCCCGTCATTAAGTAAAGTGCACCTTGATGAGAAACGTCTCTTGGTGTGTGCGTCCTTTTCTCTGCTTTCCCCATACTGCAGGTCTCCCACATTCCCGGTTCGTGGAACCCCACGCAGGTAGGAGCTATACGTGGTGAATTGATTCTCAATAGCTTGTTTTACCAACTGTAGAGCAGATAACCCTTCTTTAGTCAAGGATCTAGGGGAATTTGGATCAGAATTACCTTTCAGAATCTCAAATAATGGCTTCAAGTCTCTAGTAGTCAATTTCAGATAAGGGCGAAGCCAGTTAATATCTCTTAATAATTTTTGAAAATCATTTAAGGTTTTCAAATGGTCTCTACGTATGGTTATCTTTTGAGGGGTAACAGTCTGATCTGTTAGTGTAAAACCTAGATAATTATATGGATCTTGAGTCTGTACCTTCTCTGGGGTAATAATTAACCCCTTCTCATTAAGAGCAGCTTGTAGCTCTTTAAAGCAAGACATAACGTCTTGGGGAGACTTTCTAGCAATTAAAATATCATCTGTATAGTGGGCTAAGTAAATATCTGGCCACTTCTTTTTAATTGGTTTTATAACCTTGGCAACAAATCTTTGACATAGGTAGGGGCTGTTTGTCATTCCCTGAGGGAGGACAACCCACTCATATCTATTCATAGGCCCCTTAAAGTTAACTGCTGGAATGTTGAAGGCGAATCTCTCACAATCGTCAGGGTGCAGGGGAATGGAAAAGAAACAATCTTTTAAATCTAAGACTATCTTGTAATACCCTTTGGGAATTGTTGTTGGAGCAGGCAATCTCGTCTGTAAAGATCTTAATAAGACCATACATTCATTGACTTTCTTTAAATCTTGTAACAGTCTCTATTTACCGGATTTTTTTTTAATCACAAAGATAGGCGTGTTCTAGGGAGAATTCGATTCTCTCAAATGTCTTGTTTCTAATTGCTCTTGTACCAGCGAAGCAGCTGTTAGAATTTTCTCTTGAGAAAGAGACCACTGTCTCACCCAAACGGGGGTGTTGGAAACCCACCTGATCTTATCTGTATGGGGCACAGGCAGGACAGTGGCCGCTACTGAAAATGTGTCAGATTTCTATCATCTATGTGAGGCTTATGGCCTCTGTAAGTGTCACTGTCTTGTTTGGGTGGCAGTCTAGGATTCAGCTCTTTTAAGCTACATAGAATCAGCCCCATCTGTGATAACAGATCTCTCTCCCATAGGGTTACTGGGAGATTGGGCATAACATATGGTTGAAAAAGTCTAGAATTGCCTCGTCCATCATTTTAGTTAAGTAACTTGGAACTATGTTGGGGATTGGAGGCATACCCTATTCCCTGAAGATGGGTGATAGACTCTGTGAGAGACCAAGAGGAAGGCCAGCTGTGAGCCCTGATAATGGACACATCTGTTCCAGTATCTACCAACCCCTTGAATAATTTTCTTTCAATATACAGATTTAAATATGGCTTATCATTGGTAATAGGCTGTGTCTAAAATATTTCAGGAGTACCAGCGCTTCTTATTGCTGTCTTGGCGGACGCAGGGATCAAGATAAGCTGAGTAATGTTCTCACAAGCAGGCACGAAGGAAATTTTACGTGTGGAGGATGTTATGACCTTTAATTCTCTTGAATAATTCTGATCAATAGTGTCTGGGTATATTATTAGTTTATCTGCTACAACACTGTCTTTGCCTATGATCAATCTATGAGTTTGTGGGGGTAAAGGACCACGGATTTTAGTGGATAATATCTTAATTCTCATGTCTGGGGTTACTACCGTGTGTCTTGTGGACTGTAGGTCCACCCTTGTATATCGTGGTCTGGTTCTGAGGAGATCAGATAAAGATCTTCTTGAGCTGGCAGTGTCTGAGGCCCCCTCACTGTCTTTTGATATCTGAACGGGCCCCGGGGCCGGGCCCGAAAAGTGTTTTTTGAGCGGGAATTTCCCTGAGCGTCCCTCTTAGATTTATTCTCATTGTACCAGCGTTTCTCTTTGTCATGTTGACTGGCTGTTGTCTGTCTAACACTCACCTGTGGGTCAGTAAAATTACTCGCCCGGTCTGGGCAATTACGCTTAAGGTGATTGAAGTTTCCACAAATGAAACATCTTTTGCGTAACTGTCTGCGGGTTAAGCCCCCTGGCGCGGGTGTCTCCTCTACCGCAGCGGCTATCGCTGCGTTTTGGAAACATGTCGTTCTCACGTTAAGACACAGACGGATGTAACCTGTTATGTCAGTCTGACCTTTATGCGGTAGCAATATTGCTTTGCACACTGAGTTAGCATTCTCAAAAGCCAATTGTGTTATCAGGGGTCCCTCTGTGTACTGATTTCCCAGCGTTCTGATAATAGATTCCTGAAGTCTGGCCACAAAATCTTGAAATGGCTCATTAGGACCCTGTTTGATGCTGGTCAATCCGGCATCCTGTCTACCTTTTGCAGGGAGTGAGCGCCATGCCCTATGCGCCAATGTGGCGATGTGAGTGAGTGTTCCGAAGGGAAAATCCCTTCTTTGCGTGCAATTTTCAAATGCACCTTCTCCAAGTAGCAAATCTAGGGTCTATTCTGGCCCTGAGTGAGCGTATCGCATGGCTTTTTGTTTACTAAGTTCACGCCACTCAGAAATCTATAACAGGTAATCCCCAGGTGAGAGCACCGCTTTGCACAAAGATTTCCACTCTTGCGGTAGTAACTCTAAATCTAAGACATTATCAATCAGTGTCTGAGTGAAGGGAGAACCGGGGCCGTAACTATCTACAGCCCCTTTCAATTCTTTGATGAACTTTACGTCAATAACTTGATAATATCTTCGTAAATCATCAGTCTGACTTTTGTGGTCCGTAGCCGGGTGAGTGAGTGTATCTTGGGCAGAATCTCCGGATCTAGGATACACTCTCCCGCCCGCCGCCATACTCAGTTACTGAAAAGCATACCAGTTATAATTAAAATTTTCATTTTTACTCATAAGTATCATGATTGCAGTCTTATTTGTCAAACTTAAGAGGTATGGCTTACTTAAAATACATATATGTAAAGTTCTATTTTCTTAGAAACATGGATGTTTGTAACCATTGCTTTCAGAAATTCTTACCATGTATTCTGTTTTACAATGTTTTCATAGACTGTTATGCCAGAAGTTTCCAATTATCAAAGTTATAACCCGTTTTAACTGCCTATATGTACCAGAATTGTGAACAAGTCAAAACCAAACACACACACTATGAATAAAATGGAGTTTGCAAACTAAATCCACTTCATCATTTTCATTTATATCTCTTACCTGAGATCAGCCAGTAAAGCCATTTACATGTAGTGAAGGTAAATTTCCTCAAGTGATCTCCCTGGTAGCATGTTTGCTCATTATCAGGAGGGTGAAGATAAGGATTGTTTTATTGCTAGAGCTATTTTACTGCAGGTATTTCTAATGTAAGCACAGGATAGATCAAGGTGGATTACTATAAAAAGGGATTAGTTAATTTTGCAACTCTTTTGAAATCATATGTAAATGTATAGACACAGAAGAACCTGACAGTATAAACTGTGTAACATTAGTCTTCAAATGCAATTGGAACCCCAGTTAGCTCAGAAGTGTTTAAAACTGAATCCTGTGCATGCTACCCATGATTTCTACTACCAGGCCACTGAGGATCCCAGTCAGAAATGTATGTTTATTTTTCTATTTTGAGACAGGATCTCATCATGTTATCTAAACAGATATATTCAGATAATCACTTTCCTTCAGCCTCTGCAGTAGCTGGAACCATAGGCACATACTACCACCCCTGCCCAGAAATGAATAAGGAATTCACAAATCAATTTTTTTTTTTTTTTTTTTTTTTTTTTTTTGGTTTTTTTTCGAGACAGGGTTTCTCTGTATAGCCCTGGCTGTCCTGGAACTCACTCTGGAGACCAGGCTGGCCTCGAACTCAGAAATCTGCCTGCCTCTGCCTCCCAAGTGCTGGGATTAAAGGCGTGCGCCACCACCGCCCGGCTCACAAATCAATTTAAAGGCTGAGATGCCTCTCCCAAATTCAAGCAGGTTTCATTTATCACTTAATGTTACCAATTTAAGTGCTTGATATATTTCAACTTTTAGCTCTGAGTGTTTTCTTTTTGATTTCTTGGTTTCTGATTACATATTTCCAGCTTTGTTATGTTTGAGACAGAGTCTCACCATGTAGACTTGGCTGGCCTGGAATTCAACAGAGATTCATCTGCCTCTGACTTTCAAAGGCTAAGAATTTTGAGATTTTTTTAAGATAGAGTACATGTAGGTAGCCCAGGCTAGCCCCAAACTAGCCACCTTGTGCTTGAACAACAGAACAATAGTCATGTACAGCATACTGGCTATCAGTTTTAGCTTTTTTTCCTCCAATTTCTTCTTGTGTTCTTGGTGTTCTTTGACCATCTGTATACTGAGGAATTGGTATAAAGACAGCACATGCTTCCTCCTAATTGGTATAAATGTAACACATGCTTCCTCCTAATTTAATGTCACTTTCAGTTCAGAAATGATAAGGTTAATTACATAAACCACACAATGGGTACATTTTCATAAATGTTGCACATAAATCATTACTCAATAACTGAAAAGTCAGGCACTCAGCACAATTACTACTATACTAATTCAGAAGACCATGACAAACAGATAAGATCTTGATTTGCCTTACAGATTAGTAAGATAAAGGTTTTTTTTTATTTATCTGATATGTGCACTGCATCAGAAGGTCTGTTCATGACTGTACATCATACAAAGGTGATGTCACCAAATGTCGCTGCTGCTCAGTGACACTGTAGCATATGCATGCAGTCCTCTCTGTGGGAGGGCTTCTTGAAATTCTTCTGCTTGGGTTTCTTCTCCTGTGGGATTTTCACATGATCCTTGGTTATAATGTATAGATTACAATTAGAATATTAAATAAAGTTATTTAAAGATAATTCTTTAGTAGTTTTACCAGTTATTAAAGATGAAATCAAACTTCCATACAATTAGATGTGCTTGTTTTACATAGAGAATTAAATCTACAAACTGTATTGTGTGTGTGTGTGTGTGTGTGTGTATGTTTTCAAAGAATAAGTTAACATTTTTAAAGCCCCATCACCTTAAATATAATTTCTCACCCATATCTATGAAAATTACACATCATGGGCTGTGGGAATGGTTCACTGGGGTAAAAGTGCTTGCCGCTGAACCTGAGTTCTAGTGCTGGAATGCACACAGTCAAAGAGAGTAGCAGACTCACAAAAGTTGCCCTCTGACCACCTTCACATGTGTGCCCTGGACACATACCACACACAATAAATAGACGTGGTTTATAAATTAAAAATTACAAATAAACAATTATGATATTTTTGGCACCCTTCTCCCTACAAAGAGAATTATAAGAACATATTTTGTGGTGAGGCTCTGGGAAAGCAGGTAATCCCGTACATTGCCGTTGAGGCATGCAAATGCTTTTGGGACAGAATATGGCAAAATCTAACAAAATTGTATACACCTATCTTTTTATATACACATATATATTTGTGTCTCATGTTAGACTGGCTTTGAACTGGTTACATAACTGAGGATGACCTTGAACTTGTGATTTTCCTGCTCCTACTTCCCAAAGGCTGGGATTACATAGTTCATCAGGTGTGAAGGATTGAACACAGAACTTCATGCATGCTAAGCAAATGCTTTTCTAATTCAGCTATACTCCCGGTCTTAATATTTTTTTTTAAATATGCTTGCTCCTGTGCATGTATGTGTATAGACATGTGCATACCATGCTACAAATTCATTGTATAGTACTGACTTTCATAAAGACATTCTTATACAGCATGTGATGCACTTTGAGTATATTCTTCTCCATACCACTTTACCCCTCCTCTCCTTCCCTTTCCCCTTCCCATTAATCCCTTTTGTTTCATTTCTATGTCCTTGGCATATAGACATACATGATTTTGAGCATAAAGTCTAGGATCGCAAATGAGAGAAAATATACAATATTTATTTGAGACTGAGTTAATTTGCTTAATTTAGTTGCATCCATTTTGTGAATGACAAGCTCCATTATTTGTGACTGAAAAAAATTACATTGTGTATATATCCATTTTAGCTAGACATTCTTTCAGGATGGATACACAGTTTAGTCCTATAAATGAGATATCCTGTGTGAACTGTGCTGCCAGTAAAAAAAAAAAAGTCGGCTTAAAGATATGCTACTGCAACATATAAAGTTGATTAATATTTTGACTTATAGTTCTCAATATTGAGGATGCTGTTTCACATAAATATGTAACATATGAACTGGCAAGATAGCTCAGTGTTAGGCTGGAGAGATGGTTCAGAGCTAAGTGTGTTAGCATATACACAGAAAATAATGTCATATTTTTTTTTAAAAATATGTAACATAGAATAGGAAAATCTAGGGAGACATTTACTGGAAAATTTAGTCCTAATCTCAAACCAAAATTCACTGATTGTTTTTCTATGAAATTCAAATCAGCCACTGCAATTTTAAAATTCAAATACTCTAACAATTCAACCTAAGGATTATATCACTATAATGTTTATATATAAGGAACAACTGTGGGAAATGTCTACTTTCTGCAATTAAAATCATTATGTTCATGTGAGAGCAGAAAACTTTGTACAGTAAAACCATTGCAAATCACACCATACATGGTGAATCTGTGCCAAGGTGTTTCAAGCAGTGTTGGCTGGCCTTGTGTGACACTGAGGGCATGGCAGTGCAAAGGGCACGGGTGTCCTCAGAGCCATAGCTGCAGTGACGCGGTGGGATTTGGTGTAGACAATCGTGAGAAACCTAGGTTGGCGTGGTTGGGCTTGGAAGCTTTTCACTGTTGCCAGTTTTTCTTTTGACCCCACATAGTTAATCCGTAGTAAGAAAGGTTTTTGTTATTGTTTTCCTATTGAGTTCACAGAACTGCAGAAACCAGGACAATGGTTTTCGCAAAGTTGTATCTTAAACCTTTCTTTAAAAAAAGAAAGAATCTCGGTTATGTAGCCCAAGCTGGCCTGGCAATGAACTATATTATCCACCTGCCGAATGCTATAATTAAAGGAATGTGCCACCTTGTCCCGTGTGTGTTTAAATATTTTCGTTATTGAAGAAGATATAGTGGGCCGGGCAGTGGTGGCGCACGCCTTTTAATCCCAGCACTTGGGAGGCAGAGGCAGGGGGATTTCTGAGTTCGAGGCCAGCCTGGTCCACAGGGTGAGTTCCAGGACAGCCACTGCTACACAGAGAAGCCCTGTCTCGAAAAACAAAAACAAACAAACAAAAAACCCAACCAACTAACCAAACCAACCAAAAAAACGAAAGAGGATACAGTGGTAATTTGGGGGTAATAAAACTGTTTTTATAAAAAAGTATCTTTATACAGGAAATATAATTAGTCCCCTGAGACTAACTCGAAATGTGAAATTGTACCTTTCCCTTGGCTGCCCTTCACATCATTTGGCTGAAAAACCTGCTGCTCCCGTTTCCGGTGGGCTAGGGACCTAGGACAGCGTGCGCGGGGAGGGCTCTGCAGCCAAGGGACACCCCCTGATCCCCGGAGGTCACCCGAGGGCCTTTCCTTCCTTCAACTTTGGGGGGTGCGCCCGCGCTCATTGACCTAAAGCTTTGGATTACAGTCAGGCTCTTTTCCCAGCTTTTTCTTCAAGCAAAGGCGGCCGTTCCCTTTGGCACCGCCTCCCTGCCCTCCGGCTACAGTCGGTCAGATTCTCCGGTCCCATAGGCGGGCCGTACTTCCCAACCTCTGCGACGCCTCTCCTAGGGCTTTTCCCGTTTCTCCCAAACGTTTAGTGCCCCCACATGGCCTCGAGGCGCCTCCGTCACCGCAGATCCTGAGCGGCAGCCACAGTCCCGCCTGGCCGTCTCCGACGGGTTCCCCAGCAGAGGGGCGCGGAAGCCCTACGTTCCGGTCGCCGGTCCAAGCAGCCGCTTTTACGACACTGCGCGACCGCAGTGCGCGGCTGACGGCAGAGCCGCGCTGCTCTTGGAGAGGTCACTCCGGAGACGGTGGAGCCTTTGGGGCGTGGGGGTCAGTGGCAGTAATGTGGCGCGTCTGTGCGCGGAGGGCTCAGAGTGCTGTGCCCAGAGCCGGGTTCAGGGCTCGCGGGGCAGCCTTGAAGGAAGGCTCCGGCGCCCCGTGCGGGAGCCCGCGGACCGGCCCCGCTGCGGTTCGTTGCGGCAGTGGGATCCCCAGCTATGGGGTCCGCTCGTTGTGCAGCTGGAGCTATGGCTCCGGGACCATCCCGCGTAACCGCTTACTGCGACAACTCCTGGGGTCGTCCAGCCGCCGCTCTTACAGTCTCCCCCCGCACCAGAAGGTGAGTGATTCACCCCGGAGCCCGTTGTCCTTCAGAGCCCGCTCCTTGACGTGTGGAATCCTCCTTGAGAGGCCTCCGACAGCCAGCACCCTTCCAGATCTATTACGGTCCCTTGCCCAAGACCTTTCCAGTGGGGATCTCTTCTATTGAAAGAAGAGCTCTAAGCCTGGGGCTGTGAGCAAAAAGGTCTGAGAAGTCTCATGTGCTTTCTCAGATCCACTAGACTGACTGGAGGATCAACCTGCAACTGAAAGTCATGAATTTCTGGGATGCTAGAACTCCCTTTGTATCTCCAGTGACCAGTTTGTAATGGGACTCAGTAAATACTTTGCATGGAATTGGGTGGATTGAAACTCTAAAGCCCGCCGAGGGTTGACTATCCCTGTTTAAATGTATGCTTCTTTTTCTGCAGGTTCCACTACCTTCCCTTTCCCCTACAATGCAGGCAGGCACCATAGCCCGTTGGGAAAAAAAAGAAGGGGAAAAAATCAGTGAGGGTGATCTAATTGCAGAGGTAAGTCTTAAAATATGCAGATGATTGTAAGGGAGTGGCTTTGTTGAATAGACTAAAGCTCAGCCTTCTGGTAGGTAGTTTCTTCTTTCTCTTTAAGAAGCTGCTCCCCTCCCCCTTCCCTTCTATTAGAGATGATTGGTTAGCTAAGTTGTCTGCAGTTAGCTAAACTGTTTTTGAGACAAGGTTTCACCATGTAACTCTGGCTGGCCTGCAATGCTCAGAGGTCTGCCCCGGAATGCTGGCAATGCCTGGTTTCTACCATAAAATGTTTTTAAACCATTCTTTCAAGTCTGAGGTAGTGGGTTTCTCTTCGTATGGATTTCTAGACACATTCTAATTAACTGCAGGTTGGTAGTACAAACCTAAGTCAGTGCTTTGTGTTAACAGGTTGAAACTGATAAAGCTACTGTTGGATTTGAGAGCCTGGAGGAGTGCTATATGGCCAAGATACTTGTTCCTGAAGGGACCAGAGATGTTCCAGTTGGATCCATCATCTGTATCACAGTTGAAAAGTGAGTAAAAAAAAAAAAAAAATCCTTGTAATTTGTGAATATTTGTTGCTTTTTAAAGTATTTTAACTCAGATTGGAAGTTAAAGACATCGGAGGACTCGCTGGGAAGCTAGGGATTGGGTTTGCTTTATAAATTCTATATTTATGTATTCCTTTTTTCTTCAGGCCTCAGGATATTGAGGCCTTTAAAAATTATACATTGGATTCAGCAACAGCTACCGCACAGGCAGCCCCAGCCGCAGCCCCAGCTCCGGCTCCAGCTGCCGCCCCAGCTGCACCTTCTGCAAGTGCTCCTGGTAGCTCCTATCCTACTCATATGCAGGTAAGACCCAGCTTCCGAGTGCCGGCTCCTGATGACTTGTTATTAATATTTTCATTGTCATTTTTCTTTATGGGTGGCTATTGCATTCATATTGCATTATGAAATATAAGTACCTGTCATTCAGCAGTATACAGAGATTTTAACTGTGAAAATTGTATTCTTGTTGTTTCCAAGTGTGTGAGCTTGGACAGTTTCTTTAACCTTTCTCAGCCTTAGCACAGCATGCAGGATAATGCTTGGTTTTTCTCATTCACAAACAATGTTAAAGGTTTTGGAAATGATTTTTTTTTTCCTATACAAGTAGAATTTAAGTAGAGAACAGGTGCTGTCTGTTGAGTGAAAGTCCCCAGATGAAGTTTTCCTTTGGTTTAGAGTGAGCTACTTCTAAGCATAGATGAAGCAGTCCAATAATACACATTAATGAGAAAATAACAATAAAGAATAAGTATGAAGGTGATGTGATGGAGAGATGGCTCAGTGGTAAGAGCACTGACTGCTCTTGCAGAGGGCTCAGGTTTGATTCCCAGTAACCACATGGCAGCTCACAACTGTTTGCAAGTCTAGTTTCAGGGGATCCAGCACCCTCACAAAGACATTCATATAGGCAGATCACCAACACATATAAAATAAAAGTAAACAATTCATTTAAAAAGAGTAAGCAGTATGGAATAAGTCTACAAGATAACACTGTAACAATGCTGTTGTTGGCCATAAATGTGGTTACCACAAACCTAGATCAGCTTCTAGGAAACTGACTCATGCTTTTTTTTTTGAAGTAGATTTTCCTTCCTATACATAATCTAATTACAGTTTCCCACCCCCTGATTCTCCCTACTTCCCTACCTATCCAAACCCATACCCTTTTCTTCTCTTTCTTATTAGACATCTAAAAAATAAAATAAAATAAAATAAAATAAAAATAAACTAGAATAGGGTCAAACAGGGAAAAAAGAGCCAAAGAAAAAACATATACAGACGCCAAAGCTTGTGCACTGAATCACGTTATTAGAGCTTTCCTCTGTGTATCTTTGTGTGGTCGGTCTTGATGTTGGAAGTAAGTAAACCCTAAAGGATCAAGATTTGACCTTTCCTTTATAAGATTTCTGGGTGAATTAGTTTCTTCTCTGGAAATCATGTTCCGATTCTGTTGGTAACAATCCCTTGTGATGAAATTTTTCCTGGTCTTTGGCTTTCATGGTTATTCCTTTCAGTTCAGCAACCTTATTTTATTACATAAGGTCTCGTTTCTCCATGTTATCCTGCTTTGTGTTCAAGTGTTAGAATTGGGCCCTAAGAATCCTTTGAGATAGAAAAAATAAATAAATGAGTGTATTTCTCTTTCTGTCCCCCCCCCCAATACTTCACTGGTGATTATGCAACAAAGAAAAGAAATTCTGAACATGATAGACAGAGCTGTTATACAGAAAAACCCTGTCCAAAATAAAAATATTTGTTTTTACATGCATCTAGTGTGCACTAAAATGTGTAGAGGTCATCATAGGAGTAAGTTCTCTTCTATAACCATAGGGCTATGGAGCAGAGACAGGGAGTTGGAGAGTGAGGCTTGTTGTTGACTTCAGAGAGAGACCCTATCTCAAGAAAATGAGGGAGATAGCACAGACACCTTATATCCTCCTCTGGCTTCTGCACTGCACACTTATATACACCTGTGCATATACCACACACACACACACACACACACACACACACACCACATCAAAAAGTTGTTTTAAAAAACAGTTTTAAAAAATCTAATGTATTGTTTCTCTAGTCTATGAAGAATGGTGTTTAGTTTTGTGGGTTTTCCCTCTAGTCTTGGCTCATGCATGCTAGTCAGCTACTTTTCTACTATTGAACCTCGTCCTATGCTCCCAGATTGCTCTTAATGTGCATTTTAAAAAGTTGTGTGTGTACACATGTGCATCATGTGTATGCTAGTATTCCTGGAGGCCCAGGATTGGATTCACTGAAGCTGGAGTTACAGGTGCTTGGAAGTTGGCCCATCAGGAACCAAACTCAGTTCCTATACAGCAAGTGTTCTTCACCACTTAGCCATCTCTCTAGCTCTTAATTTAAAAATATATATGCATATATGTGTGTGTGTGTATGGTGTGAAATAAGTATGGTTTCTTATGGGTGAAAGATGCTTATTGCAGAACACAGCAAATCCAGCAGAGTGCTTTATCTAGACCAAGATCATCCTATAAGAATGAAAAGTATCCACCTCACACCAGTCAGAATGGCTAAGATCAAAAACTCAAGTGACAGCAGGTGCTGGTAAGGATGTGGAGAAAGACGAACACTCTTCCATTGCTGGTGGGATTGCAAGCTGGTACAATCAGTCTGGTAGTTCCTCAGAAAATTGGACATAGTACTATCTGAGGACCCAGCTATATCACTCCTGGGCATATACCTAAAAGATGCTCCAACATATAACACTCCAACATATAACAAGGACACATGCTCCACTATGTTCATAGCAGCCTTATTTATAATAGCCAGAAGCTGGAAAGAACCCATCAACAGAGGAATGGATATAGAAAATGTGATACATTTACACAATGGAGTACTACTCAGCTATTAAAAACAATGAATTTATGAAATCTTAAGCAAATGGATGGAACTAGAAAATATCATCTTGAGTGAGGTAACTGAAACACAAAAGAACACACATGGTATGTACTCACTGATAAGTGGATATTAGCCCAAAAGCTCAGAATACCCAAGATATAATTCACAGACTACATGAAGGTCAAGAAGAAGGAAGACCAAAGTGTGGATGCTTTGGTCCTTCTTAAATGGGGGAACAAAATATTCACGGGAGGAATTACAGAGATAAAGTGTTGAGCAGAGACTGAAGGAAAGGCCATACAGAGACTGCCCCATCTGGGGACCCATCCCATATACAGTCACCAAACTCAGGCACTAATTGCTGATGCCAAGAAGTATTTGCTGACAGGAGCCTGATATAGCTGTCTCCTGAGAGGTGCTGCCAGAGCCTGACAAATACAGAGGTGATGCTTGCAGCCAAACATTGGACTGAGCATGGGGTTCCCAATGAAGGAGTTAGAGAAAGGACTGAAGGAGTTGAAGGGGTTTGTGACCCCATATGAAGAACAAATATCAACCAACCAGACCCCCAGAGCTCCTTGGGGACTAAACCACCAACCAAAGAGTACACATGGAGCGACTTATGGCTCTAACCACATATGTAGCAGAGGATAGCCTTGTTGAGCATCAATGGGAGGAGGAGAGGCCCTTGGTCCTGTGAAGGCTCGATGCCCCAGTGTAGGAGAAAGCCAGGGTGGGGAGGTGGGAGTGGATGGGTGGGTGGGTGGGGGAACATCCTCATAGAAGCAGGGGAAGTGGGGATGGGATAGGGGGTTTCTGGAAGGGAAACCAGGAAAGGGGATAACATTTGAAATGTAAATAAAAAAAAATCTAATAAAAGAAAAGAAAAAGAGAATGAAAAGTATTGGTGGTAACATAGATCAGCAGTTCTCAACCTGTGGGTCACAACCCCTTTAGGAGCCAAATGACCCTTTCACAGGGGTCTCACCTCAGATATCTGCATATCAGAGACTTATACTAGACTCATAACAGTAGTGAAATTACAGTTATGAAGTACCTACAGATTTATTTTTATGCCTGGGAAACTGTATTAAAGGGTAGCAGCATTGGAAAAGTTAAGAACCACTGACCTGGTTGGAAAGATACTTGTGTCTGTGCAGAGAGGTGGGGGTGCATGGGGGGAGGGGGTTGGTTGGTTGGTTGGTTGATTTTGACCATCTAAAAGAAATCTTTCCCATCTCCCTGTTGCTTTTCACTTTGGAGGATGGGTTAGTTTCTGGGTGACTGGTCGTGTATAATCACTCTTGTTCTGAAGGATGATTTAACTGGGAAAGCAATTAGCACAGACTTTTGTGATGGGTGACAAGGTCTCACTGTGTAGTTGGTAAGCATGCGCTTACCTGAACGCTTTCATGCTTCTTGGTTAAGCAGTGATGTGTGGCATTTGTCTCCACAGATTGTTCTTCCTGCCCTCTCCCCAACCATGACCATGGGCACGGTCCAGAGGTGGGAGAAGAAAGTAGGCGAGAAGCTGAGTGAAGGAGACTTGTTGGCAGAGATCGAGACCGACAAGGCCACTATAGGTGAGATTTCTTCAGCTCTGGGTAGTTGAGTGAGGAGGGGGACAGCTGTCCTTTCCTGTACTGAGTGAGTGCTAATGAGACGTTTACAGGCCTGAGCTCTGCTGCCTGGGACATGTTATAACAAAGTCATCACAGCCACACGTGTCCGTTCTGAGCTGTACTCATCAAAGGAGGATGTGTCAGGATCTATCTAAGGCCCCGGTTTGCTCTCTTGGCTGTATTTTTATGGTACTCAGAAGTTGTACCAGAACTGCCATTGTCTAAACATGGGAAAAGAAGAAAGGAGGAGGAAGAAAGTCATGCCCTCTAGGGCAGGAGAATACCAAAGCCTTGCAGGTGACTCTGAGGGAAACAGTACCCAGGGTGTAGGTTAGTCTCATAACCTGAAAGTGATGTGGATGTCAGTCTTCACACGGATCACATCTCCATGTGCCCCTTCATTGATTTAGCCACTATGCATTCATGTATCTGTGCTTGTATCTATTGATAATCCCAGGTGTTCTGAACTTCTTTCCACTCTTCCATGGTTTCCAGGATCAGAAGACTCATCCATGCCGTAGTGGCAGAGCAGGACGTAGGTATCAGGCAGTAGTGGTCACACAGTGCTCTTCACCATTTTCTTGGTAGCCTAGGGCAAGTGCCAATCAAAGAGTAAGACTCCCCCTCCCACCATCTTATTCTTTGATATACTATACTTTTTTATAGTGTCTTCTTCTTCTTCTCCTTCTCCTTCTCCTCCTCCTCCTCCTCCTTCTTATTCTTCTTCCTCCTCCTCTTCCTCCTCCTCCTCTTCCTCCTCTTCCTCCTCCTCTTCCTCCTCCTCTTCTTCCTCCTCCTTTTTTTTTTTTTTAATATTTATTTATTTAATGTATGTGAGTACACTGTTGCTGTCTTCAGACACACCAGAAGAGGGCATCAGATCGCATTACAGATGGTTGTGAGCCACCATGTGGTTGCTGGGAATTGAACTCAGGACTTCAGGAAGAGCAGTCAGTGCTCCTAACCACTGAGCCATCTCTCCAGCCCCACCTCCTTTTCTTTCTTTTCCTCCTCTTCCTCCTCTTCCTCTTCCTCCTGTTTTTCCTTCTCCTCCTCTTTCTTCTTCTTTCTTCTTTGAGATGATACTGTGCTGGGATTACAGGCTGTACTGCTGTGCCTGGTTCCCTCAGAGCTGTTAGAAGAATGATCCTGCCTAAAGGAAAAAGCAAGGGCCAGAAAGATGGTTTGGTGTGGGAAAGGTGCTTGCTGCCAAGCCTTAGATGTGCGCTTCCTCTGTCCAATTTGAACACATCTTCTATTGAGTATTCCCAGTTGGGAAATGGAAGGATTCATTAGAGATGCATCTGTCCAGAAGAAACATAACTGCAGAGAGCAAGATCCGGAAGGCAGAACTTGCCCTTATTAGTAGCTTGGTTTTGCTATGTTTAATTAAATTAAATCAATTAGTAAGTTTCCGAAAGAAGGTCTCACTCACCCTGGACGGCCTGGAATTCAGAGATCTGAGTGCTACGATTAAAGTCTTGCTTCATCATGCCATGCTGCTAGTTTGTGTTTTTCAGGGAACTCCCTGCTATGCAATCTAGTCTGGTCTGGAACTTATGTTGCTCAGGCTAACTTTGAGCTACCATCCTCCTATTTCAGGCTCCTGATGATGTGGTTACAAGAAAAGACCCAGCTTTAGCCTTTACCTTTGTAAGTCTTCAGTGTTTGAGAGAAACAGCAGCTGAGTAACATCTTACCTGGTGATGCAGAGACTCCAGTGATACTGTATTTCATCCTATTGAAAAATTTAGAATAATGCCAAGTACAGCCTTTGAGGAGCTCTGAGAACACTTTTACTGCTGAAATCCCATGTTACTGTCCTGCTGCTAGTTCTCGTAATTTGACTTCCATGTAACTCTGACTTCTAGCAGTCCAGCTGATACCATCTTAGTGTACTGTGAGTGTCACATAAAGCTGCCCTTGAGGCATTTTCAGTAACTCTTAAAATGTGCCACTGTCTGCAGTCTTGGTTGGTAGAACAGACAGAGTCAGTATCCACTGATACTGACTGGCTCCAGATCTGATTGGCTCCAGAAGGGCATTCGTGTGTGCTCAGCACAAGTGCAGTTTTTTTCCCCCAAAATTGTTTTGCTCTCATAGATTTGGAGGGCTAATTGCATTTTTCATTTATACTGTGTGCAGGGTAAGTACTTAAAAACATTAATTGATTTAAATCCATAACATTTATGTAAAGATTGTATGGTCAGCCATTCCTGAGTATACATGTTGGCACCCTGATTCAAGGATCAGTCTATAGATTCAAGTTCCCTAAATAAGTGGCATAGTATTTGGAGGGTGGGTGGGGTCACTGGAATTGGACCTCTGGCCTTGAGCAAATTAGTAAGACTTGTGTTACTGAGCTATGCCTCTAGCCCTGTACACTTCAATCATTTCCAGTTCCTTGTAATGCCCACTACACCAGAGCTGTGTGAGTAGTTGTTATACTGGATTACTTAGGAAATAGTTGCAAGAGTAAAAATGTGCTAATTAAGTTCAGACCCCCGAAGCCTAGCGTGCAGTGTACATAGCACATGTCAGCAACAATGTAATATTGACCTACAGTTGAATGGATTTAGGGATGCAGGACCTGTGCACAGAGGGTTAACTGTACTATTTGATGTTAAAGACAGAAACAGAGGCATAAAGAAGTTAAGTAGTTTGTCAAAAATAAAGCAAAAACAAAAAGCTATACTAGTACTTTGAATATGAAAAATGTCTTACCTGAAACCCTAGTGAGGTTCACCTAGGAATGGTGGAGGCTTGAGTCCCATAACGATTTTCTTTCTACTTAAGGTTTTGAAGTACAAGAAGAAGGTTATCTGGCAAAAATCCTGGTCCCTGAAGGCACAAGGGATGTTCCTCTGGGAGCTCCACTATGTATCATAGTAGAAAAACAGGAAGATATAGCAGCATTTGCAGACTACAGGCCAACAGAAGTGACCAGCTTAAAGCCACAGGCACCACCGCCTGTCCCACCCCCGGTAGGTGTGCTACTGAATTGGGGAATTGTCCATGCAGCTCAGGTTCCTGTGTGTCCAGACCGTACATGAAGGAAAGTGACTTGCAGTATGTGTTAATCTGCAGGGGGGGAGGTAGGGGGGTGGATGTGTGTATGTGCGTGTATCATGTGCTGTCCACCTCTTAAGCCTTGCTGAGAACTAAGGTAAGTTACATGTCCTGCTAGTGGTGTCATGTCATGTCCATGGGAGGTGATGGTTTCACCTCACATTTTGTGTTGCTCAACTTATGACCTGTTTTCACTCCAGTTCTGGTACTTGTGATTGATTGTAGCTGATAAAGCATGTTTTAGACTTTGGACCCTGAAGTGACATGACTTGTAGTAGCATCATGAACTTGTACTCTCCAGTGTACTCCTCCATGGGTTTAGAAGTACACTTCCTCAGAGGAAGCTTGCATTCTCAGACTTGCATTGATTCAGATGCAGGGAGTGGGGTGGTCCATTCCTTAAGATACTTGAAACATGGAACCTGATGCTATCATTTTTTTTTCCGAGACAGGGTTTCTCTGTATAGCCCTGGCTGTCCTGGAACTCACTGTGTAGATCAGGCTGGCCTCGAACTCAGAAATTCTCCTGCCTCTGCCTCCCAAGTGCCGGGATTAAAGACGTGCACCACCACAGCCCTGCCTGATGCTATCATTTTATATCCTGAAGTGAGATTAAATAAAGCAGAACTCAGGTTAACTATATACTCAGTGGAAATAAAGAATTGACAGGAAGCAAGGTATTTGGTGGTTCAGGTACTTGGGAGGCTGCTGCAGGACGATCACTGTGGCTTACATAGTCTCAAAAGGAAAAATGACAAGAAATGACAGGCGATAAGTATGTTATACATAGGCCAGTTTTAATTCTACAGCTCTCTAGTTAGCATGACAGAAAGTGTTCTTGCCATTTGTCTTTTATGTTAGTCAAACCAGGAAAGTGCATAAACATCATTTAATTGTAAAGACTTTTCCACTCTAAAACATGAACCTTGTTCTGTCAGGTTATCTGTGCAGTGATGGATGGATCTCTATAACCTCTTTCCCACAGGTGGCAGCTGTTCCTCCCACTCCCCAGCCTGTAGCCCCTACCCCCTCAGCCACTCCTGCTGGACCAAAGGGAAGGATCTTCGTTAGCCCTCTCGCAAAGAAGTTGGCAGCAGAGAAAGGGATCGACCTCACCCAAGTTAAAGGTAAGTTTCCTTCTGAAGAAAGGGCTCAGACCGTTAAAGCTTAGTTAAATGCTGTGTGTAAGGCCAGCGCACACACCTGTGTGAAAGGAGACATCCTTGCTGCCTTCACGGAGTAGGGAAAGCATTACTGTGCTCTATTTGATCTGCCTAGTATTGCCTATGTGATTTGTATGCCTTTTCAGACTTTCCTCTATTCATAGGAAATCTTCAACAGCAGTGCTGAGAGAAGGAAGTGTCTCTCACGTTTGCCCTCAGAGCTCTGAGGAGCTAGTTCCTGTAGTCTTAGGGACCTGGACTCAGGCAAACCCAGGCTTTGTGGCTTTGGTGGCAGAAAAGAATTTCAGGACTTGTCAGAATGAAGCTGAGTTGAGGTTTTATTAAAAATAAAAAGGTGCTCATAAGCCAGGCATAGTGGCCCATACCTATAATCCTATCTCTGAGTACAAGGCTAGCCTGGTCTAGAGAGTGAGTTCCATGATAACAAGAGCTACACAAAGAAACACTGTCTTGAAAAACAAAACAAGGGCAGAGAGATGGCTCAGCGGTTAAGAGCACTGACTGTTCTTCCTGAAGTCCTGAGTTCAATTCCCAGCAACCACATGGTGGCTCACAACCATCTGTAATAGGATCTGATTCCCTCTTCTGGTGTGTCTGAAGACAGCTACAGTGTACTCACATACATAAAATAAATAAATCTTAAAAAAAAAAAAGAGTAAAAAACAAAACAAAAGAAATGTGCTCACAAAAAAATCAAAAGCATATCAAAGAACAGTGTTGTCTATAAAAGATAGTTTTAATGAAGAGTTTAAGAATGGAGATTAACAGAAATAGAAATTATTTCTGGGAAATAATAATTTATGCCCAAGTGTGGGTATGGGCTTTTTAAGAGACAGTCAGAGAAGGTCAGACATACCCAAGTATATAGTGGGTCCATGAGGAGAGTTGCAATTAGATGCCCCACCGTTAGCCATATATATACCACTGTGGCGGCTCTCTTCTTGCTCCCTCTTCCCCTTGGTGAGTGGGATTGTAGGGGTGGCTCAGTAAGTGCTGTGGATGGAATTATAATCTATAGATAAAACCAGGAGCCATAAGGGTTATATATAATACAAGTCTTCTAATATAAATGGGATTTTTGATGAGCTTCCTAGAAAATTGTTGTTTTATTACTGGGAGGAGACATGGCTTTAGCGGATGTTAATGTTGGAATTCTTGCTTCTCAGATACTGAGAGGCTTCTGTCTACTTCAGGATGAGGTGCTCCCTTCCCTTCTCATAACCCCACAATTTCCTTGTCTTTATCCTGTCTTACTTAAGTGTTGGCAGAAGCATATGTGCTTGTTGAGCAATACTGAGTTATAGGACGTGGCTGTGTAATAACTCAGCGCTAGGTTAACTGAGTGTAATAATAAGCAAAACTGGCTCATCAGGTAAAAGTGCTGGCTGCTGCTGACCTGAGTACTGTCCCTGGGACCCACACAGTAGAAACAGAACTGACTCCTGTCATTTGTCCTCTGACCTCTGTATACAGTGTGACATCTCATGCATAAGGGTTGAACTCAGGTCATTAGGCTTGGCAGTAACATTCTTACACATTGAGCTTTCTCAATGACCCAGGTTTTGGTTTTTGTTTTTTTTAAAACCTAAACCTATGATCATAGTAGGCAGACACTGTAACACTCATATATATTCCTACCACTCTCTTTACTTTGTTTTGTTATAGCATCTCAAAATGTAAAAAAATTGCTCAGGCTGGCCCTGAACTTGCAATGTTCTATCTTCAGCCTCCTGAGTATCGAGGGTTAGAGGCCTGAACATCAGGTCCTATTTTAATTTCTGTATTTTTTCCATTATCCTGTGCTGTCTTCAGATCTGCAGTTGTTGCCCTCAGTCTGGTTCTCACTCACCACCTGCTGCTGTTTGTTGGTGTACACTTTATACAACTATGCTTAGTATGAGACACGTTTAAGGTATTTCACAGAGCAGAGGGGCTGAGTTAGTAATTGTACCTGAAGAACCTGGCCTAGTAGGGCTGTTTGTTGGAGAGGTAGCAGTGCTGGTTATTTTGGTGGAGGTAATGAAGAACCTCTGTATTGTTTTCATGCAGGCCGGGTTAAGTGAGTCTTTTTTTTTTTTTTGATCTTGCCTCAAATTTATTTGTAAAAACAGCATAGCACACTGGTCATCTGCAAGTAGTGTGTGGGTAGGTGTGTCATAGCAGTCCATCTGTCTCCAAGTGATTCCTTTAGTATTAGCTAAACACATAGTTATTGAGAAGCAGGTATGCCTTAGGTACTTGTGTGTAAGGTGGAGGGCATCCCAACTTTACTGGCCACCAGGAGCGAATGAAGTCACAAAAGTCTGGCATCATAGTTAAGGATGGGATCCAGAGCTGGAATGCCCAGGTTTAAGTGTCAGCTCTGCCTTATGCTAACAGTGTGACCTTTTCTGGCTCTGTTACTTGTATATAAAAATAATACTTAATACAGTGTGAAGGTTAATAAGTAAGCAGTGCTTGTGCAGAGAAAGCATATTAGCTCCTGGCTCTACATTTTATTATGAACTGAGGTGACTTAAGAGCTAAAAAGAAATAGACTCAGCGACAAATCTGTCGGTGGCAGACTCGGTGACTTTTAGGATGGGTGAGGAGGATCTCTCTGAAGAGGTGATGCATGAGCTCATGTCCAGACAAGGAGTCACCTGTGCACAGCCTTGTAAAGGGTCAGAGAAAAGCATTTTGGCAGAGGGCACTACACTAGTGGCCCATGGTCTGGAATCAAACAAACCCTGGCATGTTTGAGGAACATAGTGAAGCATGGAGCATGGAGAGGAAAGGGGAGAGTAGAATCAAGGGTGAGAAGGATCAGAAGAGGCTGGGCATGGTTGGCACATACCCGTAATCTAGAGGTCAAAAAGCTGGGGCAGAAGGATCAGTTCAAGGTCTGCTGGGTTGCACAGACCAAGGCAGCTGGGGCTGCGGCACAGTGGTAGAGCACTTGTCTAGCACTGTGTGAGTGCTAACATTCACAAGGCACAAAGTGTTTTCAGCTGTTGCCAGGGTCCGCTCCTTGAGAACCTGGTCCATTAGAGACAGTTGTGGTGACACAGTACAGAATTCTTGACTATAAAAAGAAGTGGGATTGGCCTTAAGTAGAATTTAGAACATTTTATCTGCTTTAGTTGAGACTATGGATTGCTGGTTTGGTGATGGAAGAATCCCTTCTTGCTACTGTTCATCTGTAAATTAAGATGATCAGTTGAGAGAATGTCTGGGAAGGGCTGAGATTGAGAGATTATAAGTAGGCTAGGGTTTAGGAGCAATTTCAGGGGACAGTTGGGTTTCTGGAAACTTGTGTACATCTGTTTCAGATTTTCAATTCTGAGCTGACTCAACCAAGTGCATACCTTTTATTGCAAGCAATAATGAGTCACCCTGGTGTATAATAGAAGATACACACTGTTTTAGAGTTCTGCAAGGGGATGATTCTAACAGCCTGAGAAATGTCATTTGGGGAAAGGAAGGAAAGACGGAGGGGGTGGGGATGACGGTCAGGGCTACAAAGAGTGGAAGGGTCAGTAGAGTGCAGTGTCCTTCCAGTTACTTTTATTTTAGTCCTGGGACTTTAACCAGGCTTTTGTAGCCTAGACTCATTGAGCTCAAGATTCAGGATTGTATGGTGTTCACTGACACCAAGTGTTTAGAGTATTTTCATGTAGCCACCACTGAGTGTCCAGTGGTTCAGCCCACTTCTGACATTCACAACTCAGAGTTAGAATGAGACTCCATAGGTGAAGGGAGCTCTCCCTTCAGATTCTTTCTGTGTCCTGAGGACTACTGTATGTTTAACTCAGCAGTGAATTGTAGATTGCCAATTCTTCATGGGTTTCATAATTAGCTAAAATGACTGACAGATATTGTAAAGAGTACAGCTCAGGCACAGCCAATGGTAATGATGCATAGGACAAGATATAGCAGGGAGAGATACTGGAGCACCCACGCACTCTCAGGGCTACATGGAGCACCCGTGCAAGGGGGGGACTTGCCATCCTGCCATCACATTGCTGTCCTCACTAACTAGGAAGCTCATGCAGATGTCATCATAAAGACATTTTTGAAGAAATCACTGGTCAATGGTTATTGAAGTCAACTTCCACTCTCTCCTGTTAGTTGGAATTGGTGCAGGAAGCAGGGGAGGGGGAATGGAAAGAAGATTGAAAGTTACCACACTAATCGAGTGTTTGGTCTTTAGACTAACAAGACTGATGTCCCTTATCCGGAAGCCCCACCCTCGGTCACCTCGTTAGCATAAACTAGTGTGAGGTAAAGAGGTTTGATTGGGAAAAGCAAAAACTTATCACTTGGGTAATTTCCTAGATTTTGGAAGGCCCAAGCCAAAAGCCTGGAACAAAGAGCAAACTTATCTATGTTTATCCTATGACTGTACTAGCAAAGAGAAGATGTTTGTTGTGGATTTCAGGGATTTAAATTTATTTATTCATTCATTATTGGGGTTGTGGAGGAGGAAGCAAGAAAAAGAAAAAAAAAAAACCCAAAAACCCATTGTAGGAGAACCAAAAGTCAGATAGAGGAGCACGGTAATTAGGAAATTTAGCCAAAACGTTAACTACTGAGAAGAAACTGAGGCTTCTGGTGTTGAGAGCCCAGTGGTAGTGTATGTTTGCACATGGTGCACCCTCTGCCTCACTGTCCCATTGCTCTCAGAGCTCACAGAGCTCTGAACACAGGGCTGGCACTATAATCTCCATCCTGCAGATGAGACAGGTGACTGTAGTCAGCTGCCTAATCCCACAGAGTTCTCCGTGTTTCCTGCCAGCTAGCTCTTCCCTTTATACCTGCTGCTTTAGGATCACCCGTGTGCTTTGTTGGAAAAGTGTTTGTTGGCTAACACAGCTAACTGTGATGAGTAGCTGGTTTCCTCTTGAGGGGTCAAGGGTTGGGCATCAAGCTCTGTCCCGATTGCAGGGGAGGTTATGGTTTCTCTGTGCTTAAAAGGTGGGGAATCTAATAGAGGTCCCTGCCACCTCTGTTCTAGAGCTCCTGGTGAGGAGAGACAGTTGTAGCCAACTCTGTTTTCATAACGAAGGAAAGGAATTGGGAAGAACTGCACACAGCGGGAATCCTTTAAAAGGCTGCCATGGGGGAAGATTAATCAATTTGACCAATTTCTTTCTAGAAGTGGGCCAGTGTAAAAGGTATTATAATAACTAAATTCTGAATTTGCTTCAAGGTCAGGGTGATGTACTTGGGCCTAAGCCTTAAACTGAGGCCCTAACCCTGAGGTAAAGATGGGAGGAGGGAGGGGAATTTGAATAAACTAAGCCTGTGAGAGAACTTGAAAGTCTCTTAGATACATTGTAGTAGTTTCTCCTTGGTTTGTAGCATGGGAAGATTTAGTTTTGGTTGGTGTGAAAGACCTGAAAATTATGGAAAATGAATGATTCTAAGGATGAGATCATCGCAGTTACACATTATTCATGCTATTCTGAAGTAAAAATGGTTTATTTCAGATAATTGTCGACCTTACACAAAGGTTGTATTGTACTTTATGGTCAAATAAGAGTATTCCAAGGTTCAATGAGTTGGGGTTCTGTTTTGTTTTGAGTTTTTTTTTGTTTTGTTCTGCTTTTTAAGATAACCACAGTCAACAGCTAATTTCCCTTTTTGATTTATGGTCAGTATTAGTCTTATGTCAGTGTTTCCCAACTTAAAAGCAAAGAAACTAAATAAGAAAATGCAAGAAAATAAAGAATTCAATTTAACTGGATAAAACTTTAAGAGAAAAGTGTTTACTATTTATAATAGTTAAAAAGAACCACTATTGGCTGGGTGGGTGGGGGACGAGGCAGGCGGATCTCTTGAGTTGGAGGCCAGCCTGGTCTACAGAGTGAGTTCCAGGACAGCATGGCTGTACAGAGAAACCCTGTCTCCACAAAAACAAAAACAACAAATAAACAAAACTACTATTGATCCAGGGCACTCTGTGGATTAATGAGCAATTAACAAAGCCACTCTTGTGAGGGAGAGAGGGTCTTTTCAGGGTCACAGTGTTAACCTTGGAGATCCAGTGGTATGCTGTCACATATGTGATATTTATGTGTTTCTTCAGGGACGGGACCAGAAGGCAGAATCATCAAAAAGGACATTGAGTCTTTTGTGCCTACAAAGGCTGCTCCTGTGAGTTATTTTTGGTTTCTTAAAATTAAAATTTTATTTCATTCATTCATTCATTTCATTCATTCATTTATTCATTCATTTGGTTTTAGCCTCAATCAATGATAAAATTATTATTATTGTGGGAACCAAATCTTGGGACTCCATACATGCTTGGCAAACACTCCTGCAACTGAGCTACATCCTGGCCCACAGCCTTCATTTTTATATTTCTTTCTTTAATTCTTCAATTAAAAATGCTTTTCTTTGCCAGGCACTGGTGGCACACACTTTTAATCCCAGCACTTGGGAGGCAGAGGCAGGCAGATCTCTTGAGTTCGAGGCCAGCCTAGTCTACAGAGTGAGTTCCAGGACAGGCGGGGCTTCACAGAGAAACCCTGTCTCAAAAAACCAAGGGGGGAAAAAAAAAGCTTTGCTTTCTCTTCTGGTTATGTTGAGGAAGCAGGCTAACCTTGAACTTGAAATCTTCCTGCCTCAGCATCTTGAGTGCTAGGAATTTAGGTATACAACACCATGCCTAGACTGGTTTTAATAAAGAGTCTAATCTGAGTCCCCTTTGCTCTGTGGAGATTGAACCAGCTTCTCCTCTGGAACCAGCTACTCCTCGGAGCTTTGCTGGGCGGGTAGTCCTCCACAGCAGTAGCATGTCCCAGGTGGTCTCCAGCCAGTCACCAAGTGTTTTTTCTTTTCCCTCTTAGGCTGCAGCAGCTGCCATGGCTCCCCCGGGTCCAAGAGTGGCACCAGCTCCTGCAGGTGTCTTCACAGACATCCCCATCAGCAACATTCGTCGAGTAAGAGCACCACCGAAGTCTGCAACCAGAGCTGCTGGGCATTTCCACTCTGGCTGTTTAGTTGTGTGTGTGGTAGTTTAAAACACCAAAAAGAACCTTGCCAGTTGAAAATATTAGATTATTAGTTTAAGGGGGAGGTTTGATGTGGTCAGTTGAGTAACTGGGGTAAAGAAGTCTGTTGTGGCTAATCTCCTAGAAGGAGCAGTCCTTTGTCTTACTCTGACGTGTGAGGTAAGCTGCAAGGGAGCTGAGGAAGAGGCAAGCAGACTGAGTTAGGGACCGTCTGGGGTCAGCTGGGGACTGATGCTGAACTCTCTCTGGTTTCAGGTGATTGCACAAAGGCTCATGCAGTCGAAGCAGACGATACCTCATTATTACCTTTCTGTCGATGTAAATATGGGAGAGGTGCTGTTGGTGCGGAAGGAGCTTAATAAGGTAAAACCTGGAAATTCTGTCTTGCCCACGAAAGCTTTACAGTGTTGCCATGTGCTTTGTTATTAGAAACTGGTTAAGGATAGAAAATTACTGCCACTTGACATTGTTAAGTAGAGAATATACTGGGAAACTTCATTTAACTTCTTTTGATTTGTTGTAACTCTCTGGATAGTATCTCACTATGTAGCTCACACCTGGGCCGCCATAGAACCAAAACTGCATTGACCTTGCAGTTCTGCTGTAGCTTCTAAAATGTTGGGGTTACAGGAGTCCACCACCGTTTCTGGCTTTTCTGTTAACCCTTGATTAGAACATAGCATCTGAAACGCACTTTGCCATGGATAGATATTAGTCTAGCAAGTTCTCTATGATTTGATGCTTGAGGCTGCTTTGGTAGCTTAGAAATGATATTTATGTTTATAGTCAGATAGTACATGTGCACTAAGCTTAGCGTAAGGTACTTTTGGGGATAGAGAGCAAAAGCAGCCTGTCTTCAGCACAAATTTATGATGGAATTGGGGCACTACTAAGTGTGACAGGAAGGGAAGGTGGTTTTATAAAGGTGGCAGGATTCATTTGTAGACCAGGTGTTTTATGAAGCTGCCTCTCAATTGTTTACTCAGTTACACTGTGTGTGTTCATTATTGGAGTTCAGCAGAGTGTTGAAGGAGACCAGTGATAGTTGGGGAATTCACAGTGCTGTAAGACAAATGTGGCCAAACTATGGAAAATGTACTGTGTTTGGATTGGCAGAGAGGTGAAGAAAATTCATGCTAATGGTTGAGAACCCTAAGGGTCAAGGGCTGTAAAAACAGAAATAAGACTGGGAGACAGAGATCCGTGAAGTACTTGTTGCACAAGTATGAAGCTCCCAGCGCTAATGTAAAACAGCAGGCACTTTGATGTGCCTGCAATTCAGTACTGGGAGGGCAGACAGTATCCCTGGTGCTGGCTTAGTAGCCAGTCTAGCTAAGTCTGTGACTTACATTCAGCAAGAGACTCTTTCTCAAGAAGTAAGGCAGAGTGGGGCTAGAGAATGGCTTGGTTAAGAGGACTCCTTGCTCTTGCAGAGAATCCATGTTCAGTTCTGAGCACCCACATGGTGACTTATGTGTTAACTTATAGATGCTTCTAGCTGTAGGCAGCAGGCTCACACAGGATGCACATATGTAAGGCAGAGAATGAGAAAGATACTCAACCACATAAAATAAATAAATGTAAAAGTTCTTTTAAAAGTAGTAGAGCAAAAGAACCCTATCAGCTCCTTAGAGTGGCATACAGGGCCTTTCACAGGGTGTTTTGTGACCTTTCTGAGCTGGTTTCCCACCAATGAAGACACACTGGTGCCTTGCTGTTTCTCAGCATCCCTACCTTACATTCTGTACTTATGTTTTCTCCATGTAGACCCTACTGTGTCCTTGTGGTTTCCTCCTTGACCTCCTTAAGGACTTGACATGTATTGCCTTGACTCGACTTTCTCATTCTAAATTTACTTTTCCCTAACACCTGTTCACAAAACACTTTGTAAGATGCTATGTGAAGGATGCACAGTCACTCCCTTTACAAGGTCTGCTCCCTGAGCACAGATTTGTTTAGTGTTTGGTGCTTCATACATTTTGTATCCAACACGGAGTGGACAGGTGAGGCACATCACTGATTGTATGAGTGAATCAGCAACAGAGCTTGTCAGAGATAGGAGATGATGGCACACAGTTACTGTCGAAGTTCTGAAGCTGGGCTAGAGAGATGGCTCAGAGTTAAGAACACTTGTTCTTGCAGAGGACACATGTTATATTCAGTTCCCAACATAAGTTCATCAACCTCCAGTTATCTGGAACTCTACTTCCAGGGGATCTGGCACCTCTTCTGACCTCCACAGGCTCCTATTTGCATGTGGCACATATATATATATTCATACAGGTGCGCGCTCTCGCCCGCACGCTCACACACACACACACACACTCAAACACACACAAGTTTTTTGTTTTGTTTTTCAAGACAGGGTTTCTCTATGTAGACCTGGCTGTCTTGGAATGTGTCCCAGGCTGGCTTTGTACTCACAAACATTCTCCTGCCTCTGCTTCCTGAGCGCTGGGATTAAAGGTGTGTACCACCACCGCCCAGCTACAACTAAAATATTTATAAAAATCAAAGTGTTGAAACAGATAGATGTATCCATTGTATTTGGTGTATTATTTGGGATGGCTTTTTTGAGATATTGATACCATTTTAATGCCATGTTCAATTCACACATTTGAAGTGTCCTACTCAATGTATTTCAGAATACATCCACAATACCATGGTAAATTTTGGATCATTTTCACCACCTCAAATAGCCCTTTGTCTTACATTTTTGTCTTGGAAGATTTACTAGTAGGCAAAATGGAATTCTCTGCATATGAAGTCCATTCTTTACCAAATGCTTGTCATTTATCATATTCAAGGTTCAGCTATATTGTAGCATGCATCACCTTTCTTTCTCTTTTTTCTTTTTGTCTTTTTTTTAAGCTTTATTATTTATGTGCTTTGTATCTGTGCAAATTTGTGTGTGTGTGTGTGTGTGTGTGTGTGTGTGCTCCCTCCAAGTTCAGTAACTGTTTTGTTGTGAAGAGCGGTACTGAATTTTCTTCTGTCTTTTTTGGGCTGTTGAAGCAGTCATGTGGCCTTTATGTTCTGTTAGGGCATTCCATAGTAATTGATCTTTTTCTCTTTTAAGAAGAAAGATATCATGGTGATGCCCATACTTCTGGATTCAAATGATTCTCCTTCCTACGCCTCCAAAGGAGATAAGAGAATAGTCACGTGCTGCTCTGCACACTTTAATTGGTTTTTAGATGTTACCAACTCTTGTATTCCTGAAACAAAACCCGTTTGGTCATAGCTAATAGGCCTTCCTATATATTGCAGTTTTGTCTGCTGGTATTTTGTTAAGGGCTTTTCTGTTATATTTATAAGATAATATTTAGGTTTTAGCTGTTGGGTTTTTGTCTGATTTTGGAATGAGACTCCAACTGGGGGAATTGTTAAGTTGTTAAGTCTTCTGGTCTTTAGCAGGCTAGGTGAAGATTGATGTTACCCTTTAAGTGTTTGGTATTATGGGCTAGTTGCCCGGCAGTGGTGGCGCATGCCTTTAATCCCAGCACTTGGGAGGCAGAGGCAGGCGGATTTCCGAGTTCAGCCAGCCTGGTCTACAGAGTGAGTTCCAGGACAAAGAAACTTGTCTTGAAAAAACTCCAAGCCATCTGGGTCTAGTCTATGTGAGCAGATCGCACTACCAGTTAGAGCTCATGATTATGTTTATTCTGAGTTTATACTCTTTTTTTGGTTGTTTCTTTCTAGAAACCTGTGCATTTTATCTGGGTTGTGTAATTTGTTGGTGTTGGGTATTCATAGTACTTCTTTTTTATGTTGGATAGCATGTCCCAGTTTCACTCCTGATTTGAGGAATTTGAGTCTACTTCCTTATTTTCAAACAAACATTTGTTAGTGTGGTTGTCATTTACTTGATCTTTTAAAAAGAAAAAAACACCTTGGCTCAGTTGAAATGAAAATAGGGACATGCCATAAATCACAATGTTCAGCTGCTGCCATGCCTTCATTCAGTAGATTAAAAAAACCTGCTTCTTCTTGGTGGGGGCACTAATAACACTAGTTGCTTGTGTTTAACAGATGCTTGAAGGTAAAGGAAAAGTCTCAGTCAATGACTTCATCATAAAAGCTTCGGCTTTGGCCTGTTTGAAAGTTCCCGAAGCAAATTCATCTTGGATGGACACAGTTATAAGACAGTAAGTGACTGGAGACTCCGCAGTGACCTGTGCTAGCTCGTGTCTGCTGACTGCAGCTAGGGATGTGGAGACTGATGCCCCTGAGCAAATGGGTTTGAAACAACATGAAACTACCTGAGACGGTGCACAACTGACCAGTAAAGGCTGCGATTCTTTATATGAAGTCAGTAAAGGAAATTGGTGTAAAACACAGTCTAGTTACACTGATAATGACTGTCAGACAGCAAGGTAGAATCCGTTCCCTGGTCACCAGGAAGTTCTGTCAGCTTGTCACTGGCGGTACAACGCATTAGGTCATTGGGACCACTTTATCAGTTAAGTGTTTTCACTGCTTGTTTAGATGAAGAATCAGAGGGAGGCTCAGTGAGTTCTGTAGTTTGTCCCAGCTTAGTAAGTTGGTCAGTGACAGGATTCCAGCTCAAGCCCTGGTCTTTTCTAGAATGTAGGTAGGCACTTTTATACTGTAGTTTTTAGTTTTTTAAAATTATGTGTGACTGTGTCTCTGGGTATGGGAATGTGCAATGAGTGCAGAAGCCCAAGGAGGCCTGAGGCACCGGATCCCTCAGAACTGGAGCTGCTGCCTGACATAGGCGCTAAGGGCCGAGTTCTGGTCCTCTTCCTAACCCCAGCATTAGTACAATTATTATTAAAAGAAAAAACCCCTTTTCCCCTTTCCTGTGCTCATGCATTCACATTGCCACTTACACATGCATCCTCAGAGGCCAGCCAGTTGTAGGCAGCAGCTGGATCCTTCATTCTGTGTATCTGGAGATAGTCTTAGGTCTCAGAGATTGGGCCTTAGTCCCACATAACTGTCTTCTCTTAAATGCTATTCTCAGATCTGGCAACTGACTACAAACAGGTCCCCATGTCCCCTTCAGCAGGACAAGTCACAGAGCTCAGAGAAACACTTGTGTAGTGTCTTACTGAGAAAACTCTACAAAGGGTACAGATGATATTTAGGCCATCTTGACCTACGGAGTGAAAAATGTTTCAGAGATGCTGCTCAAGGTATAGGGCACCTGCTGATCTACTTAGAAAGGACTGGGAGTCCTAGCTTAAGTTTCTCCTGAGTCATGACCTCCTCTGAGTCCTGAGCACTCTGGTTTCTCTCCCATGGTGTCTCAGCTTTTTTGTTTTGTTTCCCTCCCCCTCTCCCTTTCTACTCCCCTTCTACCTACCTTTCTACCCCATTCCACCTTCCCACCCCTGCTCTTTGATGTACAAGTTTGCCATGCCCAACTTCAGGACAACTTCTGGGAATCTGATTTCTCCTTCCACCGTGTGAGTTCCCAGGCTTGAACTGAAGCTGTCTGTTAGCTTGACTGTGGGTGCCTTTACCCACTGAGCCACCTCGCCAGCCCCGTCCACACAGTGCCCCTCCTCTCACTCTTTTCTCTATGTCCTCAAGCTTTGTTGCAGACTCTGGTCCAGCCAATATATTTATATTGTATTTACAACCCAGAAAGGTCAGTTTGTTTCATGCTGATTATGATGATGTTTTTGGGAGCTACTTGGTGCGTTAATCAAGAACAGCAAGGGAAATAAGTGTGAAAGCAACCTTCTGATACATTTCTTCCCCTTCGCCCTTTCCTTTTTAAAAAAAAAAAATACAATTGAAAGAGAAAGCACATCAAGATGTTAACACATAGAATAGACATCTCTGAACAATAGCACAGTTCCTTCTAAAATTCTGTGTGTGTATGTGTATGTCTGTGGTTAGTGATACTGGGTACCAGACTTGGAACTTTGTGCATAGGTAGGTGCTCTACTGCCTAAGCTGCATCCTAAGCACCTATAGTGTTTGAAGTATATATCCAAGATCCATATTTACTTTAACTTGGCACTTTTTAGTGGTCCCTCCTCCTCTTCTTCCTCCTTCTCCTCCTCTTTCTCCTTCTCCTCTTCTTCCTCCTCTTCCTCTTCTTCTTCCTCCTCTTCCTCCTCCTCTTCTTCCTTCTCTTCCTTCTCTTCCTCTTCCTCCTCCTCTTCCTTTTCTTTCTCTTCCCTCTTCCCTCTTCCCCCTCTTCCTCTTCCTTCTGGCAAGGCAGAGGATGGAAGAATTGAGGGAGACACTCCAGCTATTTTTGTTGTTATTGGTTTTTTTGTTTTGTTTTGTTTTGTTTTCTTCAAGACAGGGTCTCTCTGTATAGCCCTGGGTGTCCTGGAACTCACTCTGTAGACCAGGCTGGCCTCAAACTCAGAAATCTGCCTGTCTCTGCCTCCCAAGTTCTAGGATTAAAGGCATGCGCCGCCACCACCACCCAGCACTTTTTTTTTTTTAAGATGTACTTATTTTTATGTGCATTGGTATTTTCCCTGCATGTATGTGTGAGGGTGCCAGATCTCCTGGAACTGGAGTTACAGATAGCTGTGAGCTGGAAATTGAGCCTGGGTCCACTGGGGGAGCAGCCAGTGCTATCAGCCATGAGCCCTCCCTCCAGCCTGTGCAGCTCTTAGTCTTTTATGGTGGTGACTTTTGACTCCACTTTCTTCTTTGACAGAAATCACGTGGTTGATGTCAGCGTTGCTGTCAGTACCCCTGCAGGACTTATCACCCCTATTGTGTTTAATGCACACATAAAAGGACTGGAAACCATTGCTAGTGATGTTGTTTCTTTAGCCTCCAAAGCAAGAGAGGGTAAACTTCAGCCTCACGAGTTCCAGGTAGGATGCCATCCCTCAGCTGTAAGGCATGTATTGCTCTGAAGCTCAGCCTCACTCTCTTGTTGCATTTTCTATTTTGATTCTGCTACATATCGTATAATACTTGGTCTTCAAAACAAAGCAATTGAGTTACATGGGGAAAGCTGAAAGACATATTTTCATAATTGCCTGGGAAAGCCAGTACAGCTAGTTGACTTTGGTTTATATCGTGTGTGTCCTATTCAAGATTTTCTTTTTCTTTTTAAATTTTTTTTTTTTTTTTTTTTTTTTTTTTTTTTTTTTTTTTTTTTTTATTTTGGTGGGGTTCGAGACAGGGTTTCTCCGTATAGCCCTGGCTGTCCTAGAACTCACTCTGTAGACCAGGCTGGCCTCAAACTCAGAAATCTGCCTGTCTCTGCCTCCCAAGTGCTAGGATTAAAGGCATGCGCTACCACTGTCTGGCTCAAGATTTTCTTAAATAAAAGGTTTTCTCATGGCTTCTTTAGAGAATATTTGTAATTTTTTTTCTTGGTTATGGTAACAAGGTAATCTATTTTCATACATTTTTCCTTTAGGGTGGAACATTTACAATCTCCAATTTAGGGATGTTTGGAATTAAGAATTTCTCTGCGATTATTAACCCACCTCAGGCATGTATTTTGGCAATTGGTGCTTCAGAGGATAAACTGATCCCAGCAGATAATGAGAAAGGGTGAGTGGGGAAGTGGGGAGGAGCTGGGAATGTGATTGAATTATGTCCTTAACGGTTTTTACATATGGCTTTTAGTAGCATCAGTAAATATAGCATGAGATGCAATGGAAGCCACTTTGCTTTTACTAAGGATTTTATGACTTTCAGTCATAGTTGAGATATGGTCTTGAGATTTCTAGATGACAGGTTGGCTGGCATATTTTTCTTTTCTTTTCTTTTCTCTTCTTTTCTTTTCTTCTCGAGACAGGGTTTTTCTGCACAGCTTTGACTGTCCTGGAACTCACTCTGTGGATCATGCTGGCCTTGAACTCACAGAAATCCACTTTCCTCTGCCTCCCAAGTGCTGAGATTAAAGGCATGTGTCACCACCACTGCCTAGCTGCATGTTTTTTCTTAAAGAGTCAGATAGTAAATATTTTAGCTTTTTGGGCCATGTGATCTGTTACCGAGTCCTTGCCATTGTCCTATGACAGCAGACAAAAACAGAATGCTAATGACTTCTACAAAAGTAGATCTATATCATAATAGATGAAAAGTAGAATTTGGCCTGTTTTGTATAGTTTGGCATGTATTTAGTTTTCCTTCAAGGTGACAGTCTGAGCTAAAGATAAACAGTGGGTGGAACCAGTTTTCATATGCAGATCTCTAATCACAGCTACTCTAGAGCCTGAAAGCCCAGGCAGTGGTGGCACACGCCTTTAATCCCAGCACTTGGGAGGCAGAAGGAGGTGGATTTCTGAGTTCGAGGCCAGCCTGGTCTACAGAGTGAGTTCCAGGACAGCCAGGGTTATACAGAGAAACTCTGTCTCGAAAAACCAAAAAAAAAGTTCAAAACCCACCTCAATTACATGGCAAGTTCAAGACCAGCCTGGTTAACTGTCTCAGATATTTAAAAACTAGTTTTTTGTTGTTTGTTTGCACAGCATATAAGTGACCTAAATTCAGTCCTGTGAATGATAAAAGGGTAGGATTATGGTAGGGATCAGCACGTGGGGGTTGTTGTCTTGGGCTCATTGGTTTCCTTCAGAATACCCACTGATGTTTTTCTTTCTAGCTTTGATGTGGCTAGTGTGATGTCTGTTACACTCAGCTGTGATCATCGAGTTGTGGATGGAGCAGTTGGAGCCCAGTGGCTTGCTGAATTCAAAAAGTACCTTGAAAAGCCTATAACTATGTTGTTATAATTTACCCGAGAACTTCTACTCTTTCTCTGCTGACATTATATTTATATGTTATTAAACAGGTGGTTCTTTTAAAGTTTCACTAGTTAATTTTATTATTCAGTCCAGATAATTTATTTGTAATAGACATAAATGAATCTTTTTTAAATGCCAGTTACACCCAAATATTGTACCCCTTTAATAATTAAACATCAATTTAAAGCTGTGTATACTCCCAGGGGAGGGACAGGAAGCCTAACTCTTTGGTGAGAAGACCTTCCTGGGGTTATAGATGGGTAGGATTGTGGCTTCCTGCAGACAAGCTCATAAAAATGGATGAGACCTTGGAGTTTAGAGTTTAACCAATTCAACTTATTTAAGTGTGAGGGAAACAAAGTCATGAAAATTATTTTTTATGGGAGGAGTTTGAACAAAAGTTTTACTTTGGAATCTAACCCTAGTTAAAGTCTCCTGTTACATGACTTAAGTTTATCATTCAAGGAAAATAAGTGAAACTTTAAGAGTCATCATTTTCTTAAACCTCTTCAACCAACTGTTATTTTTATATGAATCTCTAAATAAAATAGCTTTCCCCTCAAGATAAAGATATAAGCCAGCTTCTTGATATAAATGAAAATTTATGTATTTATTTATAAACAATTTCAATGTATAACTTGAGAATTCTGCAGTTTCCTCCAAATAAAAGAACATCCATATTGAAATGAACAAGTTGTAGAAGTAGACCTTTCCTTCTGAGGTGAACTGGATGTTGACTGTACATGAACCCAGTTATCACGTTATATGTTGACTGTACATGAACCCAGTTATGACGTTATTACTCAAGTTCAGAACTCTGTGGAATGACTATAGAATGTAGATGGGAGAAGTGTACATATGTAATATATGGTTTAGAGTTGTATATGTGCCAAAGTTCATTTATCAGATATTGCCTGAAAGGAAATGAGAGGATGTTAGTGGGCATTTCATAGTGCTACATGCAATGCCAAGCTACTCAAAACGATAAAGCAGGAGAATAGTTCAACAATCTAGCAAGTCTCTGTCTCAGTTAAAAAAAAAAAAAAATCAAATAATACCCAAAACAACACGACAATCTGTGGTTGGAGAAAGTTTTTTAAAAAGTGTATATTCAGCCAAGCGGTGGTGGCGCACGCCTTTAATCCCAGCACTTGGGAGGCAGAGGCAGGCGGATTTCTGAGTTTGAGGCCAGCCTGGTATACAGAGTAAGTTCCAGGACAGCCAGGGATACACAGAGAAACCCTGTTTCAAAAAACAAAACAAAACAAAAAAGTGTATATTCAAGAGTATCCTCTCACCCCAGTCCTGTCTCGTATATAAAGTAAGAGCCCTGAGACCCTACTGGACAGAAAGACTTAGGTAGGCAGGTGGCTTTCTCCCTGGCCAGTGTGCTCTTTCATTTTACTATGTTTTACCTTTCTGTTGGAGGAGGGAAGCAGGCTGACACGCAGGAGAGTAAAAATAAATTGGGAACAGACTTCCTGTTGATGTGTTTTTATAAATGTTTGAGATTGTGACTTTAAAATGACCTTGTGTGTAATATGGGGGGCACCCCCTGAAATTTGACGTGTTTCATCGGTGTTGAATCTGTTTCTAAGTGTTCATTATCACATGGTGCACAAGCGACACTCCAAACAGTCCACAAGCCTCCAATGGTGTGTTTCTGCAGACAGTCCCATGCAGGGCCTGCCTCCTCAGCACTGAGGCACTGAAAACCGCAGAACGAACATGCGTATCACAAGGGCGCACCCTTAGCATGAGCCAAATCTGATCAAATGTGAAATCGAAAAATGACTCATTCTTTGCTAATGCTCTTTTGTTCTCTTGAAAGAAAAATAAAAGGTTGTCATCTGACAAAAATGTTCTCAGTTAAGACTAAATCTCACCTGTAATCTAAATCTGGACTCAGAATGGTAACTGAAAAACGTTAGAAACAGTGTTTTGGGTCAAGAACAATTGTTTAAAAATTAAACATGTTTTCAGTGTGTCTGAACTAATGTTTGATCTATTTGTAGTTTCTTTCACATTAAATGATTAATATCAAGTGTCAGCTCCCAATACAGGTGACAATTCAGTTGTAGAACTGGCAGGATGAGTGATGCCATCAAGCTGTTACCTAACACAGTAGCTCGAGCTGCCTTATGAGGCAGAGCAGTTACTGCTAAGACAGAAAGTGCGGTCTAGCTGTTAGACCTGGGGTATGTGAATGTGGAGTTATGGTTTGCCAAGGCATGAACCACAAGAGAAGAAGAACAGCCTGGGAGACATGACAGGAAAGGAGTGGTCATCCTGTACCCATATGTGAACACTGGAAAATCATAAACACTGTCAGTGCACGAAAGAAATAAAAAGCTAAAGACAGCTCGGTGTTTAGTATCCAGCACCCACAGGACAGCTCACAACCTTCTGTAGCTCCAGTTCCAAGGAATCAGAAGTCACCTGGCACCAGCCATGCACGTGGTACGTGCGTATACAGACAGGTAATACAAGGTTATACATGAAAAACTCTCACATTTAAACTTTTCTACATTTTGTTATTAATGCCCTTCCTGAACAATTTCACTTTTAAAAGGAGAGGGAAACGTGGTTTGTTAACATAAGACTTACTGAAATACACAAAGTAGGGTATTTTAGGAATCACTCTGAATTGCAATTTAATATGCTGGACTTTTTAAATCTTATTTTTTTTAGTGTGCATGTGCACGAGGAGGTACAGTGATTGAATTTAGGATGTCAGGTGCAGCCTGAGTACGAACACATGTAACTCATACAGCCCCTTTGTGCTGGGGGCAAAAATAGAGATTAAGAGCTGACAAGATGGCTCCCAGGGTAAAGTATTTGTAGCCAAGCATGGGAATATGATCCTGTGGATCCATATAATAGGAGAAATTTGCAAGTTCTCTGATCTCCATATATATGCTGTAGCATGTGCATGCATATATGTGTGTGGGCATACACAATAAATGTAAAAATATTTTTTAAATGCTATCATTTGGCAACAAGCCAAGGAATTTATTTTTTTAAATGATTTATTTGTTTTATATGAATACACTAACTGTCTTCAGACACATCAGAAGAGGGCATCAGATCCCATTACAGATTGTTGTGAGCCACCATGTGGTTCCTGGGGATTGAACTCAGGATCTCTGGAAGAGCAGTCAGTGCTCTTAACCACTAAGCCATCTCTCCAGCCCTAAGAATATTTCTAAGAAGGTAGAGAGTTGATTAGTGAGTCATGTGATTGGGTAGGGGTATTTTTCTCTTTTTTTCTAAACAATTGAGTGATACTATATTCTTTTAGGAATCTTTTTTTTTTTTTTTTTTTAATTTGTATGAGTGCTAGGTCTGTTTAGCACATTATTGCAGTTTCCTTGGAAGCCAGAAGAGGTGATGAAACCTGTGTGACTGGAGTTATAGACTGCTGCTATCTGCAGTCATGTGGGTGCTGGGAACTCAGCCCAGATCCTCTGGAAGAGCAGCCAATGCTCTAAACCCCCAAGCCATCTCTCCAGTCCCAGTATTTTTCTAGTAAACATGGCTGTGTTAGTCAAGTGTTCAGAGTGTGGGACTGTTAATGGCCCAGGGTTACAGAGGAAGACGGGTTGAGAAGCCTTCAACCTAGGTTACCTCAGATGAGAAGACCAATCAGTTTAAAAAATCATACTGTTCTACCAATCACATTGTGTCTAATGGCTGCTGCCCTGAAAACTGTATAAAAGCTCACTGAACAAGTTGTTCAGGGTCGTCACCACCTCCTTAGAGTCTGGGACGGCCCCAGTGCACTGGAATAAAAATCCTCATGCTCTTTGCATCAATCAGGCTCCATGTGGTTCACTCAGGGGATCTCTGGTAAGCTAAGGCTCGATAGGGTCTTACAGTAATAGAGACAGAGAAAGGCAGAGAGAGGGGAGGGAGGAAGGGAGGAAGAGAGAGAGAAAGAGGAGAGGAGTAGAGAAGTAGAGGTCAGCCATGAACTCATGGGGGGTGGGGGAAAGGGAATAGGGAGAGAGGGAGGAAGGGCCAAGAAGACAGAGAGGGAGCAAAAAGGCAAGAGCAAGAGAGAGAGAGGGGGGAGAGGGAGATGGGGAGAAAGGGGGAGCAGGAGCAAGAGAGAGGAGGGGGCAAGCATCCCTTTTATAGTGAGTCAGGCACACCTGGCTGTTGCCAGGTAACTGGGGCAGAGCTTAGACAAAATGCTAACAGATGTAACAATGAAAACACCAACACCAAAGACACTGTTTTTATGCCAGGGGCATTGTAATGATTAATACGGATTTATTTTTGACAAATTTTGCTGTAGTCATTTCTGTATTAATCGATTCTGGAAGATTCAGGTATAATCGGTACATCTCAGAAACCTCAATCAATAAATCCACCTAAAAATAAAAAGTAGATTTAAAATCATGATACCAGACAATTGTGACCTGAGGGTTATGCTAGTAGATCCCTGCAGTCACTTTTATGGAAACCTGGTTACTACCACAGGAATTGGAATTGTGGATTCTTGAGATTTTGCTTACTAGCACAACATATTGTTAACTGGTGGGTCAGACACAGTGGCACACGCCAGGCCCTCTTACACAGAGAAACCCTGTCTGAGGGGCTGGTAAGGGGGTGTTAATTGTAACAGTACCACAAGTGTCACATCCGAACACTGTGTTGCAATCTTTGGGACTTACTATCAGATGGCAAGGAAATGTACTGTAGCCTGGAAGATATGATGTATGTTTCACAGTAGTGCCCTCAGCAAATCTTGCCTGATAATTTCAAATGCACATAAAGTAGCCAGGTAACTTACGCCTTTAGAAGAAGTGGGGATAAAAGGTTATTAATTCTTATTTGGTAGATTTCATAAGGCATCACAAAGAGGGAGAATAGACACTAACCAGTTTATATGCAGTCTCCAAATGCTAAGACTTAACAGCTGACAAATGGAATCAATCCAGAAAGGATAAAATAAGAAATTGCTATTGGCCACAGTGGCTGACTGAGACAAAGGTTAAGCAGCACTTGTTTAAAAAGCCTGTGAACAGGCAGAGGGCGAGGTCAGCCAATCCTTACATTTG
Source organism: Mastomys coucha (assembly GCF_008632895.1). NCBI lineage: Eukaryota > Metazoa > Chordata > Mammalia > Rodentia > Muridae > Mastomys > Mastomys coucha. Next base: position 44,658,081 of record NW_022196906.1, on the reverse strand, counting down.
GTTAAGATGGCAGCAATTCAGTTTAATGGCAGGAAGGTGCCATGATGGAAAGAATTATTTTATGTATTAAACCTAAAAATCAGATTAAAAATAAAAGTTTAGAGAAGCTAGTCTTGGGAAAGAATTATGGGTATAGTAGTGACTATAATCAAAGAAACAGGCACAATGGGCTAAAAGGAACTGTCTTCAAATTGTACAGCATCGTTTGGGCCCTCAACATTCCATAAGCAGGTAATCCACAGAAAATCCAAGAACAACATATTCTATGATAGCCTTTTTTATATATGTGGCCAGTGTGGATGCTGAAATGGGTAAGCTTCCTCCAGATGGAACTGAAATGGGCTTAACCATAGTGTGGGAAGGTAGGGAGCCAAAGGGGCCTTCCCAAGGGTCCCAGAGCCCTCCCACCTCCGTGTAGGCCTCTCATAGGTTCTGCTTGCTACAGTCTTAGGATTGCTGCTCCCCAGGAACTAGACCTTTGGGGTCATTTCTGAAGTGAGACTTTAAATTATTGTCCTCTCCCTCTGTGGTGGATGGGTTTACAGCAGATCACTTGCTTTGATATGTCATTGGTCTGGTTTAAAAGAAGAACCCAGTAGGCTGGAGAGGTGGTTCCATGGTTAAGAGCACTGGTTGCTCTCTCAAATGACCTGAGTTTGATTCCCAGCCAGCGCCCACATTGAGTGGTGAGTGGTTTTGCTTTGTCATGTATTCATGTCATGATATGCTTGACACTTCAACACAGGAATGAAGATGGTTATCTGAAGAAGGTTGGAACCTCTGAAATCGCGAGCCCTAACAAATCCTTCCTCTTCAAAGTTATCTTAGGCATCTGTGAGAGTGATGCAAAGTTGATGCATAACTGAATTTACACAGCACTTACATGCTATTCAATAGTAGAAAAACCTCAAGTATATGCAAATGCAAATGTTACTTGCAAACAATAAAACTGGTCATCAATGGATCTTCTCATCTGCAGGAGTTTCCCGAACCCCCCACCCCTGAGCTGCTTCCTCAGGACTAGTGCAGTGTTTGTTTAACTTACCTCAGAAACACTAAGTTCACAGAGAGATACTGACTTAATCCCAGGTAACTCGACTTTCAGCTCAATTTTCTGAGGTTTCTCGTTCTGATCCTTTACAACCTTTAATTCATAGGTAGGCTTCTTAACCTCCACCTGGACCTCTGAACTTGAAATCTCTTCTATAAGACATCGTCCTTTGGCTGACACTTGTTTTTTTGTCAATAGCACCTGAGGGAGGTGAGTAGGTTCACTCACAGTACTGCTTCTGATCCTCTCAAGAGTGTTTTCTTCGTGGAAAAAAGGGGGGAGGAATGCAAATATTACCAGGCTGTGAGCTTTAGGATAGGCAGTATTCACAAAGCCAGCTGATGACACTGCAGTTGTCTTACTTTGTAAATGATAGCTCTAAAGCAACCGAAACAGCTGGCCTTGCCACTCGGTGATAACCTACCTAGCAACTGAAGCTTGGGTTGGATTGGATTCTGGCACAGTTAAACAAACAGATGGAGATACCCAGAACCTCAAGGAAAGAATTTGCTTGGGAATCCTGCAAGATTTTGACATCTTTCTGAATACTCTGACATTTCTAATAATGTATATTTCTCTCTCATTCTTTTAAGATAGTGACTTGTTGCTTAAAAATTATGCATGGACTCCAAACCCAGAATCTGTCATCACTTCATTTTCAGCTCACATCCATCAACTTACCTGTTCTCATCATTGCTTTGAAGTTTGGGAAGTCAGTTTTAATGCCCATCAGACTTTCTTTCATTCTCTGGATGCTTCCTTTCAGTCTAAAACTAGCAACATGGTATGAATGTGCAAGTGTGAACTGGAGTCGCTCCTCGATGCACAGCATGGCCATCCTTATTAACTGATCTTTGATCCCTTGATCTTTTTCTGCCGCTTGCAGAACACCAGGATTGTAGGCAACATCAATGATGGTATAAGCATCTGTATGTAATTCAGAGACAACTTGATTCTTTAAGGGTTTTTGTTGGGCAGTATACTAATCCATATTAGCAAAGTTGCAAACTACAGATTCCAGCCTTGTGTTCTTAGAGCAATCACAGAAGCACTATGTTAAGCCAGCAATGGCTGGTCCAGAAAGGAAGCCAACACAAAGTTTATTAGGAGAAAGGGCTTTGAAGTGAGGGAAAGCCTTAGGCAACAGCAATGCAGTATATGGAGACCTAAGCATGATGGGAACTTAGAGGGAACTATGGCCTCCCTTTAAAGCCTGGAGAGGAGCTTCCTAGGCTGAGGATGAGAGGTAGTGTGGGAGAGAAAGCTAACTGCAGGGAGGCTGGAGATGATTAGAAACCATATTAAATGTGCATAAAACACACCAACTTGTTGGTAATTATTAATATTATTTCATAAATCATCATATTATAAGAATTAAAATAATCAGTATTATTTACTATGTTAATCATTTATTACTAATTAATATTGCCATCAAATGAAATAATTTTATTAAATATTTCTACCAGGTAAATCCTGGTCTTTGAATATATTCAATAAAAAATTCACATATAGCTGGTCGGTGGTGGCAGAACACTTTTAATTCCAGGACTCTGGAGGCAGAGGTAGTTGGATCTATGAGTTTAAGGCCAGCCTAGTCTACAGAGTGAGTTCTAGTCAGAGCTACACAGAGAAACCCTGTCTGGTAAAGACAACAACAACAAAAATTCCCACATGCTTTCTTTAATTCTTTATACCTGATGCCTCAGCGAAATCTTCTGGTCTGCCAACACTTATAGGTATAGGATGAGTGGCTGATTGTGGAGTGGGGATCCTTTCCCATTGACATAGGTTGATAAAAAGTACTTTTTCTTTTGGTTTCTAGAAAGTGAAATAATTTTGATATTGCCAAATGAGACTTGATGACAATATCCTGAAAGCAAGTCCTCACCTTTTTTTGTTTGTTTGTTTGTTTGTTTTGTTTTGTTTTCAGGGCTTCCCACATTCTAGGGAATTTCCTGCCAAGAGGGAGAGTTCTGGTCACTCAATCAGTGATTATATGAAAACTACTTGACATCCTGAACAATTTCCAAGCAAATTATTTGACTTGAATTTCTTTCTGTGTTTTGGTTCATTTGTTTGTTCGTTTGTTCCTTCATTCATTCACTCATTTTGCTATGCCAGGAAGCAAATCCAACTCAGAGCCTCACACACTAGGCAAGCATTCTACCACTGAGACACATTTTTTTTTTTTTTGCTACTTGATTTCCCCAAAGCTTCTGGCTCTTCATCCTAAATCCAACTGCTGTTCTCTCCCAGAGAACTGGACAGGAGGAGGAACTGAAGTTAACAAATGCTCCATGTGTTTTGGACCTCACATTACCGCTACATTATTCCAGAGTCATCCTCTGCACATGCACTCTCTTGAACCCACACATACACATAAACTATAATACATTAAAAAAACTTAACTCATTATAAAAAAAAACCCCTAACTCACTATAGCACTATTTTTCCACCTATCAGGGCAATAAAGTTGCATTAGGGGATTTCTAAAATACCAAGTATGAATCTTATTTTTACTCCTTCAGTGAAATCTTCCATGTGGCCTTATTTTCTGTTCAGAGAGAGTTTTAATAAACTTCTCTTTTGTTAAAGTCATGCTAGCAAAGGCTACTGTACCCCCTGGGTAGCCCAGAGTAGTTTTATTGAAGACCTCTCCTCCCTTGCACCAGCTCTACATACTAGGATCTTGGTCTGTAGACAGAGTTGAGGTTCTGGGTCGACACAGAGCTGTTTGCCATCTTTCAGCTCCTGCTGAATGAAGTTCTGGTAGCGCTCAGGGTCATTTTCAGCCAAATCATCGAGCATACTCCAGAACTGAGAAATGTGGGTGAGAAGACCCTTTGAGGAAGCCTTCATGATGGTGATGAGACAGGCCTTTGGAACCTGCAAAGACAGGACTTGAGAAAGGGCATGTAAGGTTATTTATGGCCTTATTTCTTCTTTCAGGGAAGGAGGAAGGCTTTTGCAATTGTGCTGGGGGAGGGTATCAACTGTTCTTGCTTCCTATGTCTAAAAGATTCCACACCCATACTGGTTTATCTTGGCTTTTCTACAGTCTGTCAGTCGAACCACTTCCTAAATTCTTACATTGTCTGGTCTTCACAAATACAGAGGGAACAGAAAGGACTTTTGTTTCAATAGTAGGATATTGGCTGACTTTGTGCCTTCCAGACCTGGAATTGTGAGAGGTGTGTGTGTAAAAAAGAAAGAAGGAAGGAAGGAAGGAAGGAAGGAAGGAAGGAAGGAAGAAAGGAAGGAAGGAAGGAAGGAAGGAAGGAAGGAAGGAAGGAAGGAAGGAAGGAAGAGAAAGAAAGAGGGGCAGAGAGATTGAGGCAGGGGCAGACATATAGACAGTATAGTAGCCGGGCGGTGGTGGAGCACGCCTTTAATCCCAGCACTTGGGAGGCAGAGGCAGGCGGATTTCTGAGTTCGAGGCCAGCCTGGTCTACAGAATAAGTTCCAGGACAGCCGGGGCTATACAGAGAAACTCTGTCTCAAAAACCAAAACAAAAAAGCAAAGACAGTATAGTAGTTAAAAATAGGCGCACTGGAGCAGTATGCTTACGTTCTTCCTAACTGCAGTCAGCTATGTTGCTTTGAGCAAGTAGTGTATATACTCAAAATAAAGATGAGAATTAAGAACACTAATACTTAAAGCTGGAACACTTGATAAACACTATGTGAGAGTAATAGTCAAAGATCCCGCCATCACCCTCCAGCCGCAACAGAGAAATGTCCCCAAAATTTTTAAAATGAGGTTTAGAGTCTTCAAATTATATATTAAAGTTAGATTAAATCAACAATGAATACACACTTAATCCAAACGTGTGGGGAGCACACCTCTTCTCTCAGTTTGGAGACAGCGACTCCGGTTACCATGGTAACCAGGCCGGGTACTCCACCTAACTGGGTCCGGGGAGTGCAAAGTAGAGCGGTGTCTCTCTATCAAGTTCCGGTTCTTTTCTCCAGTGCCGGACTGGCTCCGCAGCGGGCCCGTCCCGCTTCTCTCTCTGGAGAGCGCCGGCTTCCTTCCTGCACCCGTCAGCTTCCACGGTGACCGGCGAGCCCTCTCTGTGGGAGTCTCTGTGGGAGGGAAGCGTTTCCCCGGAGCACGACTTCCGGCCCGGAAGGAAGCCGCCGCCTTTTCTCCCACCCCGCCACGCGAGGCTGCGGCGCACGGTATGGGTGTGTTTGTGTGTGTTTGTGTGGGGAGGGCGTTTCGAGGGAAGGCTGCCAAGAGCGCCGAGGCTGCTGCGGGGCAGGGAGCCCGCTGACAGACATGGGGGTGCTTTCCCCGACTTCCCCTTGGAATCCTCCAGCTCCCCCCGAGGCACTCTAGACACTTCCCGGGGCCCAACGGAAGGCCGTGCCCCTGCCCCGTATCCCCATTCTGTCCCGGGAGAGAAACCGAGCCGCCGGGCGCCGTCCCAGCCCAGCGAGAGCGGGGAATGCCCCGGTCCGCTCGCAGGCCGCGTTCCGCGCCTGCGCCCGCTCTGGCCTGGGTCCCCGAGAGAGAGCCGCCTGGCGGGCTCGGCTGGGGGAAGGCAGCCGTAGCCTGGGCCTCAGGTCAGGGCACAGTAACCGGTGGGAAGGCTGCGTTTTCACGAAGGACTCGGGTGAAGCTGCAGAGCTGCCTTTCAGCCCTGACTCCTTGGCTTCCTGGGTCGGAGGAGATCTTGTAATGGAGTGGTTCTTCGTCTCACACTAACAAGATGCCTGATTTCCTCAGGATCGAGGGGTGAGTGAGCATCGGGACAGTGGCACCAAGCCCCTGCTAGCTACACTTGTGAATATCGTTGTCTTCTGGGTTTTGGAAAGTTCCGTACAGTTTAGGAAACAAAATGTCCTGAGTAGAGATATTTAGGTCATTTAAAAATTTTTTTACAATCCAGTTTATTTTTTTACTGTTGACATACGTGGTGTTTGATGCCTTCAAATCTACGTGTTTATATTGTTGCAAGCGAATTTTGGGGAGTTTTGAGATTTGATTTCTAGTCCGGCCACTTGACGCATCCTTTGCCTGGGACCATGCAGCCTGGGGGCAGGTTACAGCTTTAAGGAACTTGATTTTGAAAAGATGAGTTGGGGTAGAGTCCAAACTCGGGGATCCGCATAGGTTAAAACAGCCAACCGAAAATGTTTGGGGAATCAAATTGCATTTGTATTGAGCACGTACATACCTTTCCCTCTTATTTTACTCTCCATCATAACATTTACATAACATTTGCAAAGTTTTAAGTATTATAATTAATCAAAATACCCCCACTCATCCTAAATGTGGAAGAGCACGTCTGTTGGCAGGTGGTGGTGGTAAGAGTATGAGTAGTTCAGGGCTAGCTGAGGCTACTTAAGACCCTGACTAAAAAAAAAAGTCCTAATTTAAAATACACAGGAGTGTAGTTTATATGCAAATAGTATACCATTTTAAAAGAGAGATGAGCACCCTAGGATTGCTTTGTGTGTGTGCTTGTATGTTACCGAGGGACTGAGTCCAGCATGGCTCTTAGGCTAGGCAAATACTCTACCAGCCCATACTTGGATTTAGTTACCTTTAGGGGTCCTGGAACTGATCCGCCATGGATCTTGACTACTTGACAGAGAATTGTAAGGACTGAATAACATGGTGCTCATGGAAACAATTTTGAACAGCTTTGTGCAATTTTAAAGACTTACTGTACATCATCTCCTTTCATCCTTATACACCATAGTTCGGCATCATAACGGTGAAAGGAAAATTTTCCCTTAGATTTTCTAAGCTCAGTGATTTTTTTCTTTCTTCATTTCTTTGTTTCTTTATAATTTAATAAATTATTGCATATTATTGGTTCATTTCAGATTAAAGAATGTCACGGGTTCCATTGGGGAAAGTCCTCCTGAGGAATGTCATCCGACATACAGATGCTCACAATAAGGTAGGCAATACAACCTAGTTACTGTCAACATTTCTTTCTTTTTTGGGGGGGGGGGTGGGGTTTGAGACAGGGTTTCTCTGTGTAGTCCTGGCTGTCCTTGAACTTTGCCTGCCTCTGCCTTCCAAGTGCTGGAATTAAAGGCGTGAGCCACCACTGCCTGTCAACATTTCTCGAGAGCATACAGTAAACCATGAATTACGTAGGGAGATAACAAAGATGCATAAGAAACAATCATAGTTTAAAAGTACTATAACATGAGGATAGTTAGAAAATGCTTTAGTGCACCAAGGAAGGAATAAGGAAATCTGCCTTGGGAAAATTAGAATGATCTCACAGAATGAATGGTCTTTGATATTTGAACTGGTACACATTCCCAGATGCATTGTTTTTGACTGAGAATCATCTGCACAAATACAGGGCAGGAGAGCAGGGCCTGGTGATGCACATGAGTGACAATGTCTCCTGTATGTAGAGCTCTGATTCCAGTCCTACCCATCGAGCATTCATCACTCGGGGCAAGACATTATGCTTCTAGGAAGTAGGAGATACAGGAGTAGTGACAGAAGATAAGGTGCAAGTAGCAAATTAGAGTTGTTTTTATGGAACTTAAGAGATAACCTTTCTCTTCTGGGCAATAAAGAAGCCATCAGCTAGGAGTAGTGTCTTACATGTTTCATACCTGTAAGTGGTGTTTTACCCTTGTGGGGATGAGGTGGTGTGATTGCCACATATGTAAGTTTAGACTGGTGATTTGTCAGTGTGGTAGAAGATAGACGATGGAGAGAGGGGCAGTGTGGAGGATGATGGGGTGAGTGGTGTCAAGGAGCTTAGAGACAGAATCTAGGAGACTTTACGTGACACGATGCTGTGATGAGAGTAGAGTCCAGCAGGACCACTTTCTGTGACTGGGAAGGAAGTAACGAAGGACAACAATGACAAAGGACAAACATGAGAAACATACTTTGTTTGGTTTTGAATATATTTATGAATAGGAGCTTGGAGGCAAGGAGAAAAATTGGAGCTGGAATAAAACTTTGGGAATTTAGACAGTCATCTATCTAAGAGTGTGCCTGCAATGAAAAGATCAAAACCCCCTTGTCCCGTTTTCTTCAACACACTGTATTCCTGGCTTGGTTGTTCCTATCACTGTCAGCATCATAGTACTTAGGTGTTAAGTACTTGGGATTGAACCTGTGAATGACTGAGACTCTCTAAGCGTCTTGATCTCACTCTGTTCCAGGCAGGCCTTGAACTTATCACTTCCACTGTGACAGTGATTACAGACCTGTGCCCAGCTGTTACCTGAGTAATAGGTGGATGGAATTGTAGTGGTTACTTTTGCTACTTATACAGTTATGCTAATTCTACTTCCAGTTGCATTTGGGACCCTGGATTTGAGAGTGACAGCTAAAAACAAAGTAGTTCTAGCATAGGTTTAACCAAATGTGTAAGAAGACTTAGAAATAAATGTGCTTTTGCTTTTGGCAGTTGTCATCTGCTTTCCAGTATATTTTCTTGTAGCTATGTTGCTTTGTTTCTGTCTATGACAAGAATTTTAATATGAGCCAGGTATGATGTACATGGCTGTAATCTCAGCACTGAGGAGACAGTCAGGAAGTTTACTTAAGTACGTGGCTAGCCTGTTGTGTGTTGCAAGAATGCAGAGAACAAACAAAAAAGAGCTGGAGAGCTGGAGAGGTGGAGAGGTGGCTGCTTTTCCACAGCGTCTGGGTTTGGTTCTCAGCTCCTGCATGGAGCTCACAACCATCTGTGACTCTAGTTCCAGGGAATCGTTCACTCTCTTCTGGCCTCTGTGGGCACTGTATGCACATGGTACACAGCCAAAACATCCATTCACATAAAATAAATAAGACAAAAGTTAGAAACAAAACAAAATGGGTGGGAAGATGGCACAGGTAAAAGCATTTGCTATTGCAAGCCTAGTACCCAATTTCAAGCTCCAGAACTCAGATGAGAAGCCAGATGCAGTGATGCAAGATTGTAATCCCAGTACTCCTTACAGCATGGTGGGGGAATAGAGACAGAGGAACTGGCCAGAAGCTCAAGGGTCAGCTAGTCTGGAGTATGTAGTATAGCAGCAGAAAACAAGAAGGATCCTAACTCAGTAAGGTAGAAATCAAGAACTAACTTGAAAGGTATCTCTGACCTCCCCATGTGTGTACCATGGCGTGAATGTTTTTCCATCTCCTTCCCTTTCTTTCTCACTCTTTTTTTTTTTTTTTTTTTTTTTCTGAGACAAGGTTTCTCTATATAGCCTTGGCTGTCCTGGAACTCACTCTGTAGACCAGGCTGGTCTAGAACTCAGAAATCTACCTGCCTCTGCCTCCCAAGTGCTGGGATTAAAGGCGTGTGCCACCACTGACTGGCTCTTTCCCACTCTTGCTTGCTCTCTCACTGTCATACACACACAAAGTAAGTAAATAAAAATATATATCTATCATCTACCTATCTGTCTTTTCTTAATATAAAAAGAGATTATGCCTAGGGAATTTACAGATTTGTCCCTACTGGGCTATGGCATAGGCCTATAATCCCAGCCACCTGGGAGGGTGAGGCCAGGCTGGAGGACCATAAGTTGAAGGCCTGCCTAAGTAATTTAGATTTTTTTTTTTTTTTGAGACAGAGTTTCTCTATGTAGCCCTGGCTGTCCTGGAACTCACTTTGTAGACCAGGCTAGCCTCAAACTCAGAAATCTGCCTGCCTCTGCCTCCCAAGTGTTGGGATTAAAGGCATGTGCACCACTTGGCAGTAATTTAGATTTTTGTCTCAAAACAACACAATACCACCACAGAATAAAAATCCCATCACCAATAAAAAAATTATAAAAAAACAAAACAAAACCAACAGGCACAAGTTGGGAAGGGGAAGAGTGTGTACTGCACTGAGAAGGAAAACAAAAACGAAGCAAATCTGTCTCTAACCTGGAGGTGGAGATACACACCTTTGATCCCAGGCAGGAGGCAAGAGGCAAGAGGCAGAGGCAGTCAGATTTCTGAATCAAGGCTAGCCTGATCTACAGATCAAGTTCTAGGCCAGGGGTACATAGAGAAACTCAGTCTCCAAACAAAACAAAACAAAAACCAGAACAACAACAACAACAAAACCCAAAGCAAAAAGAAAACCTGTCTAATTGTTTTAAGAATATTGGTAAGGTCATATTTTAATGGTGCCTGCTTTGCTTTCCTGTAAGATCATTTACTGTTGTGATTAAGATCATTTATTGTATCTCAGAACCATGTAGGGTTATTATTTTCTGGCTGCAGTAGGACTGTAAAACTAATGAGGTAATCAGTGTGTCTTCTGCAGGGCTCAAAACCTGTTACTGCATAATTGTAGATTTACTGCATTGGACTGGTTAGTCAGTTTAGAGAAACTAGAAGTACTTTCCAGATCATATCCTAGTCTATACCCTAACAGTTGGCAGATTTCAGTTAAGTTGTTTTTTGTAATGCAAAGAACTGTTTTTAGTGGTTGGGTTTTTGCTTTTTTTTTTTTTTTAAACGTCTAGATTCAGGAGGAGTCGGACATGTGGAAAATCAGAGAACTAGAGAAGCAGATGGAGGATTCTTACCAGGGGACCAGAAGGAACACAGTACCCAGCAGCTCAAGGTGAAGTATGCTTTTGAGAACCAAAATAACTCTCATCTTTTTAGAATTACTAACTTTAGCTTTAAAACATTCTGTTACGTTGATAGATACATTCAGTTCAGCAAATCAGTAAGCCTTCCTTGTTTCCTAAATTTAGGTCCAAGCATAACAGTGGCTGCTGTGATAACATGACTAACCATACTAATCCTCAATGGGAAATTAAACATTCTCCTTGGACTACTGTCAATTTTAGACTTTATGAATTCTAACCTTGTCTAGTAGCTTATAAATTAAGATTTTTCTACTGTTCTTTCTTCCTCCTTCTCTCTTTTTCCTTTTCCTTCCTCCCCTCCCTCCTTCCCTCTCTTTCTTTCATCTTATAAAAATTGTATTTGATGGGCTTGGTGTCTCATGCCTTTAGCCCCAGCACTCAGGCAAAGGCAGGTAGATCTCTGAGTTTGAGGCCAGCCTGACCTACATAGTGGTTTCCAGGCCAGCCAAGTCTATAAAGAGACCCTATCTCAAAAAACAAAATTAATTTCTTTCACTTACTGTCTTGGCAATGTTTTGTATGATGTGTGAGTGGATATGTATGGGTGTGCCAGTGCACACTCGGAAGTCAGAACATAACTCAGGGATTTGTTCTCTGAACTGTAGGTTCTAGGAATAGAACTTAAGCACCTTTACCTCTAGCCATCCCTGCAGTCTCGTAGTTAATTCATTCAGCCATACTGTTCCTCCATTAGTCTACTACACCTTAAAAACATTTATTCTGGCAGGGCAGTGGTGGCACACACCTTTAATCCCAGCACTTGGGAGGCAGAGGCAGGCAGATTTCTGAGTTCGAGGCTACCCTGGCCTACAGAGTGAGTTCCAGGCCGGCCAGGGCTATAAGAGAAACCCTGTCTCGAAAAACCAAAAAAAAAAAAAAAAATTTATTCTACTCATGTCTATGTGTCTGTTAGTGATCAGCAGGGGACAGAAGGCATTGGATGCCCTGAAGTTGTAAGCTGTCTGACTAACATGGGTGCTGGGATTTGAACTAACATCTCCCAGAAGAGCAATAAATGCTCCTAACCACTGAGCCATAGCTTCAGCCCTAGGCATCTTTTTAAAAGCCACATTTACTATCTTTGCCGGGTTCATGGGCTTATATATTTCCTTGGTAATAATTTGAGTGTGAGTATAAAGGATTTTGCAGGCTTGACTGTGTTCTCTGGGAGGTGTAGGGTGTATTATGAGTAATTAGGGATATCTCTAGGGCTTCATATGCTTTTTAAGTATAAGAGATAATAGGTATATGAGATAGGTTAGAATCCTGATTTCTAAAGCTAGAAATCTAAATCTAAAGCTAGGGAAATATTAGAAGAAAAGAATTACAAGTGAGTGTGTTTGTGGAATATGTGGGCTTTGGTGTAGTACCTGGCTGAGTGTGACTGGTATCAATGTTATATGGTGCAAAGGTAGGGTCTCAGCATGTTCCATGCGTTCTCTTCATACTGCTTCATAAAGGGACATCAACGGATGGCTTATAAATCTAAAAGTTTGTCTCTTTTCATTTATAGTCGGATGAGAAGTGATGGTTTTGATGAAGAAAGTCAGAGAGACTACTGGAGGTCAAAGAATGAATTTTCTGGGGCCCTGGAAGATGATTTTCTTAAGGCTAAATCCTGGAACAAGAAGTTATATGATTATGAATCCAATATACCAGACAGGTTTGTGATTACATTCTTGTGATTCCTAATGGTGTTTGGTTTTAGAATATGTATTTGTTGAAATTAATTGTCCTAGGGCTGGAGAGATGGCTCAGTGGTTAAGAGCACTTGTTGCTCTTGTAGGAGACCCATGTTTTGGTTCCTAGCACACACAAGGCAACTTATAACTTCCCATAACTCCAGTTCAGGGGATCTAACACCCTCTTCTGACCTCTGTGGGCATCTGGCATGTATGTGTAGGCAGGTAAAACATTCATACACAAAAATTAATAAAAATAAATCTTCAAAACATTGTCCCCATAAAAGCTTGTAAGTGGATATACATAACAATACTTACAATGGCTAAGAAATGGCTACCGCCATTTGGATGAATGCACTAAACAAAATGTAGGCTTTCCTTACAGTGGAATAATACTTGGTGGTAATAAGTACTAATTATTCATGCTTAACCTTGAAAACTTTACAAATGTTAAAAGAAGTCTGACAAAGGCCACATATTCTTTGTATTATGTGTACTATATCCAGAATGGAAAATCCATAGAGACAGAAATAGTCAGGCTTGTTTTGGGCTACATGTTCTATACCTGGCATGCAAATCACTTTAGAGTCCCAGAATAGATAGCATGTTGTACGGTAGTGTGGGAGAAGACCTTCACTGCTAAAGAAGAGAGCATATGAATTCTTTAGTGTCTGGTAAAGACCACTACCTCCTGTGTCTGACATGATAGTACTATAGAAGGTAGAGCTATTACTGAACTATTGTGTGGTTTTACCGTGCCCCTTTTTTCTGTGTGTGCGCATGTACAGTTTTCATGAAATCCAAAATCTAATTTTAATTTCCAAAAATGATATGCAGTGCTTCATAAAATACATGTATTATGTTAACTTACAGATGGGGTCACAGTGGTTATAAAGAGTTGTATCCTGAAGAGTTTGAAACAGACAGGTAGGTAAATGCACTTACTGCAGCAAAACTAAACACCTCAGATGAATACAAAAGTGTGCCAGCAGTAGTGTTCCTAACATTTACAGAGGATTAGTTTGTCACTGAGAATATAACTAGGACCTGGAATGGTAGTGCATAGTTGTAGTCCCAGTTTTTCAGGAGCCTGAGGCAGCATTGCTAGAGTCTAGGAGTCCAGCCTGGGATATAAATAATGCCTTGTCTCCAAAACAAAGAAAACAAGCAGAATTTAGTTGGGAGACAATCCTAATGTATCTTTTAGACTGAAGTTTGTTCTGTAAGCCTAAGAGTTTATAAAAAATAACTTCATCTGTAGTGAATATGTTCTAAGATGCCCTAAACCTTAGATATTTTATAATCTATTTTATAGTCTGTCTTCCTATCTTCCATATATATATATATATATATACATATATATATATATTATTTTTATGAATATAGTACCTATTAAAACCTTCTTTGGGCCGGGCGGTGGTGGCGCACGCCTTTAATCCCAGGACTCGGGAGGCAGAGGCAGGCGGATTTCTGAGTTCGAGGCCAGCCTGGTCTACAGAGTGAGTTCCAGGACAGCCAGAGCTACACAGAGAAACCCTGTCTCAAAAAAAAAAAAAAAAAAAAAAAAAAAAAAAAAACAAACAAACAAACAAACAAAAAAAAACCTTCTTTGCTCTGTAAGGAAGTATCCATTTCTCTTAGCCATATAGAAATTGTTAGCATCATGCTTGTGCTTTGGGGTCATTGTTAAATAAAACAAGCTATACCAAACAGTGGATCTGATAACCCAGATGGCTGTAAATGACCGAAGGATGGTTGGAAGTAGACACAGGGATGATTCAGGTCCTAGGTGGGATACAGTGGAATAGTGAGGATTTTCATCCTCTTATTCAGAATGATATGCATTTAAAATCTTATGAATTATTTCTGGAATTGACCCTGGTTGGCAGGAATCAGAAAATGCAACTATGAATAAGGGAGCAGTGGTGTTTGGTATTTCATATGTAACTCGACCTGGCAGGCCAGAAGTTTGTTTTTTGACAGGATTTCCTATAGCTCTAGATGGCCTTGAACTCCTGATCTTCCTACCTCTACCTTTCAAATATTGGGATTATAGGTATATACCAGTATTCTTAGCTCAAGTTAGGGTTTTAAAGATGAGGAAATAAAACCATTGTAATAATAGATGAGCCACACAGTAACTATCAGACCTCTGGTTTGCTAGATATGTATGCTAGGTATGTATGCTAGGTATGTATGTATTGAGACGGTCTCTTTTTGTAGTTCTGGGGTGTAGAACTTGTTATGTAGAGGAAGCTGTCCTCAAACTTGGGAGGTCTCCTTGCTTCTGGTTTCTGAGGGCTGGGATTATAGCTGTATACCACCATACTGAGCTCAAAGTTCTGACTTAGAGTTCAGATGTTAATAATTTACCTAGAGTGCAGACATGTACTTTTTCTTCCCTCCATAAAAGCTTTGTCTTTTCTTTTCATTAGTAGTGATCAACAAGACATTACCAATGGAAAAAAAACATCTCCCCAGGTAAAATCTTCGGCCCATGAATCCCGAAAACATAAGAAGTCAAAGAAATCCCATAAGAAGAAGCAGAAAAAACGGTCACACAAAAAACAGAAGAAAAACAAAAAGGAAGCTACGGACATAACAGCAGATTCCTCAAGTGAGTTCTCAGAGGAAACTCGAGCTTCTAGTACCGGGAAAAGGAAGCAACCACACAAGAGCAAGAAAAAATCCAGGAAAAAGTCTCCTAAAAAGTCTTTACAGTTAGGGGGAGAAAGTGACACTTCTCAGTCAGATGACGGTTCCGCAGCTAGCAGTTCTGAAGAGATCGAGGAAAGAGACACTAAGAAAACCAAACGGAAAAAGAAAGAGAAGAGCATCCGTGTTCCCGTGCCTGACCCTGAGGTACAGGAGAGGACAAGCAAGCGGAGGAACTGGAAGGTGGCTACTGATGCCAG
>NW_022196906.1:44631389-44641458 GCF_008632895.1 Mastomys coucha | reverse complement strand
CCCCCCCCCGACTTAGCCCCCCCCATCTTTTCTTAGTCACATAAGCAATAAAATTGTTTCTGTTCTAATCCATGCCTTAGGCTAAGGCTTTGATGGTTCCTCTAATCCCCTTAACAATGGTTTAGGGCCACTTTTTTTTTGTTTTTGTTTTTTTTTCGAGACAGGGTTTCTCTGTATAGCCCTGGCTATCTTGGAACTCACTCTGTAGACCAGGCTGGCCTTGAACTCAGAAATCACCTGTCTCTGCCTCCCAAGTGCTGGGATTAAAGGCATGTGACACCACTGCCCGGCTTAGGGACACTTTTGAAAACCTGTACTTTCCCATTTGCATTACCAGCCCTGGAACATTTATTAGTATTCCTCAGAGATGATTATGTTGAATCCTAAATTGGGATTTAGAAGAAAAAGAATTGGAGACTTAACATTTATTAACTGGTGTGATACAAGTTGGAATTACTGAATTCCCATAAATAAAATTTCACTTTTGAACATTTGCTCTGTTACTTTTTAACACCAACAGACTTTGTAACTGCCCGATGCTAACCTGACATGTTGACAAGTCTTTCACCACTGGCCATTCAATCTGCTGAGTAACAAGTCTTTTGGTCTTCTGTCATTCTAAGGTATGGCCTACTGCCCTCCTTTTTGTACGATCTGGGCAAACCGACCAGTGATAGCAAGAGTAGTGTCAATGAAGCGATCCACACAGCTAGAGAGGCAGTTTTCAGTGCGAGAGTCTAGCCGACTTCCTGGCTTCTCCACACATTTATCCCAACATAATTCCATGAAGTGATGCACCTAAGGGCAGAGAAAAACCTTGAATCATTAGGATATGAGATATCTTAGTTCCTCATTCTGTGACTTTGTTTGGTTTTTGAGACAGGGTTTCTCTGTGTAGCCCTCGCTGTCCTGGAACTCACTCTGTAGACCAGGCTGGCCTTGAACTCAGAAATCTACCTGCCTCTGCCTCCCAAGTGCTGGGATTAAAGGTGTGCGCCACCACGAATATCATAGGATCACTTTAGGACTACTCTTTCTTTACTTTGTTACAGTAATGGCCCCAGATCTGCATCCTTTTTCTTTCTTTCTTTTTTTTGTTTGTTTTTCAAGACAGGGTTTCTTTGTGTAGCCCTGGCTATTCTGGAACGCACTCTGTAGACCAGGCTGGCTTCGAACTCAGAAATCCGCCTGCCTCAGCTTCCCAAGAGCTGGGATTAGAGTCGTGTGCCACCACTGCCCGGCTAGATCTGCATCCTTACGCACAATACATTTTCATTAGAACTCACACTTTTGCCCAGCGATGTTGGGGCATGCACCTGGGAGGCAGAGGCAGGTGGATCTCTGAGTTAAGACCAGCCTGGTCTATAGAGGGAGTTGCAAGACAGCCAGGCTACAGAGAAACCCTGTCTTGAAACCAAACCAAACCAGCGACTCATACTTTCACAGTTCTCAAAGCAACTAGCAATATAAAACGAGAGAAAGGACACTAACAGTCAGTTCTTGATAGCTATCAGTATTTCCAAGGTTATCTTGGTTAAACGATTAAAACCCTAGTTTGAAATATGCCTGAAATACTCCAAACCCTGTCCCACACCAACTGAGTCTACACTGATTGCTGCAGGGCTCATCTTTCTCTAATAATGATCACCTTTCCCAAATACATTATCACATGATCCAATGCAGAGGCAGCGGGCAACAACGAACCCAGAACTCACGGTGAGGACGGGTGACTTGTCCACAGGCACCTGTGCTCCGACGTCAGAACCCAGCGATCCCGACTGTCATTCCCGACCGGCTAATATGACCGCATGTTCCTGTTGCCCAAACCTTTCCGCTGCTTTCCAACCCTTCCCTCTCACGCAGCACTTGCCTCCCGGGCACGGAGCACTGTAGGTCACTAGGGTGGGAGGCGCAGCCGGGATCGCGTGGGCCCGCAGTGCCACTCCTTGAGTGCTCGGGATCTGCGCCTCACTCTCCTTTCCCTGTTCCCCATCCTCGTACCTGCGCAGTGAACTGCGCCTTCTGCTGCTCTGCGGCCACCAGGCGTTGTAGCTCCGCTTCGTCCGCCTCACCAAGCTCGGCCATTGTCAGCGTCGGGCGCTTCGCTGGGGTACGCACGCGCGGTGGCAGCGCACCGCCTTCTGCCTTCCGGTTCTCGAGGTTGCGTCACCGTTCTTCTGCGAGGGGCGGGACTTATTACATAACTGCTTCCGGGTTGTAGGGTGACCTTGAGCCCTCAAAAGCGACATGGCGGTTCTCTTAAAGCTGGGCGTTTTCTGCAGTGGCCAAGGAGCTCGAGGTGAGGTGTCTTGGCCATCAAAGGTTCTTGATGCAGCCCGGAGCAGGGGAGAGGAAGAAGTTAGGGCTCGACCGCCGGTTGGTGGGACGTCTTGAGAGGAAGGAATTTCCTCTTGTGCCCTCGAGGCACCTATGCGGGCGCAGCGGTGACCGCTGTAGCCTGAAGGCCCAAGTTTTTACCTGCTGGCTGATGTTCCCAGCTTGTACTTTCCACTTCTGGACTGTGGCTGTGACACCGGGCTAATGTGAAAACAAACTCCTGTTTGAGTGTGGATGGAAGGAATTCGTTCGATAATTTGTTTTGAGTGGCTTGCTATGTTTTTCCTCGATCTAGTCATGTAGACAAATCTAACCTAGAGCTTGCCAGGAGCCCCCTGACTGGCTCCCAAATGTTGGCATAACAACCATGTACCATCACTCAGGGCTTCGATAATTATTTTAACTAGGCATTTTCGTTATACCAGGCGCTTAAGAGGCTGTATACAAACACGAATTAAACAGTTTCAACCCTCGAAGAACTTCGTGTGTGTGTGTGTGGGGGGGGAGGGTGTTACAGGCAAAAGAAAGCAAAACCTGTTGTGTTATATGGACATTAGTAATGAGTGTAGAGAAAGTTTGGGATACTTGCTTTGGGAGGACTATCCTGCATTGGTTCTGCAGGGAATTACATTCTAGTTATAGTAACTGAGGACAACAAAAGCCAAAGTGAGAGGATATAAAGATGCATAGTATGCGATAAAGTGAAACAAATACAGTAATGTTTGTGAAAGTAAAAGTGTGAAATTAGCCTAGAAAGGCAAAATGGAACTAAGCCACAGAACTTATTTTATTCTGTTTTGAAAATACAATCTCTCTGTGTTGTCCAGGATGGGAGTAAGATTAAAAGGTTTGATAGGTTTACAATCTTGGTTTATTTTTGTTGTTACTATGGTTTCTTAGGCTGTCCTGGAACTTGTCGTGTCTCAGTCTCCTGAGGAGCCGGCGTGCACCACCTGGCCTCACAATCTTTTTCTTTTGAGCCCAGCCTTTCATACTTGCTGAGCATATGCCCTGTTGCCGGACTGTACAGTCTCAGCCGCAGCCTAGACTTAGGTTAGTAACAGTGTAGTAGATGGCTTGGATGGAGATAGGGGCAGGTCCAGACTCAAGTCCTGGAGATGAGATAAGCACATTGTGGTAGCCAGGCAGGTGAAGTCCTGAGCTTGGAAAGTACAAGGAGAAGGGGGCAGTCTAAGGAAGTATTAAGGAGATGTGTCAGTAGGATTTGATGATTTATAGGGGGAAATACCTGGCTGGCTATCGACTATTACTTGAATTGGCTGCATGGAGTAACTTGATTGTGGATTGTTGGAACAGACGTGGGGTGTATGAAAACAGTTCCACAGCTGAACGGTTGGAAATGCAGACTGAGGCGACACTTCACAGAAGCAAGACTAGAAAGAGCTCAGGCCTGCTTGCACAGGCTGGTGATTCTAAGTGCTTGGTGCTGGAGATGGGAGGGCCAAAAGGTTCATGGTCACGGGGCAAGGGACGAAGAGCAAGGCAACTCTCGGAGTTAGAAGCTAGCCTAGTCTGCGTAGAGAGTTCCAGGTCAGCCAGGGCTACACAGTGAACCCCTGTTAACCACCTTCCACCCCTCCAACGCCCCCCCCCACCCCCAACGCATGCCTTTCCCCCCCAAAAAGGAGAGAAAATACTAAATTATCTTTTTGTGTATGTATGCAGCTGTCATTCTGGGAACTCATTAAACCTTTGTTTACTTTGCCTAGCTTTTGGCAGTGTTATGAAGTAAATGCAGTTGTTGACCGCGTTGGCTAGTTTTGGCCTACTTGATACAAGTTAGAGTCAATCTGAAAGCAGGAACTTAACTGAAGAATTGCCTCCATTGGATTAGCCTTTGGCCATGTCTGTGAGTGAGTGTCTTGATTGATGTGGAGGGACTCAGGCCACTGTGGGTAGCACTACCCTAGGCAGTTGTTCCTGGGCTGAGTAGTACAGCTAGTGAGTGTGAGCCATGGAGCAGGCCAGTAAGCAGCACTCCCCTGCGGTTTCTGCTTCGGTTCCTACTTGATTTCTTGCCCCAATTTCCCTCAACAGTGGACCTAGAATCCTCCCCTAAACTGATTGTGGTCGTGGTGTTTATCATAGTAACAGAAAGCAAGCTAGAACATTCTCCTTCTACAGCTATTTACATTAGCCACTTCTTAGCATCCCATGGCTAATGTGGGATAGCTGGGTAAACATTCAAGAGACAAGATCCAAAGGGGGACAGGTAGGAGGAGTCCAAGGGTACAGATGAGATTTGGTCTTGAAAAGGAAGAGGACACTAGGTGAATTTTCTGAACTAAATTGTGTATCTTGAGGGCAAAGACTTTTTTGTCCTCATGTTTCTTGCTCTGTTGCTAAGCACAGTCTGCTGCAGTTAGTACTAGAGTACACATAAGGACAAGAGTAGAAGTAAGAGCAAGAACCGCCAGTTTGTAAATAAAGAAAGTGAGACCTTTTAGATATGTAGCTTCCTATCTAAAGTCTACAGGTTTTCCTTGTTTGTTTTTGAGACAGGGTCTGAAGTGGCCCCATGCTGACCTCAGACCCCCGTATGTAAGTGAGGCTGACCTTGAACTTCTGCTCTGCCTCTCCAGTGCTGGGGATATGTGGTTGGTATTGGAAATAATTCCATGAGTGTTCGGCAAGCAACTGAACTACATCCCCAGAACAGATTTTTTTTTTTTTTTTTTTTTAATTTTGGGATGGAAAGATGGCTCTTAGGTTAAGAGCACTTACTGCTCCTCCAGAGAACATGGGTTCTCTTCCAGCACACACATAGTGGCTAATAACTATAACTCCAGGTCTAGGGTACATAACTCTAGTTATGAAGAAGAATATCTATGGGCACTAGGCATGCACATGGTACACAGATATTACATGTTGGTAAGACACTCATGCATATTAAAATAAATCCTTTAAAAGTTAAAATTTATTAATTTTCATGGAATGCTCATGGTCCCGTTAGGAAGTGCTTATGATCCCTGTCTTTCTTCCCTCAGCTCTGTTACTCCGAAGCCAGGTGGTCAGACCTGCTTGTGTGTCAGCGTTTCTCCAGGACCGGCCTACCCCAGCGTGGTGTGGTACCCGGCACATTCACCTGTCACCAAGCCACCACGGTATGTTCTCTCTGCCTCTGCTTTGTCAGGAGTTTTATTTATTATTTTAAGCATGTTGGTGTTTTGCCTGCATGTCTGTCTGTGCACTTGCATTCCTGGTGCACAGGTCCAGAAGAGGGTGTTGGATTCCCTGGAAGGGAATTAAAGAAGTGTGCACTGCTGCTCTTTTGGGGCTTTGGCCATCTTTACCTGGGCTAAGAATACATTTGGTGGGCCTTGATGTCTTCTCGGGGAGACACTCATTGTCTGCTCGTTCAATAAAGACCCAGTTTGCAAATAGAGCAAACATTTATATTTGTACAGAGTAATACCATTTATATTCACAGAAAACCTTCTGGCCTAACTCTTCAAAAGGTGTTACATTATTGTTAACAGAAGAACTCTGTGGGGAGTCTGTTGAGGGTGGGTTAGTTACTGGTTGTTTAGCCAGTGGAAAGGAGCCAGTTGTGCATAAAATCTAATCCTATGACTGAATCCTGGATTTATAGCTGAGTTTTTTTAGGATGATTAAAACCATATGGATATTGTAGGTAAATACTGTGTGGATATTCACATTAGACATCTAAACATGACTAATGAGCTAACTGTATTTCTGTTAAAGTCTGGAAGGAGAAATATATTTTTTTTGTCCTGGCTGGTCTGAAAATTGCTTTGTAGTTCAGGCTAGCCTCAGACTTCCAGTGATCTTCCTGAGATCATGGTTTTCATTTGCCTTTTTGTTTGTTAATTGTTTTAAGATAGGGTCTTACTGTAGCTGCCCCAGAACTCACTGTGTATTCCAGACTGCAGTCCTTCTGCCTCAGCCTCCTTGGTGCCATGATTACAGGCCTTCGTGCCTGGCTGTGGAGATTTGTAAAGCATCTCTATCTTTATTTTTTTACCTTCTGCCTTTCAGCCCTCTGTGGTTCCTAAGTCAGCCACTTAACAGATGAGCTTTTCCGC
Organism: Mastomys coucha; assembly: GCF_008632895.1. NCBI lineage: Eukaryota > Metazoa > Chordata > Mammalia > Rodentia > Muridae > Mastomys > Mastomys coucha. Next base: position 44,635,054 of record NW_022196906.1, on the reverse strand, counting down.
CTCTTAAAACCTTTTTGGTTTTGACCAATTTTTGTTTCTGGATTTCTTTGTTAGATTTTAGATTGGTTCTGAAGTCTGGGACTGAAAAAAGTCCCCTGAAGTAGTAAGCATAGATTTTACTGTGTGTGCCTGTGTGTATTTTTCTGGGTAGGAGTGCCATCCTTTTGTGAGGTTCTTCTAGGAGTTCATAGCCTCTTAGAAGTGCCTAGGGCCTGTGCTGTTTTTGACTTGTCTAAGAGCCATCTTCATGTCTCATTTGTTTAGCACTGGGCTGTAAAGAGGCAGAAGAAGGACCATAAACTTAAAAAGTAGCCTTAGACCTTTGCTTCTTTTTCACTCTAGTTTGAGCTGTTTTTTTTTTTTTGTTGTTTTTTTTCGAGACAGGGTTTCTCTGTATAGCTCTGGCTGTCCTGGAACTCACTCTGTAGACCAGGCTGGCCTCGAACTCAGAAATCCGCCTGCCTCTGCCTCCTAAGTGCTAGGATTAAAGGCGTGCGCCACCACCGCCCGGCGAGCTGTTTTTAAAATGTATCACATTTCCCCCACCTGTGTCACTGAAGTCAAAGACTGCCTTAATTTCACAGGTATTCAGCCTGCCTTCTTGCTTATAAGCAAAAGTGTGTCTTGCGCTTAGACACACAGGATCCGCTGTCTGATTCTGTGCTCCACATGGGTTGCTGTGTATACTCTCTACCATTCTGAAGGTTTTGGTAATCATGTGATTGAAGTGTTTGTTCTTTCTCAACTCTTGTGAATCTGGTTCCTTTTTGTAGCTGGTTCCAAGGCTGCATCTCTCCACTGGACCAGTGAGAGGGTTGTCAGTGTTTTGCTCTTGGGCCTGCTCCCTGCTGGGTACTTGAATCCCTGCTCTGTGGTGGATTACTCTCTGGCTGCAGCCCTTAGCCTGCACAGTTACTGGTAAGTACCACAATCCCTCTGTGTTGTCTGCTTGGTCTGTTTGCTGCAAGCCTGTCTGTTTATAAAGGACACATTGATTGAAATTCTCAAGACTTGTAAAAAACTTAAAAACATACAAGCAACTATCAATGGCCAAATTAATCTGGGTATGTGGGTAGATTATTGATAAGTGTTTTTGAATCAAGGTTTTACTTTGTAGCCCAGGCTGGCCTTAAACTTCAAATTGTCTTGACTCAGCCTCAAGTGGAGGGATTACATATGTGTACTTCTGTCTTAGTAACTTTTTTATTGCTGTGAAGAGACACTGTGACCAAGAGTTCATTTGGGACTTATGGTTTTAGAGGGTGAGTCTATGGCCATCATGGTGGCAAGCAGGCATGGTACTAGAGCCATAGCTGAGAGTTTATATCTTGATCTATAATCACGAGGCAGAGAGAGAGAGAGACTGGGAATGATTGAAGTCTTTGAAACCTCATAGGCTCCGGGCAGTGATGGCGCACGCCTTTAATCTCAGCACTTGGGAGGCAGAGACAGGCAGATTTCTGAGTTTGAGGCCAGCCTGGTCTACAGAGCGAGTTCCAGGACAGCCAGGGCTACACAGAAAACCCTGTCTCAAAAAAAGAAAGAAAGGAAGGAAGGAAGGAAGGAAGGAAGACCAAAATATTCCAATAATATTCCAAAATATTCTTAAGACCAAAATAAAGGGTTGGAGAGATGGCTTAGCAGTTAAGGGCACTGGCTGCTCTTCCAGAGAACCTGTGCTTAGTTCCCAGCACCTACATGGCAGCTTACAATTGTCTGCAACTCCAGTTCCAGGGCATCCGACACCCTCACAAACACATACATGTAGGTAAAACACCAATGAAAACACAAAAATAAATCATATATAAAGAAACCCAAATAAAATAAGGTAAAATAAACAAATGAAAGACTGCCCTGAGGGCTGGAGAGATACCTCAGTGGTTAAGAGCACTAACTGCTCTTCGGAAGGTCCTGAGTTCAAATCCCAGAAACCACGTTGTGGCTTACAACCATCTGTAATGGGATCTGATGCCCTCTTCTGGTGTGTCTGAAGACAGCTACAGTGTACTTATATATAATAAATAAACAAATCTTTAAAAAAAAAAAAAGACTTCCCTGAGAGCCTTTAACACCCCCACGCCCTAGCCCAACCTTCCTCCTGCACATAAGCATACATCCATACCCACTCCTCATCTCCAGCTGCATTTTACAGGCACACTGGCTTTCTTACTATTTCTTAGATGTTCTAGGGACCCTCCATTCTCGTTGTCACGATCTTCATATTCTTTCTAAACCTATTACTAGTTACACACCTGGCTTGTTCCCCATCTCAAGATCTTTTTTTATTTTTAAGTAATTTTTAAACTTATGGCCTTTTAAAAAATTATGAGTATTCTGTCTACATGTACACCTGCATACCAGAAGAGAGCATCAAAACCCCTTTATAGATTGTTGTGAGCCACTATGTGGGTGCTGGGAGTTACTGAATACCCCTAGAACAGCCAGTGCTCTTAACTGCTGAGCCATCTCTCTAGCCCCCATCTGAGATCTTAAAGACCATGTTCTCAGCAGAGGTTTCCCTGAGTTCACTTACTCTGCCATTTGTTATCTTTCCTTGTTTTCTTAGGAACACTCACTGCCTTCTAGTCTGCTCCATTTTCTGTGTTATCTTGTACCTTTGTCCTTTCCTTTTCTATCATGTAAGTACAGATACAGAGCTGGTCATGGACCTCAGCTGTCTAGTGCTTGTCTAACATTTGTAAGGCCTGTGTTATCCCCACCATTGCAGGCATGGCGATGCAAGCCTAGAATCCTCGCAGTAAGGAGGAGGAGGCAAGAGTCACACGTTCAAAGTCATCCTTATCCTTAGTAAGATATCATTTCAGAACCAAAGCAAAATGTGTCCGCACTAAAACTTACATGAAAACACCATAGCACATTACTTAAATTAGGTAAAAGTGGTAACTATCCATTTGGCCTAACTAGAGTGTGCTGTTGTAGTCATACCATGGAGTATCATTCAGCCACATAAAGGAATGAAGTTCTGAGGTGTGCTGCAATATGGACACTGAAAGCAGAAGACACGCTAAAGAAGAGTGTAACACACCTTGCATGGTCTTACTGTCTGAAGTGCCACAATAGTCACAGCTCCAGAAAGGAGCAAGTCAGTGAGTGGGTAGTGAGTGGGATAACAGCTGGTGTTACCTGAGTGTGTGAAAACTACCCGTTTATACTGCAGGATCCACGTCACTTGTTTGGGTGTTGTTCTCCTTCAGGGCACACTGAGCAGTTTCCTTAGGCCGCATACACAATTACTTATTCTTCCGTTTCACTAGAGTCTCTTTCTGCACATAAGGAGTACCTGTTGTTTACTGCACCCACAGCTTTCCCGACATGTTCCACACACAGTAGTGTGTGCCTAGTACACTCTTCATGAGTGACGCACTGTAGAACATTTGCTTTAGTTAAAAATGAAAAGAAGATTGTAGAGATATCGGAGCATTTAGTTTCCTGGAAATGTAAGTTCGCAGAATGAGATCTCTTTATTGCATTATTAGCAACTCTATTTTTTTGTTTTTTCTTCCTTGCTTTTTGAGACAAGATTTCTCTCTGTAGCCCTGGCCATCCTGGAACTCACTCTGTAGACCAGGCTGGCCTCCAACTCCCCTCTGCCTCCCTATTGCTGGGATTAAAGGCTTGTGCTACCACTGCTGGGCTGTTAGCAA
>NW_022196906.1:44610816-44631379 GCF_008632895.1 Mastomys coucha | reverse complement strand
AAAGGTGTGCGCCACCACTGCCTGGCTTTGGTTTCCACTTTTTAACCATGAGTTGCTTTGGCTGTTATGTCAAAGCATAAAAGTAATCCCACCTGTGAATGTGGCTGTACAGGATCCCTGCAACAGCAAACGGTTATTGGAGTCATAGATAAAGACTTTGTATTTTGGAGTGTTTTTTATTCTTTTGGGTGAGTGGGGTACTTAACTTGTCTGCATGGCCTCTAACTGCCCTTGTGTTTGACTTTTCTTTTCCTTAGGGGCCTTGGACAAGTGGTTATTGACTACGTTCATGGGGACATCCTGCCGAAGGCTGCCAAGGCGGGCCTCTTGGCACTCTCAGCTATGACCTTTGCTGGGCTTTGCTACTTCAATTACCACGATGTCGGCATCTGTAGGGCGGTCGCCATGCTGTGGAAACTCTGACCTCTGACCTCTGGGTCAGCACTTTAATGTACGCCTCCTTGCCTCTGCTTTGTCAATGCCGCTCACCTCACAGTGAGGAGGGGTGAAGGGGCAGAATGTCTTCTAATTACATGGTTGTTTTCAGAATTTATTTGTTGAGGAAGAAGTTTGAGGAGTTAGGTTCGACCAGTCATGAGTTCCATATTCCACTGAGTATGGTTGCCGGTGCACACGCCTCACGGTGTAACTGAACATTTCATGAGCTCATGTTGCCTTTGACCACCATTTCTTAAGGAGAGACAGTTAATTGCTTTCGGGATAAGAGTAGACCAGGAGGGAGGACTGTTCATTCGTGAGCAGACTTTGCATGAAGTTGGAAAGTATTCCCTTTGGAACCTTCCATTCTTGTTCAAGTGAAACCAGCTCTGTTGATGGCTCTGTTTCTAGGGAACTTTTAATCCAGAGATGCTCTCAATTACTGATTTGTTTAAGTTTTAGGAAGGAAATTGAGGAAAGCTCGATTTAGAGAAATTCAGTTTAGGGAGTTCTCCTTGTAGGTGGGTTAAAATATGACAGGTTGCAAACAGACTACTCTTCAAATGTATCTCACTTGTGCAGAAATGAGCTGTCCAAAAGTATAAGACTAAGTAATTAACTGTCTTCCCACCATGGGAGTTCTTAATGAGAAAGTGTACTCTGGAAAAGCAAAGTTTTTAAATAAAATATTATATAATGAAAATGCATTGTGCTTTTTTTGTGTGTGCTAGTATTCTCTAGTCTTTGGGTTTTGGTTGGTGCTTATATGTTTGAAATAGACTCTTACTGATCTGAATAGGCTCATGCTGATCTGAAACTCTGTAGGTAGGCCAGGACAGCTGAAAATTTGCTGGGTAGACCAGGGTGACCTCAAACTGCAATCTTTCTGCCTCTGCCTCTCAAGTGCTAGAGTTATAGTTGTGAACCACAAAACTCACTTGTTTTGTTCTAGTTTGAGATGGTGCCTTAGTTTGTTGCCCAGGCTAGCATAAAAATCCTGGGCTCAAGCCATCTGACTAGCCTCCTGAGTAGTGTGGCCTGCCATGCATGGCTGTAGTTTTATTCATTAAAATTGTATTATGCCAGATATGGTGGTACATGCTTGTGATCACAGCTCTCTGGGAGTCTAAGGGAGGATTGCTGTGAGTTTGAGGGCAACAGTAAGTTCCAAACCAGCTACATAGTGAGAACCTTACTTAACAAAAACCAATAAAACCAATGAATAATTAAAAGTAAATACATCTACAGTTCTGAATTAGAACTCAGTTTAAGTGTGTGTGGTTTAGCAAATGAGTAGTTCACATAGAATGCCACAATACAAAAAGACTCATGATAGGCAAAAACGGGCAGCTTAAGTCTGACTAGAGTATGAAGGTCGAGTGGTAGGTCTTAGAACTGTGTTCTGGATGTACTGACTGTAAGCGTTTTGAACAACACTGTACATTGTACTCCCAGAGGATATACTGGGCAGCAAGGCTGGGAAGTGTTTACATGAAAGGATTGTCTGCTTTTCAGGCACCATTTGCAACAGGCATCAGTATGTCGGGGGTCGTGATCAGAGGCCATGGACTTGGAAAACTAAAGGGGCTGGAGAGATGGCTCAGTGGGTAGGGACACTTGCTGCCGAGCCTGACAGCCTGAGTTCCATCCCAGGGATTCACGGTGGAAAGATGACTCCCATTGTCCCACGATCTCTACAGGTGTGCTGTGACACAGACCCCTAAAAAGAAAATCTAATATAATAAAAAAGATAAAGGTGGACGAGAAGGTTCTGCAGGTTTAACTCCCAAGCATGACAAGCTGAATTTGAGCCTCAGGACCCGCAGGGTGGATGGTGAAATGACCCACTGTTTATCTTAAAACTACATGAGCACATACAAACAGTACATAGTAAGTGTAATAGTAATAGCAAACTAAGAGGGCCGAGTTCAGGTACTGTGGTAGAAAGCCTGCTGGCTGCCTGTATCTTTTTTTTTTTTTTAAGTGCTGGCCCTCTGTGGCCAGATTCAAAGCTAGCTAGTATCGACCTTAGAGTCAATGTATAGGTTCCACAGTTGGTGACCAATTGCAAGGTTAAACGTGACCCCATGACAGGGACTTCAAAATGACCACAGGACTAAAAGCAAACTGGCAACAGTAAATGTAAAGTGCTGTGCCTTCTTGGTGCAAAGCTCCAAGGAGAACTGAGGGCTGCAGAGCTTTAGCGATTCCTTCCCAACTACAGAGCTAAAGCGCGAGAAGGATAGATGGTGACGATGCCTTAGGCATTCCAGAGTTCCAGCCACAGAGAGTGAGTGTCTGGCCCTCAACTGACTACAAGGTGAGCCAAAGAAGAATTCTTAAGCACTTACTCTATATGTTCAGAGGCAGGGAGGGACACACTCCTGGGAAGGTAGGAAGGCACCCCGCAAGAGTTTTGGGGACCCCACTCAGGTCAACAAGCTCAGGATCCAGCACCTTACCCGCTGAGCCATCCCCTGGCCCGGAGCCAGATCTTTTCTTGCAAGCTTTTAAAATTGAAAATAGATTCTCCTCTCATAGAATACATCCCAACCACAGTTTCCCCTCCCTCCATTCCACCTAACTCTCCTCCAGATCCACTCCCCCTCCATTTCCTCTTCAGAAAAGAGTAGTCCTCCAAGAGAGGTCAGCCAGACCGGACAAAACACACTGCAAAGCAAAAGCCCTAATGGAGGCTGGGACGAGGTGTCCCAATAGGAGGAAGAGTCTCAAGATCAGGCAAAAGTGTCAGAGACACACCTGTTCATACTGTTAGGAGTCTCACAAAAATACCAACCTGATAGCCATAACATGTACACAGAGGATCTGATACAGTTATTTCTTGTGTGTGTGTGTATGCATGCATGCATGCATGCATGTGTGTACATGCAGAAGTACACACACACACACACACACACACTAAGAGCAGTGCCCATGGAAACCAGAAGAGGGCACTAGATCCTCTCTAGAACTGTGGTTGCAGACTTGTGAGTCCGGAACCAACCTGGGTCCTCTGGAAGAGGAGCAAGTGCTCTTAACCACTTGGCCATCAGCCTCCCAAGTAATAGTAGGATGGATTTCCTCCTTGGTTGGCCTGAAAGGATGGGATGTTGCTTTCATGCCAGAGGCACCGGTCACTCTGGGGAGAAGGTAATGTTGTGCCCTTCGGTAATAATTACAAGGAACAAAGGCTGTGGGTACCAAGTCTCTCTTTCTGATGTGTTCTTCAGAGTAGATAGACTCTACTAAGTAGAGCTTGTACTTTTACTCTACAAAAAGCATGGCTTTTCTACCTCCACTTCTATTTCCTCTGACATCTCTACTCCGACTTTCAGTCTCTTTCTCTCTCTCTGACTCTAGCTAATGTCCTCGAGTTCTGTTCTGCTTCAAAATAGTTTTTATCTATGAGATAAGGAACTTGAGAGGGGGACTCTGTGCCCCATTGCCACTGTGAGCACCAGTCAGGAAGCTAAAGAGGATGTGCACAGAGGAGCCTGAGTCTTAGATGATGAAACTGCACCGCCACGCACACCCGTATCTGTGGACTCCCTACTGTGTGTCTGTCCGGGTAGTCTTCTGCAGCAGAGCTGCCCTTCTAGAGTAGGAAACTCCCTACTGTGTGTCTCATCATCCACAGACCTCGTCTTTTTATTTACACCTCTAGCTTGAATCTATTTTTTATCATAAGTAATGGTGTGATAAATGGTCTTGGATCTATGCCTTTGTCTTGTGGTAAACATGATCTTTGTGTTTAACCTCTGTATTTGTGGAACTTATTCACATTTATTTTGTTGCTGTGTACCTGTGTTTGAGGGTTAGGAAGAACATGTGTGTGCCCAAGTAGAGACCAGAGGAAGGTGCTGGATCTTTTTCTTCATTGCTCTCCACCTTATTTTTTGAGGCAGGGCCTCTCACTAATTTGACTTACCATTTTGGCTAGGCTAGCTGCCCAGTGAGCTCATATGGTCCCTCCCCTCAATGCTGTGGTTACTGGTATGTACTGCCCTGCCTAGCAATTATATGGAGGCTGGGGATTTGAACTTAGGCCCTTTTTACTGTATCAGCAAGTGGTTTTACCCACTGAGTCACATTTTTAACCCCTAATTTTGCTTTTTGAAATTTTGAAACTGGTCTTGCTACACAGTCCAAGCTGGCTATGAACTCAGCTGTGTAGCCCAGCTTGACCTCAGATCAAACTCCCTTTGGCCCTCTCACCTCAGGCTCTGGTGTGCAGAGACTGCAGCCATGTGCCCCCACGCCCAGTCTTTGACTTTATTGTGTGCTTTCCTTCCTCTCCTTGTGTCACAGCTACTTCACCTTTTATCTTAGCTTATATTTTTTTTTGGTTTGTTACTGAGTTCATGTCTTCAGATGTTGTGAATAAGGGACAGATAGGTTGGAGGGATGGCTCAGTGGTTAAGTGCACTTGCTGCTCTTGTGGAGACTCCAGATTCAATCCCAAGCACAGACATGACAGCTTATAATCCTCTGTATCTCCAGTTCCAGGGGGAAATCAGATTCTCTTTTGACCTTTCTGGGTACCACACACTATCAATCATGCTGGCAAAACATCCATACATGTAATATTTTTAAAACATTTTCCAGCCGGGCAGTGGTGATGCACACCTTTAATCCCAGCACTTGGGAGGCAGAGCCAGGCAGATTTCTTAGTTCGAGGCCAGCCTGATCTACAGAGTGAGTTCCAGGACAGCCAGGGATACACAGAGAAACCCTGTCTCGAAAAACCAAAACCAACCAACTAACCAAACAAACAAACATTTTCAAGCTCCATTTCTGGTTTGACTGTTCTTCTAAAGTGATGGGTGTGAGCTGGGTGTGGTGGCACACATCTTTAGTCCCAGCACTCAGGAAGCACAGGCCAGCAGAGTTCATTGCCAACCTTGTCTACAGAGTGAGTTCCAGGACAACCAGGACTACACAGAAAAACCTGTTTTGCAAAAACCAACCAACCAAACAGAAGAAAAGGAGAGATGGGTGTGACTTGAGCTGCGATTCACCTGTGTTGATGGCCCTTGGTACCTCTCTCTCCCTCAGGCTGACTATCACTCCCACATGGATCTGCACTGTTCTTTGCCCTGTGAGCTCTTACTGTAGAGCTTTAGTCTTATTCACTTAAAATTTTTTCCAGTCACGTAGGAGCTCAAACAATTCAATAGATTTGTATATAGGTCCTATTGTTTCATCTAATAAATTTATTCTATAAAATTGTTGTGGCATTGCTGTTGGTGAGTGACTCATGCACCCATGGATAGTCCTGTTCTAAGCCCATTGGAGCAGCCCCAGGCAAACCCAGTGGATCACAAAAACAAAAGGGAGGAGACATGAAAGTGAGGTGGAAATGTGCTCCTCCTTATGCTGCACATACACAAACACACACACACACACACACACACACACACACCATGAACACACATGGATGCAATGTGCACACTCGAGCACACACACTCAAATACACACAAAGACACACACACAGACACACACAGACATACACACCACAAATGCACATACATGCATGCACACACCACACTTGTAACTAACACTTAAGAGGCAGCCTTAGCAGGAGGCAGCCTCAGCAGGATGTGGTGACACATGCCTCTAATCCTGGCAGTTGGGAGACAGGCACAAGAAGAGTGAGTTTGAGACCAGCCTGAGCTACATAGCAAGACCCTGTCTCAACAAAAACAAAAGAAAAAAGATGAAGCAGAGGAGGACGAAGCTTTTCTCTGGCTGTCTTGGGATTTAGCATCATTCAAAGTGAAAATGGATTCTCATGGCATTTCAGGATATAAACATCTTAAATAGAGAAGTGGGTCAGAGCCCGTGAAGCTTATGAAAAAATATTAGTCACAGGGAGAGTGGAGTTACCTAATGGGAGCACAGCTTTCTTTCCGGGCCATTTCTGCTGACATTGGGGATCCCCACACTTGTTGCTCAATTTGGCAGCTGCAGGCAGTGAGCAGAGGCAGCACTCGGGAAGCTGTAGCCGAAGGGTGCTAGGAGCTGCTCCAGTCTGCTTGGAACTTTCCTCTTTGTGCTGAAAACCAATACGAATGACCAGGAGTGTTGTTATGGCCACTATAAAGGAAAAGTTATAAAAGGACCCAGAAACATGGGAAACTTTGGGGGAGATGAATTTAATTTTAATTTGGAGGTGATTTGGAATGATTCATTCTGGGCTCTTAAACAAAGGGACAGAGAGTTGTGAATGTGACTTCCTGTGACTTGTCAGTAGAGCTAGTTAGCAGTCATCTGTCTCAAAGTCTCAGAGTTCTCTGGAGTAGCAGAACTTATGAATGAATGCCCCCTCTATATAGATGTATGGGACTTATCAGAATGGCTTACAGGCTGTGGTTTAATCGAACAATGACTGGTTATGAACAGGGGAAGTTCAAGAATCCAGAAGTTGCTTGTTAGTCCACAAGGCTGGTTGCCTCTGCTGGTCTTCAGCACTCTGGAATCCCATAGATGTAGGCTCTAATGCCAGCGAAAGAATGGATTTTGCTAGCAAGGCAAGGACGAACAGGCAAAAAGAGAAAGTGTCTGTCTTTCCATGCCCTTCTGTTGGCTTTCAGCAGAAGTTATGGCCCAGATTAAAGGTGTCTCTTCCCACTGCAAGATCTGATTTAAAGACACTTGTTTTCCCACTCCAAGATCTGGATCAAAATTGTGCCTTCCCACCTCAAAGACCTGGACTAGATGTGGGTTCGTCCACTCAAATCAAGCAGTGAATCTCTCACAGGTGATCCCTCCATTTCTGGATTGTAGTTCATTTCCAGATGTAGCTAAGTTGACAACAAAGAATGACCACCGAATGGTCCGTTTCTGAAGTTTAACTTGTGCTGGGTGGATGTGGTTGTACATGTCTGTGCCTGCAGGCTGAGGCAGGAGGATCTCCTGGCCTAGGTCATGAGTTCCAAGTCAGCCTGAGTTTTTAATGAGATGTTGGTTGTCCTCCCCCCCACCAAAAAAAAAACCCAAAATAAATAAAAATCAGGGGGCTGGTGAGATGGCTCAGCGGGTAAGAGCACCAACTACTCTTCCAAAGGTTGTGAGTTCAAATCCCAGCAACCACATGGTGGCTCACAACCACTGGTAATGAGATCTGATGCTCTCTTCTGGTACATCTGAAGACAGCTACAGTGTACTTATTTATAATAATAAATAAATATTTTTTAAAAAAAATTTAAAAATCAGAAGTTGGGGAGATAGCTCAGTGGGTAAAATATTTGTCTTGCAGATTTGAGGACTGGAGTTTGGATCTGCAGAACCCATGTGGCCTACTTGTAAATCCTGCTTTAGAAGGATGAATGAGATCTCCAGAACAAGCTGGCTAATAAGACTAGGCATACTGGCATGCTCTGGGTTTGATTGAGAGAGCCTGCCTCAATGAATAAGGTGGAAGAGCTTTGGAGGATGGTTGCTAATGTGGGCTTCAGGCCTCTACATATGTGTGCACACATATGCACATGCAAACACATGTATGAACACCACATCCACATACTTGTGTGCCTAACACACATGGAAACACACATAAAAATGCCACACATAAACACAAAAAATGGAAAAAGGGAAGCATCATTCTTTTTTTTTTATTGTAAGGAGGATTAAACTTTACTTTCAAAATGGGTGTGGGAGGTGCTCATATTTCTTCAGGAATCATTCTTTGCTCAGCAGCATAAGCCAGTGGGATGTTCTATGGGTTGAGAAGGAAAAGTCAGACATTTGACAAGGACATAGGCTTCAAGTTCAAGGGTCAGAATTTGAGCATGGGAAACACAAAGATTTTTTTCTGATAAGCCAGTCATGATGGTTTACACCTTCAATTCCAGTATCCAGGGGGCAGAAGTTGGCAGATCACTGTGACTTCAAGGCTAGCCTGGTCTACATTACAAGTTCCAGGCCAGTCAAGTCTACACAGTGAAACCCTGACTCAAAAAACCAAAACAGCAACAACAACAAAAAAAACCCCTAAGTCCTAAACTAATTATTTATAAGTGTAATTGAATGCCTGGAAAGGTGGAGCTTAAGGGTATGTGGCTTCTTGACTTAAGTCGAGGCTTTAATCCACCTCCAACAGTTACTAATTTAAGTAAGGCTGGGGATGGCACATCATGCCTATGACCCTAGGATATGGAAGTCAGAGTCTAGAGAATTAGAAGCTCAAGATTATCTTCAGTTGTGTAGAGAGTTTGAGGTAGGCAGAGAGAGAGAGAGAGAGAGAGAGAGAGAGAGAGGGAGGGAGGGAGAGAGGGAGGGAGGGAGAGATAGAGAAAGAGCAAGAGTTCTTAACTTGAGTTCCTGACCTGACTTCCCTCATGGATTGGGATCTGGCATTGTAAACAAGGGCTACCCCACCACGTTGTTTTGTGGGAGTGAGAGCTGCAAAAGTAGAACAACTTCGTAAACTTAGGCTGAGCCATGGACGGTAAGTAATGAAGGCCTCTTAATTGAGGATTAGTTAATGAGTCATCTCAGAAGCATGGGGTTGTGTTTCATTATCTTAGTTTATTTGTTTATTTTATGTATATGAGTACACACAGTAGCTGTACAGATAGTTGTGAGACTTCATCTGGTTGTTGGGAATTGACTTTGGGACCTCTGCTTGCTCCAGTACAAAGATTTATTTATTATAAATAAATACACTGTAGCTGTCTTCAGACTCACCAGAAGAAGGTGCCAGATCTCATTACAGATGGTTGTGAGCCACCATGTGGTTTCTGGAATTTGAACTCAGGACCTTTGGAAGGGCAGTCGGTGCTCTTACCCGCTGAACCATCTCACTAGCCCCATTATCTCATTTTTATTTGAGTGAATGGAGGGCCTTTATCTGTGTGGGGCTCAGTTCTCTCCTTCCATCATGTAGTTCCTAGGAACGGGGCTCAGCCTGTCAGGCCTAAGGGCAAGTGGCTTTACCCACTGAGTCCTCTCTCCTTGACCAAAGACTTTTGCCTTAAGTTTCCCCTTTATTGTTATTTTATGTGCAAGGCTTTTTGTCTGGATATATGTCTGTGCACCACATGTGTGCAGTGCCTAGGGACACTAGAAGAGGCTGTCAGATCCCCTGGAAGTGGAGCTGCCACGTGGGTGCTGGGTGCTCTCAGGCCCCGTGGAAGAGCAACCAGGTTTTTTTTTTTTTAACAGCTGAGCCATCTCTCCAGTCCCAAGAATTTGTTTTTAATTGTATTTCTCCTACACACTGCCAGGCTATGATCCAAAAAGAACAACAGCTTTGAATGAAGAAAAACTGATTTCTTTGAGTCTTTCAGGAGATCCTGCCTGACTTCTGATTCATTTCCTTGTTTTACTGGAAAACTTTGTCTCCTTCATCCCAGTTTTTTCTTTTTTTTTTTTTTTTTTTTTTTTTTTTTTTTTTTTTTTTTAGATTGCCCCCTTCATGTGTAGTTCAGTGATGACTTTGCACATGAGGTAAAGTTATGGCTTTTATGCAAACGTAAGATGAACTTATCGTTGGGCCAGGCATGGTGGGAACACACCTGGAGTGCTAGAACTTGGGGGACTGAGGTAGCAGGATCAGAGGTTCAGAACTGGTTAAGGGAGGTGACTCAGCAGCTAACGTGCTTGCTGCCAAGTCTGATGATCTGAGTTCAACCTCCAGGATCTACATGGCGGAAGGAGAGAAACTTTACTTTTAAAAGTTGTCCCCTGACTTCCACACATGAATCATACTGAACATGCAGTGACAATGGCATGTGTGTACATACTACTACTGCTACTACTACCATCAAATACTACTAATAGAAGGCTTAATGACTACTTAGAAAATTGAGGAGACTCCAATCTGTCTTACGTGTGACCTTCAGGTTCTTTTTGTTTCCTTAGGCTCACTTCCCTGAGCTTAGCCTACCCATGGAGAATGAGTTGAGAACTTGATTTGTGGTCTACTGTGTAGTAAATGACACGTCACTTGGCAAATAGCAGTTATTTCATAGGGGCAAGTTTGATCCCTTGCCTAGGTTCAACTTTCCGTGTCAAGGTGTCAGGAAAGAAGGGTGGCGCCACCTTTCCAGGCACTTACTGGAAGACTTGGGTGTTCAGTGCTATCAAGCTGGAAGGGGTGTGCTGGCCAGGCAGGGCCAAAGTGTTGGCTCTGCACATTGTGTGCAGCCTGTGCCCTTGGGCCAGAAGGTACGGGTATTCTGTTTCCTATAGTAAATCTTTAGCCATGCAAGAATCTGAGGCTACCTGCCACTGATAAATGACAAGCAAAGCCTAAGTGACAGATGTCACCTGCTGCCCTTTGGCGCAGACACTTCACTGTCTGCACAAGACTGCAGAGTTCTAGGGGCTTGCAAACTTTTAAGTTATACTTTATTTTGTGTGTATTGTCTGTGCCTGTGTGTGTTTGCTCACCCAGACTTTGGAACCTTAGAAAAGACCTGTGGCTTATCTATCTAAGAAGCTGGACCTGGTGGCACAAAGATGGCCAGCCTGCTTCTGGATCATAGCTGCCACTGCCCTGCTAGTCAAGGATGCTGACAAAATAACCACAGGGCAGGAACTTGTTATTACCACCACCTCCATTCTATTGAGCGGACCCCCAAGGATCCACCCAGCTGATGGCTGTCCAATGCCAGATTGGTGCACGGTCAGGCTCTACTTTTGAATCCCCCTCCCATAAGAGATAATGCATCATCTGCCCTAAACCCAGCCACCCTGCTACCTGACCGGTCATCAGACAGGCAGCATGATTGCTCTATAGTTCTGGGACACATCCAGAACATCAGGCCGGACTTGGCTGACCTACCCTGGTCAGTATCAACTTCACGGACAGGAGCAGCTTCATCCAGAATGGAATCAGTTATGCAGGGGCGGCGATAATGGACTTGGACTCTTATTTGGGCAACTGCTTTGCCACCAGGAACTTCAGCCCACAAAGCTGAACTAAGGGCTCTAACCCAGGCCTTAAAACTGGCAGAAGGAGCCATAGCTATCATTTACACTAACAGCCGATGGGATTATGGACTGCTGAGGGAAAAACCATCAAAAATAAGGAAGGAATACTTGCTTTATTGGAGGCATTATGGCTTCCTCTCGAAGTGGCCATAATTCATTGCCCCGGGCATCAGAAAGGGACATCAGAAATAGCCCAAGGGAACAGGATAGCCAGTAAAGCTAGAAGGGAGACTGTCCAAGCTTCCACTGCCAACATCCTGGTAGCTTTGCTCCTCCCTGCACTCCCAGCCATCCCTGAATATTCTGGTAAAGACAAATGACATCAGGCGAAATGCCAAGGAGTTTACAGAAGAGACGGATGGTTGCTGACCTCTACAGGCTGCACCATCCTACCTAAGGAGTTTGCTAAGCCACTCACCCATCAGATTCATCAAGCTTCACACCTGGTCACTGAAAACTGAAGGAACTACTGTGAGGAGCAAGGTACAAAATATTTGACTTAGGACACTTGGTTGATCAGGTAATCTCAGACTGGGCCACCTGCCAGACTGTGAACTCCTCAGGCGCCAGTCAAGGAGCCGCTCCAGGAACCAGAATCAAGGGTCAATGGCCAGGGGCTAATTGGAAAATAGATTATACAGAAATAAAACCAGGAAGTATTTGCTAGTTTTTATAGATAGCTTTTCAGGATGAGTAGAAGCCTACCCCTACAAAGAAGGAGGCCGCCAACATAGTGGCAAAGAAGCTTCTGGAAGAATCATACCCAGGTATGGTTTGCCTACCCTGCTTGGGTCTGACAGTGGACCAGCATTCATTTCTCAGGTAACTCAATCTCTAGCACAGGTTCTGGGGATCAATTAGAAATTACATTGTGCATACAGACCACAACGTTCACGGCAAGTAGAGAGGATGAATCGGACCCTGACGGAGGCCTTGACCAACTAACCCTTGAAACTGGTGGTGACTGGGCGTCTCTCCTACCTTATGCCTTATATAGGGCAAGGAACACCCCCTATACTTTAGCTCTACCTCCACTTTTGAGATCCTGTATGGGAGGCCCCTTCCCATGCTCCCTAACGGCCAGTCTGATATCTTAGCTGTATACGACCAACAGAAGTTTTTAAAATCCTTGGAAGCCCTCCATAGAATCCAGAAGCAACTCTGACCTCCCGTCTGCCAGGTTTATGAGTCGGCTCCTCCTCCTAACCCCCCACTGTTTTGAACCAGATGGTGAAGTCTGGATTATGAGACATAACCACAAGGCTCTGGAGCCTCTCTGGAAAGGGCCTCACACTGTGATCCTGACTGCGCCTATGGCTGTTAAGGTGGATGGGATCAGGATGTGGGTACACCACTCCCACGTTAAACCTGCCAGGAGGGAGATGATCCAGCAGTTGAGGGCCCAGAGGAGGAGACTTCAGGTGAATGCCACAAGAATGATGGAAGGTCACCCTACACCCTGTCTATCCACCGGATACTGGGACTCCAGCGCTCTTGATCCTGCCTGCTTGCTGCTCACACTTTGCTGCACCAGCCGGTAACCCTCTTACTCTCTGGGTATCCCCAGGGGCCGATGCAACAACCCTGTCTTCAAGTTCACAGTGGCTGGCAGAAAGTCTGATTGGACTGCCGGTTCTGAACTCCTCACTCCCCGGACTTAACACAGAACTGTTGGTTACCAGGCAGGGACTCTGTGTTGGAAATAAGCCTCTTCCCAGCTCCGCAAGCACG
Organism: Mastomys coucha; assembly: GCF_008632895.1. Classification (NCBI taxonomy): domain Eukaryota; kingdom Metazoa; phylum Chordata; class Mammalia; order Rodentia; family Muridae; genus Mastomys; species Mastomys coucha. The sequence continues at coordinate 44,618,275 of NW_022196906.1, read as the reverse complement.
TTGCAACCCCTACTGTTGCAGGATACATGCTGCCCCTAGAAAATGCTTGGTGGGCTTGTACCTTGTACCCATGCATTTATGGTCTGGTTGTAAATACGACTGAGGATTTTTGTGTTCTAGTGCAGCTTGCACCCAGAGTGACTTACTACTCTGGGGAGGATGTCATCAACCAGCTAGCACCTCCAGACAATCAGGATGAAAAGGGTGGCCATTTCCCCAGTGTCACTAGGTTCTCTCCTTGACATAGGGCTGGCTGGAGCTGCTAGTGTAGGGGTCTCAGAAACATCTCAAGGATTCGAGGTGGCCCATGACTGAAAGGGGGGGAAGGAGAGGGCCAGGCTGAGTCCACGACAGGCTTCACATTGGCAGTTAAGGAGACTAGGCCCAAATCTCTGTTTTCAAGAACTGGGCAATTCTAGGCAAGTCCAGGCCTCAGAAGCTGCCCTGCCACTTGGCCTGAGGCAAGGACAAACAATGGGTCAGCAGCAGTTTCCAGACCTCCCCAGCAAGTTTTCAGCCCCCATGCGTCCATGTGGATGGACCCAACAGATTAACATAGAGGTCACCTACCCCGGAATTCCCTGATGTGCTTTAAATCAGGCCTGCAAGCTCACTTGGGTGCCTCTCTAGTCTGGTAATGGGAGACACCTCCTCTCAGACCTCCAGTCCCACCTTTCCCTTCCGTTGCCCAATCATATGCTCGAGCCTTTATTGTGTGTGTGAGTGTGTGTGTGTGTGTGTGTGTGTGTGTATGTGTGTGTGTGAGAGAGAGAGAGAGAGAGAGAGAGAGAGAGAGAGAGAGGGAGAGAGAGAGTCCCTCTTGAGGAAGCAGAATTAATATCAAAATACAAACAGTACCAGGGCAACTCACATGTCAGAAGAGGGCTTTGGATCTCCTGGAGCTGTAGTTATCAGGCAGGTGTGAGTGAGGAGAGGTGGGTGCTAGGAACTGAACTCAGGTCCTCTGGAAGAGCAGGAAGCACTCTTAACTGCTGAGCCATCTCTCCTGATATTAAAAAATATTGTGTGCATCTGATACTAAAAGGTCGTGGAGCTGGGAGATGGCTCAGGAGCTAAGAGGACCTTGCAGAGAACTGAAGTTCAGTTCTAAGCACCCATATAGGTAGTGTACGAGTGCCTTTGAGTCCAGCTCCAGAGGATCTGACATCCTCCTCTGGCCTCCTTGGGCACCGCACTCACATATACACTCCCCCCAATACATATACACATAATTAAAAATTAAAATAAAATCTTAAAAATATATTGTGTTCACAGCGTGACATCTGAGAGCTTTCTGGAAAATACTCATTTTTTAAAAAGTAAAAAAGCTATAGCAAACTGAATTAATAATTCTGGAAACATCTAGCAGACTGTCCTGTGTAAGAATCTGTGACATCTATTTTTGTTTGTCAACTTTACTACATCTAGAATGAACAACAAAAAAAAAGTGTACACCTGTAAGAGAATTTTTCTTAATTAAATCATTTGAATCAGGAAAGACCTGTTTTTAATCTGGATTGAGGTGGGAAGAACCTCTCTCAATCTAGGCCACACTTCCTGCTTGCAGCCTGTATAAATGACGTGGAGAAGGAAGCTTGCTTTTTTTTTCCTGTTTGCCCTCACTCTTGTTGGCAAGTCATTTCCTCATGGGAATTAGAGTCTACTTCTTCAGGATTCTGGCATATACCAAAGAGCAGCTGAGACATCCAGCATTATGCATTCCTTAACTGGATTCTTGGACTTTTGATGGACCACAACCTGAAGGCCACTCTAATAAGTCGTGTGTGTGTGTGTGTGTGTGTGTGTGTGTGTGTATGTGTGTGTGTGTGTTCAATTGGTTCTCTTCCTCTAGAGAACCTTGACTAATACATAACCCAAAAGAGAAAGTGTTTCAAAGAGAAGGGAGAAAACAAATGGGGGTGGGGAGGAGGAAGAGGAAGAAGAGGAGGAAGAAGATAAGGAGGATCAGGAGGAGAAGAGATATATACATTACAGACCTGCTTTAGACAGGTCATCAAGTCTCATGGTCTCACCTCAAGCTCTATGTTTTCAGGGGCTATGCTCTCAGTTGCTTTTACTTCCTAGTTTTTATACCTGAGCTCTATGGAATACACTGAATTTAGAAACAGACAAAAAGCAAACCCAAAACAAAGCAAAAGCAGTCTACCAGGAGGGTTCGAGGCCCAGCCATGAATTAATGTATTGAACACTGTTGAAGGGGGTAAAAAAATCAAAGGCCAAATTTAGAGCCTGCTTGAAGCTGTGAATACCAAAGCCCAGGTAGCTGTAGAGATTTCTGACAACTGTCAGTAGATTAGACTTCCAACTGTGTTTGTTTTCTATGAACTAGGCTAATTCTCTGTGCGGCAAAATCAAAGGCTTGAAATTTGGAAAAACTAACAAGGAAAAAAATAGGCTCTTATGAGCTAACATTTTCTCTTTAAATTATAAAGTCCACGTGTTGAGAGAAGACAGGAAGAAAAAAAAGCAACATATGTCTGTACAGGAAATATCTTGTATATTGTATGGATGCCTCACCTGTTCAATTAAAAAAACCAACCTATAGCCTATAGTAAGAATAGAAGGTGGGGCATCTGGGAAGCTGGGAAGATGTGACAAGATGGATGCATGTTACCTGAGCACAGGTAACTAGCCACATGGCAAAATGTAGGTTAAAATAAACGATTATACTAAGTTACGATTTAGTCACAGAAGAGTCTAGCTATATGGCCAAGGTATTTGTAAATATGTTTTGAGTCTGAGTTTTATTTCTGGGAGCATGGGGAGCATGTGGTCTAAGAGTCAGGAGAAAGAGCAGAAGGCAATGAGGTGCTAGCCTCGAACTCACAGAGACCCACCTGCCTCTGCCTCCAGAGTGCTGGGATCAAATGTGTACACCTCCACCACCTGGCTTAGATTTTATTTTTAAGTGTGTGTGTGTGTGTGTGTGTGTGTGTGTGTATACATATGTATGTGTACATGTGTGTAGGTGAGTGTGGATGCCCCGAAGAAGGTATCAGAGCTGCTGGAGCTGAGGTAACAGGCAGTATGAACTATCTAATGATGTTGATGTGTTTAAGCTTTTCACAGTGAAACAAATGTATAGTGCTTAAAATAACACATAATGCCGCCAGAGAGATGGCCACCTTCGATAGATAGAGGAGCTTGCTATGAAAGCCTGGTGATCTTAGTTTGCTTCCTGGAACCTGGAACCCACACAACAGTGGAAGGATAGAGCTGACTCCACAGGCTTCCTGGGGCATGTGCACTCCCCATCATGGAACTAATTTCTTAACTTGAGTCCTCTGAAAGAGTAGCTTGTGCTCTCAATCACTGAGCTATCTCTCCACCCCATGAGTGCTATCTAAAAAATTATCATATAATTATTATCAGGCTTTAGCGACATGATAAGGCCATTATTGATATGTATTTCAATGCCATAAGTATAGATTTGTTTTGATACATGGGCTGGAAACTTGGTCCCTAGGAGAGGTGTATTGAGGTGGTAAGATATCTAAGAGGTGGGAGATGATTAGGGTCATGAGGCCCCGGCGTTGAAAAAGTCGAATGCCTCTCTCAAGAATCAGTTGCTATGGAGTAAGGCTCATCCACATGCTAATTCACACGTGGCTGATTTCTTTCCTTTTATCTTCTATGTTGTGACGCATCTAGGACGATTCTCCAGGGAGTAGGAATTGGGCTGGACACATGAGACAAATAAGCTTGTTTACTCTATAAAGCATGCAGCCTCAGGTATTTTGTTATGGAAATACAGAATAGGTTATCATGAGGCTCATGTGTACTAATCATCTTTCTGGAACACAAAAACCTTAATACCTAACTTTAACGTAAGTTAGTAAGAGTGAACATTACAGATTTATCCCCATCCTCATCCTTTTTTTTCAAAACGAGTTTGAAAGCATCATTTTCCTTTTGGCAAGCTAGAAAGTGTCCTTCGTACAGGGAAGACTCAAACTCCATTTTGTTGTGTCCTTCAACACGTTTCTGAAAGAATATGAGATCACTTGTTATATCATCAATATTTTCAGGTGGATCCATTTCCTGTGGAGAAAACACAAAGCACATAATTTTTAAGGATATAAACAACCTGGGCAGGAGCGACGGCTCAGTGGCTAAGAGTGCTTGCTGCTCTGCTCTCAGAGGTCTGGAATTTGGCTCTCAGTATCCACATGGGGGCAGCTCACAAATGCCTGAACTCCAGCACTAGGGGATCCGACTCTTCCTTCTGACCTCTGAAGAAACATACACGCATACATATATGCATACATACATACATACACACACATACACACAACGTGAAATATTTTTTAAAAGAGGATATTAACAAATTAAATATGCACTGTTTATGTAGAAGTGTATTACTAAGCGAACCTAAAGCAGTTTTAATTTTTTCAAAAGAAGAAAAAACCTCTGAATATAGAAATAATATGAGTACTGACCACCTTTCTTTAATTCTTAACTTCCTCTTTTCCCACCCATTCTGACCTTTTCCACCCTGGAACGCTCTTCCATATGCAGGCCTTCTGATTCCCTTATGCCTAGACAGCTTCCTTCTGTTCTCTTCCACCAAGTGGAGTCTGTGTTGGCTAATGGTGAAGTAAAGTTCTAGCAAAGATAGCCAGCTACTTCTTTGGCCTAATTCTTGTTCTTGTCTTCCTCAGTTGTCTGTAGCTAAAAACACTGATAATCTCCTTAAACTCAGTAGCTCTTAGTGAGATGCAGGTGTCAAGAAGCTCAGCTTCCGGGCAGTAGTGGCGCATGCCTTTAATCCCAGCACTTGGGAGGCAGAGGCAGGCGGATTTCTGAGTTCGAGGCCAGCCTGGTCTACAGAGTGAGTTCCAGGACAGCCAGGGCTACACAGAGAAACCCTGTCTTGAAAAAAAAAAAAAAAAAGAAGCTCAGCTTCTTTCTGTGGATCCTGGATCCTGGAACATAGCTGTGGTGTGATTAAAACCAATAGCTGTGCTATGACTGTGTCTTGGGTTTTCCGACAGCCCAGCTGTACTGACTTAGTCTGTGGCCCCTGATTCTGCCTTTCTGCCAAGCATGACCATGCACAGTAGTCTTTCCTTTTTGTCCTGAGTGTAGTCCCTTTGGCTGGGTTCTGCCCAGAAAGGCTCTGATTCCTCTCTCTTTTGTTCAGATACCAGGGTCTATCAGGATTAGGTGTCTGGAAGCTGTAGTCCCTTACGCTGGGCCTGTAACTGCTAGGAGTGCCTGGCTTTTCCTATTCTTACATCTTGTCTACCTTTTCAGCATGTGTTAGAAAATACGGGCACTGCTGGAGGTTCTTCCATGTTAATCATAGAACTCATATTTTGTAGTTAATTTCAACTCCATGGTAGCAAAGATTGCCATGAGCCTATGGACTGCTAGAGAAATCTCTAGAATTGAAAAATCATCCTATCCCTCTCAGATGCATAGAAGAGTCTTGGGGGGGTGGTCAGGGGGCTTTCAACTGAACTAGTTATAGAATTGATAGTCATAGTTCTTGGCCATTGTCCTTTATGAACAAGTATAGCCTCAGGTTGATAGTCTTTTTGAGTACTCTCTCGCTAGCATCTGCTTCTGAAACCATGCCTGCTAAATCACAACTTAGGGAGAGACTGTAAGCTGCAGGAGTTGATCTAGGACCAAGTTTAAGCTCAAAGTCTAGCTGAGAACTAATCCTTAGCTACGAAGCCCTACTGATACAGCAGGAGATGCAGTTGGGTCTCAATCAAACCCCATCTATGGTCATAGTGGCTAAGATCTGTTTTAATTGGAAGACCCAGATCATGAGACTGGGCACAGTAACAGGCACCTGTCATCTTAGCACATGGGAATAGAGATGGAAGGGTTAAAAGTGCAAGGTCACCCTCAACTATACACTGAGTATAATAAAGTCAGTCTAGGATACAAGAAAACCTTCTGAAAAGAACATTCAGTGGTCACTTCCTCTCTGACGGGCTCAGAGACAAAATTAGACAACCAAGTATCATCACACTAGGCTAAAGGGCTTGACAACTCCCCGCTACCATCAATTTCAGTGGATGTCTCTGCTCTTCCAGCTCTAGATAAAAAGTTGGTCTGAAGATCCCTGGATTTTATCATTTTGTCCATTAATATGACTAAATCCCAAACAAAGCTGAATCTTACCTCAAAGGAAATGATTTTGTTCTTACAGGAGAGGGTAGACATTCTTTTATCCTTCACAGAGAGGGTTACAGCCAGTCCTCTTACTTGACTATCTTTATACATATATATTATCAGTCTGGTCTGGGATTCATTGGCTGAAACAAATAAGTGAGACCACTAATTACAATGGTTTTTCCCCAAATCACCATCTGTAGAAATTTAGCCAAAGGCTAGATCCACCTTAATGGACTACTGATTGTACCCTGCACTCAGTTTTGACCAGTAGACAGACATGATGCCCAGCTGGCCAGACACCCCTTAAAACACACTTATAAGGTGTTACAACATTAGTGGGGGCTGGGGAGGTGGCTCAGTGGTTAAAAGCATTGACTGCTCTACCTGAATTTAGTTTTGAGCACCCACATCGCAGCTCACAACTGTCTGTAATTTCAAGATCTGACAACCTCACACAGACATACATGCAGGCAAAACACCAATGTACATTAAAAAAAAAAGATATTCTGAGTCTGTTAAAGATACTCTGATATTTTTTGAGTGTGTTAAAGATTTCATGAACCCTGCTGGGTGTGGATGCAGATGCCTTTGTTTCCATGACTCGGGAGGCAGGGGCAGATGGAGCTCTGAATTTTAGGTCTGTTTGGTCTATAGCTCTGAGCCTGCCAGAGATACATAGTGAAATCCCAAAACAAAACTAAAGCCAACCCTCAAACAGAGTGTTATTCTGAATCTAAAGACTATGTTTAACTGTTGAATGTTCAAAAGAATATTAAAGACCTATTTGCTGAGGTAAAAATCTTAGGATAGGATTTTCTTTTTCAAAAATACTCATTCAACCAGGCCCCGAATTGTGTGATTTGGAACTTATATCTTGAGATGCATAGAAAGCGTGTCATCTTCTGAGGCGCTCTTGTGTTCTGATGGAAGGCAGGTTTATTTGAAATGCTTCTGTTTTGCTTTTCATTTTGAGTTTTGGTGGTGTCAGCAGTATGTTTAGTATAGCCAGTGAAGATGAAGCATCCATCTTGATAAGGCTCTTCTTCAGAGGTTACAATTAAAATAAGGGAACTAGTGATACTCATGTAGACTCAGAGTGATATGGCCTCTGCCAGTGTCTTTATTGGACCCAACTCCTCTCTCCAACTAAAAATATGGGCGCTCTCTAAAGTGAAATTATATTTACTACTGTGACTTTCCATTTAAGGATTGGGTCAAATACTGCAATATTTGAAAGTGTGGGGAGTAGGCTGGGCAGTGGTGGCGCATGCCTTTGATCCTAGCACTTGGGAGGCAGAGGCAGGCA
>NW_022196906.1:44578518-44610806 GCF_008632895.1 Mastomys coucha | reverse complement strand
AGAAAGAAAGTGTGGACAGTAAAATGGAGAAAGAATAGTGGGTGGTCATGTTTGTGTTTATAAATAAGTAGGGGGAAAGTACCACTTTGATCAGTTTCAGTCATTTCTTCGAACACAGGTTTTCTTTTGTCAACGAAGAGAACTTGGTCACTTATATTCCGTATTACTGCAGTTGTACAGTGATCTCTGCTAAAGTGGTCTGATTCCAGGTCTCCTATAATATATATTGGATCATTAATGGTTAGGGTTTTTTTTTTTAGATCAACAAATAGACCTAGTACTACTGTTCTCCAGAGTCAGTCCATACCTCTAGATGCAGCAATGAGCAAGCTGACCGCTGTATTATCTGTGTTTCCTGTTTGCGCTCAGAGCTACTCTCCTGCCAAAGGTTCGACTGTCTTATTGTCTGACCAGCCTCCTACCCTTTTGTTTTCTTATATTTTTGGTTGTGAGCCTAGCCTTTTAATGGCTGAGCCATCTCTCTAGCCCCCCCTTTTGTTTTCTTACATTTTGACTTATGCCATCCGTGTTCTCAGACCTCAGGAAGCCCTCCCATCTGTCTCCTGCTCCTGGGAACTCTTTCCTAGCTCATCTCCTTCCAGCCCTTCCCTTCTAACTGCACAAGAATCCCACATAATGCCATAAACCAGAGTCATAAAATGGAAACAACTTTTAAGTCCATCAGCCGAGGAATTATAGTTTTATTATGCTCTCACCATATGAATTAATATAACTGTAATTATTAACTACCTAGGAAACAACCCTATGGACAGTTTCTCCCAGCTGACAATGGATGTGTCTCAAGTGCCTTCTAAATTGCAAAGAAAGAAAAATAAATGTATACTTTACCATCATCTTCGGCTAAAGGGGGAAAAAGAGAAACACAATATGTTAAATTATACAGTTCAGCTCAGCATGTCCCCTCTCTCCTGCCCTTCTGCAACTCTATTCTTCCTTCCGCTCCTGTCCTCCAACTCTCTCTGTAGACAGGGGCATACTGTATAGCTCTGGCTGACCTGGAACTCACTTTGTAGACTAGATTGAACCCAGACTTACAGAGTCCACCTGCTTCTGCCTGCTGAAGTGCTGGGATTGAAGGTATATGGTACCTGGTCCGCACTCCTCACTCCTTAACCTCTGTGGAGTAGTGATGGGCTCTTTTGGCCTCCAGTAGGAACATCAGATTTGATAAGCATTCAAGAGCCCATAAAACTAAGCCTACTAGGGTTCATGTGTGCTTAGAGATGTTAGGTATAAGACTGAAATCCAGGGCTGGAGAGATGGCTCAATAGTTAAGAGCGCTGTCTGCTCTTACAGAGGACTTATGTTTTGATTTCCAGCATCCACATGTCAGCTCACACATCCAGTTCTATGGGATCCAGTATCCTCTTCTGACCTCTATGGGCACCACATGCATACACCCATATACATACAATTTAATAATAATAATAATAATAATAATAATAATAATAATAATAATAATAGATTTAACTCCAGGATTTGTAAATCTCAATACATAGCTAAAGTATATTTTAATAAAGCAACAAACTTTTGTTTTAAATTTATTGTTTAAATGGAAAAGCATCTAAGGTCTTTTTCAGGAAGCTTCCAAAGAAAGCTGAACTTTCAGTGAAGTCAAATCCCTCATGGAAACTTAATCAGGAGAATCTCCATCCCTCCCTCTCTCCCTTCCTCCCTCTCTCTCTGGTCAAGCATATTCACATGAATGGTGCTCACAGAACTCAAGGTCTAGAATATCATGACTAGCATTTCTTTTGGGAAGCAGGGTTTCCTCAGTGGCACATTTTCATGGGATCTTCATGATGGGCCCCAGGCACCATCTTGGTGAGCTACTGCCAGAGTGCCACCCCTGAGGTGGGACAAGGCACTGGGACCTTGGGAATCTTATGGTTATTTTTAGAGAGGGGATAATAACATTGCAGTAGAATTTGATGACAAACAGGAGCCTAAGCTCACATTATGATTTCTTTTCTTGTTGAATACCTGTATCTGAACCCTGCACTTGTCTTACTGGTTTAGACTTACGTATAAAGTAAAGTGTGTTGTCAATAAACAGCATTTCCTTGAAGTTGACACAAGCGTCTTCTGGCACGGCAGCCATTATTCCTAGTGAAAGCAAAGAGTCACCGATGAAGAGGCAAAGACTGCTTCTTGTACACATAAAATGAACAAACCTCTTCCCTTCTTTTTTTAATAAAGAGATTTTTTTAAAATTTTGTTTTATGTATTTGGTGTTTTGCTTATATGTTATGTCTGTGCACCACATGCAGTTCTTATGGAGTCCAGAAGATGGCGGTGGATCCAGCCACTATGTAGGTGCTGAATACTGAACTCCAGACCTCTGGAAGAGTAGCCAGTGCTCATAACTGCTGAGTCATCTCTCCAGCTCCTTAACACTACCTTCTAAACCTCCACATTTGAACATCATTTATCATCCAGTATGATGATGGTTGTGGCAGATGCTTGATGAATGTGAAGCACCAGTCTATAACACTCATGTGTATATTCTTTCACAAGTCATTAGCTATTTGGATTCAAGAGAGTGTTGTCTCATTAAAGAATATTTTAAAGGGTGACTGTATGGCTTACTATTGAGTTATTAGTTTTGTGTTCCCTGAGGATGCTAGAAATACACCCTTAAATGGGAACCAGTTCTGTCTGAACCCAGTGGCCTCACTGGTAAAGGAGAAGAAGTGATAATAAGTGGTTCTTCCACCTGGTGTTTAGGACAGGGTGGGAGAGGGCCGAAAGGCTCTGGCACGTGGTGGGTTCCCTCCCTAGGAAGCAGCAGCTTTTGATCTGAAATCTGAGTTGTCTGTGTTTATGTATGAGTAATACACAGATTTGATGTTTCTGCAAAAACAAATACTATAGGTTTGAAAAAATTCAAACTCTTGTATTTGCTTTTTGCCTTTTCTTCCCCCTACTCTACATGTAGACGTGTGTAGCCTTTCAGAATTTTGTTATGGAATTGTCATGGAGCTCTATGTATGAGAAATCTGTGACTTTGGAGAGAAAACACGCAGGTTTATCCTCATCTATTTCTAAGCTGAAATGTAGCACCCTTCCTCATGTTATATGGGAAATAAACCACAGTGTTTGCGGTGGTCCCCATGACCCTGCCACTAGTACGAATGCTCCCTTATCATCAGGCTACAGTTGCTACCAGAGTCCTGAAATACCGTTTAAGTCCTTTATTACATTGAAATTACCCTGATAGATCTTGTTGCTTAATGTATTAAGAAGGAACACAAAAACACTACATAAAATTGTTAGAAGATTTTTGACAGCTTTTGTGAGGTTGAGACGGAAGGATCAGGATTCCAAGGCTATGTAATGAGTTCACTATAACCTCAGCCTCCTCAGCTGTTAATAACTATTCTAATTTAATGAGTTTCCTGCATTTAATTTAATGCGACAATAACGGGCTAGATGAGCAGAAGCCTCAGGTCTCCCTGCATGCTCCTCACGGTCATTTGCAGGTTCTCTTGATCTCTTTCTCGCCTAAAGATGTACGGAGGAAGCTTCTCTGCTTCCCAGTCCCCTGAACTCGGGGTCCACTGACGAAGGGTGAAGTTACCTTCCAGTTTGTTTACTGCCTTTTCTCTCTTGAGACAGGTCCTGTTATACACCCTACGGTGGTCTCGGAGTCCCAATCCTTCTGTCTCAGCTGCTGGAGGGATGGGATTATAAGTGTATACAAGCACAGCCTTGTGGACCACCACATCCATATCTGACTCTGGGTCCACTCTTTCCCTTAAAGCAGTTCACCCCCCACCCCCAACACCGCCTGCAAGCCTTATTTCTACTTCCTCCTTGGCTTTTGGAGTTCAGGTGCCTTTGTGTGTTGCTAATCTCCTGTGGCCTTTGCTCCTGGTAAGCTGTTGATGACAGGTCTTATTTCAGCAGACTCAAATATGGCACCTTCAGGGGAAAACTTCAAACTTCCCCTATACCTCAGCTATGTTCCAGAGAATTAGCTGGTGTCTCCTGTGGTGAAGCCACTTAATGTATGGAGAATCCAGGGTAGTGACTGAGCCAACACTCTTAATTGTTTTTATGGTTTGTTCATAGCAAGACTGGTGTTGAGACTTGGTCTCTATGTGTCAGTGCTGGAGAAGTGGCCTTGGTTAGATGTTTGGATAATTAGAGTGGAGCCCACAGGGAGGGATGGACCAGTGTCTTTTCACATTAGAGAGCACTTAAAATTTATTGTCTCTTCCTCTTCCTCTCTGTCTCCGTCTTCCTGTCCCTTTCCCTCACCCCCACCCCCCATGTGTTTGTGTGTGTGTCTGTGTGAGTCTGTCCCTGGTGCCTTAGTTACAAATGGGTACAGACCATCTGTATTTATTAGTTTTACGTTTTCCTTACTTTTCTGTTTCTCTCCATCTCTCCATCTTTGTCTGTTTCTCCATGTCTCCCTGCTTTGTGTGTGTGTGTGTGTGTGTGTATGCGTGTGTTTGTGTGTGTATGTGTGTGTGCACATGCATCCTGGAGCTCTAGTTACAGACCATGGGTGCTGGGAAATAAACTCAGATCCCTTGTAAGAGCAGTACTCTTATCTGCTGAGCCCCAAGAGAGCTCTTACAGTAAGCTCCTCTGTTTGCGTTTCTTTTCTAGGTGCCTGATTGTCTTTCTCCTTTCCACCAGGAGTTGAAGGTAAGGGCAGTAAAAGGCCCTTACCAGATGTGGCTACTAAGACTTTTCAGCTCTTGAATGCAAGACACAAATAAACCGTGTGTGTACATGTGTGTGTGAGTGTGTATGCGCACATACATGTGCATGTGTTGTCTGGCTTTAGGTATTCTTTCTAGCTATAGAAAACTGACTAAAGCAGTAGTACTTATGGGATATTTATAAATATGTGCTCTAAAATTTTTTTAGTACAATCTGAGGCCAAGTTGTTTCAGTAGAAGAAGGAAATTAAACCTTAGTTGAAGAACTTACTTTTAATTAAGCTAACCTAAAGTATTTGTTACTTGGTCGATGTTTTAACTGTTTAATCTAGGTTCAGTTACTTATATCCAAATGTGAATAGTTATTAAATATATTTTATATTCTAGTGATACGTGAGTAAATGAACTGAATATGCAGTTTTCAAAAGAAGTACAAATGGCTAATAAATATATGAAAAAATTCATACCTTTAGCCACCAGAGAAATATAAATTAAAAATGCATTGATGTGCTGGAGAGATGGCTCAGTTGTAAAGAGCACATACTGTTCTTACAGAGGATCTGAGTTTAGTTCCCTGCACTCACTAGTTCACAATTGCCTGTAACTCCAGCTCCAGGTGATCTGATGTCTCTGGCCTCCATAGGAACTTACACTCACGTGCACATACCCCTACACAGATGCACACATGCACATGGTTTAAAATAATAAAAATTAAATCTCATAAAAGTTACATTGAGTTTCCATTTTACCCCATCAGAATACCAATTATCAAGAAAACAAAAAAAACAAGACAAAAGAGAAATTTCTAACAAATGTTTGTGAGGATGCAGAGAAAAAGGAACCCTTCTACATTCCTGGTAGAAATGTAACTTAGTTTAACCTCTATTGATATCAAAATAGAGGTCTTTCTCAACAAAACAAAACAAAACAAAACAAATCAAAAAACCAAAAAATAGAACTATCATATTAACCTGGTATATCCTTCCTGGGTATATTCCTAAATAAATCTAATCCACACATAGTAGGAACCAAGTCACACACAATAGGGATACTTGCATAGCTGTGTTACTCATGCCACTTTTCATAAGGACCAAGTTATAGAATCAGCCTTGGTGCCCATCAGCAGATGAGTAGATAAAGATATAGTATATTTTATGTAACAGAGTATTGTTCAGCTGTAAAAAGGAAGAATTACATTAGAGATGGAAAAATGGCTGAAACTGGAAGTTACCATCTTAAGTGAAGCCAGCCAGACTCAGAATGACAAATATATTTTTTTCTCAGATGCAAAATCTAGATTTAAAAAAAAAAATGAGAGTAGAAGGAAGAGTTTAGAAGGAGGGGTAAAAGGTTGAGACTCTATTGATTTATCCTTAGTGAGATAACGGCTCCGTGTTGTCTTCTCTGCTTTATAATGTACACATTTTCCAAAAGTGATTTGCCTGGAATACAGCAAGCACAAGGGACAAAAATTGGATTTTAAAATGGCTAGTATTTTCTGTACTGAGTGTTTAATTAGTTATTAGGTGAATGACCTTAGAGAAGGATTCAGTTACCCTAAAAATACCACTCCTACATGTGGAGAGATGGCTTAGTGGTTAATAGCACTGGCTGCTCTTCAAGAGGACCCAGGTACATTCTCAGCTCACAACCACCTGTAACTCTAGTTCCAGGGGATCTGTTGCCCTCTTGTGGACTCCACAAGCAGCAGACATACATGCAGGCAAAATATCCATATATAAAAAATAAATGATTAATTAACTACTCCTACATGGGCCTGGTGGTACACATCTTCAATCCCAACATTGAGAAGCCAAAGCTATAGGATAATGACTTAGAGAGGCACCTCCCTGGGCTACATAGTGGGACCCTGTCACAAAAAAACAGAGGTTAGGGATGTGACTCAGTGTTTGAGAGCTTGGCTGGCATGTACAAAGGCTCTGTGCTGCCCTTTAAAAATTGGAATAAGAACATAGAAACAAGGCACTCTTTCCCACAATTCTTGAACTTGTTTATCATTTAATCACTCTCTAATATGAGTCAGTTGTGGGCTTAGAAGCTGAACAAAACTTAGTTCCCATTGTCCAGTGACTCAGATGCCTGTGGGCAAGACAAAGCATGGCAGATGTTGGAGGACCTGGTTTCACAGTGACGTCAGTCACTCGGTGCAGCAGGAGCAAAGGACAGATCTGTGATTCTGTTGATAGGCCTCAATGTTTTGGCAATTTCATCACAACCGTGTCTCTCTCCCTCTTGTCACTATGAAAATACTGTTATGAGATCTACGGCTTCTGAAAGCATATCGGTTCTAGCCTCCTTTCAAATAATTAACGTAATACACCATGATTATCAATTAGTGCACAATTGGACAGATGCTCGCTCTTACATGCAAGAGCAGTGCAGCCCCTAAATACCACCCACAGTAAACTTGACTGACAGTCCTTTTTTTTTTTTAAGTAGTAACATATAAAAAAGTAATAACACTTTTTTTCAAGGCATTTAATTTTCCAGTTTTTATGTGTTTGATTTGACAATCTGTATGTGATTTATGTGTAAAAGTTCTGTATTTTTTACTTGCAAATGTAAATTTGCATCAGGAGATGATGTTTCCTTTAGGGCAGGGGAGGGCTTCTCCGAAGGAGGGCTAGTGACGGGGGTGGGGGGGTGAGGGAGTGGGGGGGAGGGGGGTTCGGGGGAGGAGGGCTGGGAGCAGGGAGGCTTGAGGTTTCATCATTTACCACACAAGATGTAAGTGTGGTCACAGCTCTCAGAAAGGGATGTATTTCTGAAGACTTCACATGCTTCCAAGATTATTTTGCTCTTTGGTAATAAATGTAATGATGTAATAAAGGCAGCATTCTCTGGATGCACATGTTGACAGCCACCAGTGGAATGCATGCCTTCTATCCACCCACTTCCCAGCATTGTTAACCATGCTTTGAAAAGTCAGTTCTCCTCACCTCTTATCATGGTGGCCCTTTGGTCATTAATACTGTATTCTTGCATCTCGCTATACCTAGAGATTGTTCGTATCACAAATAGTGACAAGGCTCCTTAACACCTTGATAACATTGTTATCAGATAGGAACATATTTAAATCTGGGTGTGTTCCTATACGCCAGTAATCACTTTGGGTAGGTAAAGGCCAGGGGATCAAGGTGGAGGCAGGAGGTTCAAGGTCATCCCCAGCTACACAGTGAACTGGAGTCCAGTATGGGTTTTATGAGACCCTGTCTCAAAAAGGCAAAAAGAAAATAAAGCAAATATGACATCGACAGTATTATGTGGCAGGGAGAAGATTCTGGGTATATGCTATCCATATCTGGAGACCTGAATTCAATTCCCAGACCCCACATAAAGGTGGAAAAGAACCAACTTCACAAACGTTTTACTCTGACTCCCACACACCGGTTTCATGCACATGCACATGCTTTGATAAAATAATGCTTTAATAATAGCACTACAATCCAGTCTGATGGCATAGGCCTCTAACACCAGTTCCAAGGGCAGATGAGACAGGATGCCTGCTTGGGTAACTCAGATTAAGTTCAAGGTCAGCTTGGGTATCTCAGTTCCTGTCCTCAAATTTAAAAAAAAAATAAAAAATAAAAAATGGGGAGCGGGGTTAGAGCTAGGGCTTCATGGGAGAGCTTCTGAGATCCATAAGCAATGGTTTAGCTTACTCCATAGTGACAGAGGCAGATGATCCCACTAGGGCACTGTCTTCTACCCAGCAATAGTGCTAGCAGTTTGCAATCTCCTTGGCCTAGCAGCTCTGAAATCATGCCACTCTAGGCCAAGTGTGTAATTTGAAAATTTTCCTATTATTTCATTTTACTTATAAAGTTAAAACCATTATTTTCCTATTATTTGGATTTTGCCTAATTTAATTTAGAGGACCTTGTAGGCTAGTTCCTTTGATAAAAGCCAGGGAAGGAAAGCCAGTTCACAGATCTTGCTTATGCAAGCTTGACCTCTTTGGGGAGGAGAAAAGCAGGTAACATTTGAGTTTTAAAAACTCACCTGGGTTATAGCACAGCCAATGCATTCTATTTGGGGGACAGATCTTAAAACTGTCATCTAAAACCCAGCGAAAGAAAGAAAAGAAGGGAAGCCTAAAAACATATTAATCAAAATATAAGGTCTTCTCAAATTCTCACTCTCCTTGCTGGAGAGATGGCTCAGCAGTTAAGTGTACTGACTGCTCTTCTAGAGGTCCTGAGCTCAATTCCCAGCAACCACATGGTGGCTCACAACCATCTGTAATGGGGTCTGATGCTCTCTTCTGATGTGTCTGAAGAGAGCAACAGTGTATTCACAAACATAAAATAAATAAATAAACCTAAGGGGGAAAAAAGAAAAAAGAAAAGAAAAGAAAAAGAAAGAAAAGAAATGGATCAAATACTCCTCTTGTTTCCTAATTAATTTGTTTCATGTACTGACTGTGGATTTTCACTTACTGTGTTCCCACTCCTGTTTGCTCTCATTGTATCATGATGTCAAGTTTAATCTTCCTCTTCCTTACTCCCCTCCATTTTTTTACTCTGATTTATTCTCACGCATGTTTCTTTGCTTTCTCTCAATTCTAATCTATGAAATACAGTTCCCAGTGGGTAAGAATGCCTTGAACATTTTATCTAGTAATCTCTTGCACATGTATGTGTGTGTAAATGTCCATGCATGTACATGTAAGTGCATGTCTGTGAGTGTGTCCACACTCCAATGTCAGAGGACAATTGTGGGTATTATTCATTAAGTATCCTTTTAAAAAGTAAAGAAAAAATATTTCGTGCGTGTGTCCAGATGTCTAATGTCAGAGGACAACTTGCAGAAGTTAGTTCTGGGGCCAGACTTTGTGGCAAACACTCATCCTCTGAGCCATCTTGCTGGCCACACCCCATTTTTTGAGACAGGACCTCTCAGTGTCCTGGAACTTGCCAGCTGGCTAGACTGGATGGTCAGCAAGTTCCAAGGATCCACCCGTTTCTGTCCTCTTAGGATTGGAGTGTGAACTCTCTGCACAGCTTGGCTTGTTTGCTTTTTAAGCTTGCATTCTGAAGATTGAATGCAGGCCCTTGGGTACTTTTCCAACCTTGTCATCTCTCCAGCCATCACCTAATGTTCTCAGAAAAAGCCTCCCAGGAGTATATAGGAAAAATTAGGTCTTCAAAATCAAAATGTTGTAGTGTAAGCCTTTGAAAACTAGCTCACTGAGAGGAGATGACATAATATCATGATGAAAATTAGGTCACATGAGTTCCAATTTTGCCTGGGGCAAGTTACTTAATTTCAGGGGGTCTTAGTTTCCTCATTTGAAAAACGAGGAAGCTGGACGTCAAACTTTAAGTTTTCCCCAGCCCCAGCATTCTGCAATTCTAGGCTATAGTTAAAGTTGCCAGGAAAGAGCCATTTATATGGGGCCAATGTCCTGGTAGCCACTTCCTCTTACAGTGGTTTTCAACCTATGAGTCGAGACCCATTTGAGACCCACCCTTTCGGTTGGGTCACCTAAGAAAGACCATTGGCAAACACAGATATTTATATTACAATTCATAACAGTAGAAAACTACAGTTATGAAATAAGAATGAAAATGATCTTATCATTGGGGTTCATCCCAACGTGAGGCAATGTATTAAAGGGTCCCTCCCAGCTTTAAGAAGGTTGAGGATCACTGGAAGGTAATACACAGCTATAGAATATTATTCAGCCAGTATTTTTAAATTGCTATGAGTTTTAAAAAAATATTGTATTAAAAGTAAAATGCTTTGAACTTGAAAAGTGACTGATCCCATTTGTCCTGTCTGTGGAATCCAGCTCTTTGGAATAGGTGTGCGCTGGACAACTGGGCCAGCAATGTGATTAAATCTCCACAATAACATGGAAAAGTCACCCTGGCTTCAGCAAGACCAACACTCAACATTTTGGTTCTTTTTAAAGAAAAACACCCTACTGTAGCCAGCTGTAGCAGCACACACCTTTAATCCAAGCACCGTGAGACAGGCAGATGTCTGTAAGAGCTTACCCTTGTATACATAGTTCTATGACAGCCAAAGTTTTATCTGTCTATCTATCTATCTATCTATCTATCTATCTATCTATCTATCTATCTATCTATCTATCTATCTATGGTGAGGCCCTGTCTCAAAGCAAACAAACCAACCAAACAAACAAACAACCAAAACTAAACCAAACCAAAACCATGTGTATTTAGTGTGTGTATGAGTGGATGATAGCGTGTGTGTGTGTGTGTGTGTGTGTGTGTGTGTGTGTGTGTGTGTAGGTCAGGGACACCTTCCATCTTTATAAGGGATCCATGGGTGAATCTCAGTCAGCAGGCTTTGACACAGCACTTTTCCTGCTGAGCTGTCTCACTGGCCAGATGATATTGCAGTTTGGCAAGTCAGTTAACCCTTGACAACTGTTCCATCTTACAAATGTGTGCTTGTGGGAGGTGGAAGGGATAGGGGTAGAACACAACAGGAAATTAGATCATTAATGACAGATATATTTAATCAACTGTTAAATATAGGCTTGATTAAAAAAAGAGGTCAAGTATAACTCACATATTTGGAATTTGTGTGTGTGAAAGAAGACTGGGTGTTCCATATTCCCTCCTCCTTGTGTGGGAGGGGAACAGAAATACAGTTGGGGTGGGGTGGCAGGTGGAGCATTCTATCCTTAAGTGAACAGGAGAATAGGGAGGGTTTTGTAGAAGACTCAAGATTGTGATGTTAACAGCAATGGGAAGGCACTGCAGGTAGAGAGGAAGATATTCTGAAGGGTCGTGGCATAGGATTTGGCCAGCTGAAAGTAGGCAGAAAGTACAGAGATTAAGGATGTCTTAATTGGTTTTGTTATACTTCAAGATAGAAGATCATTTATTTGTTCAGCCCTTCCCCTACGAAATAAAGTCTTGCTGGGGAATCTTATCATATTATCCAAGTACAGACCAGCCCAAGTCTTCTGCTGTGGAGCTTACTGATTATCAACCTTGCACAAAGTCTGGCTTGCTTTGAGAGAACTAGTTTGGATTTGAGGCTTCCTTGAAAGAACCGCTTGTTTCAGCGTTCCAAAGCAGAGGTAGCCCAAGCTGTTTCTAGCAATCCTGGATGCCATTTGCTTTTTAGATCTCCCACTCTTACAAGTGGACAAGATAGTATTAGAGGCGAATTCTGAGTACCAGTGCAACAGTCTGAAGACAAAGCGAGAAGAACCCTGCTCCCTTCCATTGGGCCAAACATTAAAGAGATTTGCAAATATACAAAAGACTGTAAAATGTCCAGGATAGTTGGCTGTCTTTAAAAAATGTTATTTAAGAATACATGCGATATATTTACAAGAAACCCACTAGGTAACTTTTTAAATTTTCTCAGCTTTACTTTCTAACACAATGCATTGCAGTATTATGGTAACTAGCCAAGGGGGAACAAAAGCTCTTTCGGGGTCCTTAACAGTTTTTAAGAGAGGAAAGAGAATCTCTGTCCTGAGGTGACACTCTTCCACATCGAATAAAGATAGAGAAAACCAGTCTGCCGTCTGCTCCTGTCCCTTCTGTGATTACTGCCATGCCAGTGTGTCCGGATAAAGAGGGACACATCTTACCTGGGCCAAGAGGAAGTGATTTGGAAGCTCTGAGGCGTCTGTCTTTCTTTTTCCTGACCCTGGAGGTTGCAGAGATCAGTCCTGTCAGCAGCTGGAGCCAGCAACCAGGATTACAGAAAGCATGGAACTACAGAGAACCCCCACCAGGTCCAGCTGTGTCTGTGCGGTGATACCAAGGGACAAGAATGAGGAAGAAGGCAGGCAAAGGGAGGAGACTGCCCCTGGCACGCCTCAAGCCCGCCTTCACATAGTGCCTGTTTCCCAGGGCATGAGAAATTTGAAGCAAAATATTAGAAAACACGGGCATTTCCTTTACTGTAAATGTTACTTTTTAGTGAACCATCTCTTCTGTAAAGGCTAGGACTATGCCTCTTTCAGGAAGTCAAGTGAATACAATGTTAGAAAATGAACCTAGTTGGTTGGTTAGAGCATCCTTTCTCATATCAGCTTGTCGGTTTTGAGGCTCTTGCACACTTCAGCATGAAATATTTTTTTATCTAATACCACTGAATAAAAGTCATTCTGTAGTAATTTTTATACTATAGCCGTTATATCTAAAATAAATTTTGGGGGGAAATAAAATAATTTTTGTATAGTATTTTCTTTCTTCCCTTTTAAGGCTTTATTCAGGATTTTACTTTCCCAGGCTCAACATGGTGTCAAATGACACTTGATAGAAGCTCTTCAGATTTACTTTACTTTTTAAAAAAGATTTATTTATTTATTTTATGTATATGACTACACACTGTAGCTGTACAGATGGTTGTGAGCCTTCATCTACTTGTTGGGAATTGACTTTTAGGACCTCTGCTCACTCTAGTTGCCCCTGCTCGCTGCAGTTGCCCGCACTAGCTCAGGCCCAAAGATTTATTTATTATTATAAATAAGTACACTGTAGATGTCTTCAGACGCACCAGAAGAGGGAGTCAGATCTCATTATGGGTGGTTGTGAGCCACCATGTGGTTGCTGGAATTTGAACTCAGGACCTTTGGAAGAACAGTTAGTGTTCTTACCCACTGAGCCATCTCACCAGCCCAGATTTACTTTTCAATGGCCTGGAAACAGCCCATTTTTGTAAAGCTTTTCTACTATCATGAAAAACCTATAGCATTATATGTTTTCCTCTCTCTCTCTCTCTCTCTCTCTCTCTCTCTCTTTCTCTCTCTCTCTCTCTTTGTGTGTGGATGTGCATATGTGTGTGTATGTGTCGGGGAGTTGTACATTCAAGTAGAGGCAGAGGCCATCTTCTAGTGTTATTCTCAGAACTATCCCTAATGGGTTTTTGAGACATAGTCTCTCCCTAGGATGTGGAAGTTCACATGATTTGGCTAAGCTAGTGAGACCCCAGGAGCTGACGATCTCCACCACCCAGTGCTGGGATTGCAAGTGTGTGTCATTATGTTAATAAACGTTTTTTAAAGAGTTGTTTTCTTCTCTCTCTCTCTCTCTCTCTCTCTCTCTCTCTGTGTGTGTGTGTGTGTGTGTGTGTTTGTGTGTTTGTGTGTGGGGCTTGCATGTGCCGCGGTACATATATGGAGGTCAGAGGAGAACCTGCAGGAGTAGATTCGCTCCTTACAGCATGTGTGCCCCAGGGACTGAACTCAGACTACTAGGCTTGGCAGGAAGTGCTTTTACGTGCTAAGCCATCTCACTGGCCCTATGCCAGGCATTATTGTTGATTTTAATGTAAGTTGGTTGTATGCAGGTCATGCTTGTGTGGCTAGAACTTTACTGGCTGGGTTCTCTCCTCAGCCCCACCATTAGAACTTTTTTGAATAAGAAACATGACTAAAAGCTGGACACAGTAGCTTTAGCATCTAATCCCAGTGTACTTGGAGGAAATAAGAAGTGGAGACAGGAGGATCCTCAGAAGCTCCAGGGATGGGTAGCCTGGGCTATACAGTGGCAAAGACATCCTAGGCTACCCCCTTACTGCCACATGCATATTGTAGCATTGGAACATCTACAGGCTCCCCTCTCCTCACACAGACACAAAGCAGATATTTCTAGGATGGTGGCAAATTTCTGACTTAAAATATATGAAATATGATTACTTTAAGGCTATTCTTTAACTCATCGATACAGCTTTCCAACCAACTCTTTGATATAGTCTTCTAAAGTGTTATTTCTAAAGAACTGAATGTAAATATAGCCTTGAAATAATAGCAGAATTTCTTAGGGACTTTTTTTTTTTTTTAACTTGAACACAGCTAAATTGTTGCTTTGTTAGCAATGGAATTAGCAAAGGGGGTCTTTTTTTTTCTCCCAGTACAGAAGTTGTACGAGAGCTTCTAAAGTTAGGAAGTAAAATGCTGTGTAAGAAGGTAGTTTTGAAGTTTTGTCTTTTTTTTTTTTTAAGCAGGGTGCAGTTTTCATTTTCTAAAGTCAGGAAAACGTCATGCCCATAGCTATGATTACAGAGGAAGTTTGTAGTGAGATGGCTGGAAGGGCTTGGTGAGATGGATTACCAGAAGGAAAACTAACATTTTAAAGAATGTGGTAGAAACACCAATGTGACTGAGTTTGAAATAGCAAGTTTTCATTCTCCAAGTGATCCATAAGACTGAATGAAGTAGTGGCCCACAGAATGATCAGCCTTGTTAGTCCAGCTGCAGAGCACTCAGCGAGCAAGAACACAGCTCTGGGGTCAATCTCCAGCATACAACAACAGATCGGAAGCAGATGCCAGAGAGCTTCCTCCTGCTCTAGAGAGGTACAGTAACAGTTTGTACACTTCTGTCATGGAACTTTGATACATTTTTTTTTTCTGGGATATAGAGTAAGCTATATGTTCCTGTTGACTTGTTGACAGTCCTTGGAAGATTCTAAGGCACTGGCTAACCATAACCCCCTATACCTTCTCGCTACTCATTTATCATACAATGATGGTAACATTAAAACAAACAAACAAAAAAAAGTTTTCTTTTAGCCTGGTAAAAATTTATGCACTAGGTCTTTGAAATATTTTAAGAACCAAATAGATAATTATCTGTTTAGATATAATACAAAATGGAGATAATGAAACAACATCACCCAGACTTTTTGATTTAATGGACTTTAAAAAATAACAGTGCTAATGATAATAATATAGAATAGTTAAGACTAAAGCAGGAAGATTATAAATTCCAGTCTAGCATGGATTAAAAAGCATGACTACCTCCAAAACAAACACACAAGAAACCAAAACAAAACCAAGTAAATATAGAGTGGAGAACTTTATATTTGCTAAGTATAAAGTTAAATATAAATATAAAGCTAAAAAATGTTAAATTCTTACATTTTTATTTCATGTTTATACCAAAAAAAAAAAAAAAAAAAAAAAAAAAAAACAAACTGGAAAAGCCATAGTCTTCTAATGGACTTTTCTAAAGGATTTAAAAAATTTTTTTTGATATGATCTCATGTATCCCAGGATAGCCTCAAAAGTAGCAAATGATGATCTTAAACTTATTATCCTCTTGTCTTCACCTTCTTCGTGCTGGGATTAAATGTGTGCACTGGTTTATGGGTACTGGAGAATGAACTCAAGGCCAAGAAAGTCCTGTAAAATGAACATAATCAACTTTATGAAAAATGTGTAACTTTCCCCCATTATTATATTGCAGATAGTAAAAATTTCAACACATATAACGAATTTTCAAGTACCCTGACATCTGCCATGACGAGCAAGGAACATTCTCGTTAGGTCAATGCTCTTTATCTCTGCTCACTTCCCAGACTTGAAAATACAGACTTTAAATACACAAAAGGAAAAAACAAAACAAAAACAAAAACAAAAAACTAAAACATAACCCCACGTGTTAAATAAGACTTCTAAAATGTAAAATTATGCACTCTGAGTTCACGGAGGCGAGTCATTGACCTTTGTTTTATGAGGCAATATACTTGGTTCTGCACCAGGTCAACTAACTGGAAAGAGTTTAGGAAGTTTGTCTGTGAAACTGCAGGTCAAAGTCAGGGTGTGACAGTGCCCATTAAAGGTAAGTCATGAGTGTATGATCTATGTGAGTTACTAAATACTTTCTGAAGGCTAATTAGGTCTGCCAAATTAACTATTTTTTTTTTAAATCCATAAACTATTTTCTTTAAGGGTGTGATTCAGAGTTTGGTAGCACCAACGACAAAGGGGGCACTGATAGTGAGGGCTGGAGGAACCGACATAGTCTCCTACGTCAGCAGCACACACTCTCCCTTCCTCAGAGGAGCTGGTGGGAAATATTTAATACTCATCTGCGGAGATTCCTGGCCCCGGCCCAAGCCCCGCTTCCCCGGGCAACGCCTCTCTCCTTCCTAGAGACCAGTTTTGAAGTTTACTCTTCCTTCTCCACAGTGTGGGAAGGGACCTTTCTGTTTCTAGGAGACTCCAAGTTGGGAGAAAAAGGCGGGAAATAAAAGGAAGAGCGGCTGCAGGCTGATCGGGCCTGCGAGGCCGTCACGTGGCTCGCGCGCTGCCTGCTGGGGGCCGCACACTCGGCGCCTGCGCAGAGGGGCGGGAAGCGCACCCTCTCGTGCTGTGGCTCTGAGGAGGCAGGTCGCGGCTGGAGCTCCGATTGCGAGTGGGACAAGAGGGTGAGCGCACGCGACCCGTAAAGCAGTGAATGGGGATGGAAGCGGCCTCTCCCGGTCTGGGGCCTGGCGTGGGATCGCAGATGAGAGGGAGGCGAGGGAAAAAGGCGGGAAAGGGCGTGAAGAGACAACAGCGTTGTGAAGAGAGAGCAAAGAGAGAGCAACAGAACGCTGGAGCGACAGTATAGCACACGGGGTGGGGGTGGGGGGGACAGGGACAGGAGGATTGCTGCGAGTTAGAATCCAGCCTTGGCTACCCAGTGAGCTCCAGGGTAGCGTGGTTTATGTGGCGAATCTCAGTCCCAGAAGACCCGAAGCTGAACCAATTACTGCCCGCAGAAGAAAAAGTATAAACAGTGAACAGTTGCACAGGGCGATGCTTCTGATGGCCGTCACTGATGTCTTCACAGAGTGAGGGCGAGCCTGTTAACCCAGACTCAGACTATGCAGGAGTCTTAAATTATGACAGAAACCACTTGCACAAATACAGAATTACGTAATTATAGAAGTTTTATTGGGCTTGTGTGTACATTCTGTTAGTTTGAAATAGGAAACAAGCAGAAAAGGGAAAACTGAAAGGAGAAGGCGTTTTCCTTGGGTTGCTGTCTCTGAAATATTTTTGACTCTTTAGGAACGTCAGTGCATTCACGCATGCATTTTTATTTTTTAATTTTTCTAATTTTTTATTTTTTTTGAACTTCAGTTTAGTACTGTGAAGATAATGGTAGGCACACAGAAGTACTGTGTAGATTTAGAAGCATCTTTATAGTCTGTGTTTTGCTTTTGTTTCCATTATATGCATACTATATATAAGTACTCAGACTCTCTACATTTATCTAACGCATGGTGTTTAAAAGAAATAGAGCTGGGTATGTACGGACTGCCCTTAATCTCAGCACTCAGGAGGCAGAGGCAAGAGAATCTCTGAGTTTGAGGCTAGCCTGGTCTACAGAGTGAGTTTCAGGATAACCAGGGCTACATGAAGAAGAAACCCTGTCTAACCCCATCCCCAAAAGAGAGAAAGAAAGAAGAAAGGAAAGAAAGAAGGAGATAATGTGAATGTAAATAGTTCTTCAGCTCTAAGTAAGATATAGAGTCTATCCTTTTAAGTTTCAATGTCTTTTCAATCTGAACCTTAATAGTTCAGATTCCTAGGACAGTAGCTTCAGAATTTATGGCAAAGCAGTTTGATGGCATGTTAAGGTAAAGGTAGAAAAATAGAAACAATCTCTGACTAGAAGAATGAGGAGATCTTGTTTCTGGGATAGCCCAGTTTTATTTGTTTAAACGTGGTTAGCCATCTCTGCCTATTTCTTTTGGAAAGAAAGGACAGAAAGGGGAGCTCTAGCCTCTAATTTTAATAAAAATGTATAAAGATAGAAGAATCTTAAATGTTCTAAGTGCTGAAACATGATAGACTTGCCAATGAGGTGAGCTGAGCTTGTTTTATATAGACTGGCAGCTGAAAATTGTACAATTAGTAAGTTGGTTTCAGACCTTGGATGTCATGTGATAAAACTCAAGTTTACTGACCCAGAGGGTTTTTGAATGAAGAGTTTTTAGAGTTAGGATAAATTAGAGATAGGAGAAATCAAGTTTAGGAGGCACACTAGGAGAGCAGAAATCAGTAACAGAAGTGGGAAAAGGACACAAAAGAAGAGAACTGTGGTGTGGATATAATACTTAAATTTGGAATTTCTCTAAACGTTATAGTTTGTGTCTCCAGCGAATGATGGCAAACCACCTTGTAAAACCTGACTCTAGAAACTGCAAGAGGTCAAGAGAACTGGAGGTAAGTTTTATGTCCCTGGAGCCTCTTACTCTATTCTATCTATTTCTGAAGTTTCTTTTCTTCAAGAAAGTGCTATTGAACAGCAGAATTTAGTGTTCTCATAGTCTCAGAGGTAGGATTTGTCCTAGCAGGAACTATGTTGACTCCACTTAGCATTTTCACTAAGGACAGACCTATAAAAGTCTACGTGGGAATTTCTTCTTGGTAGCTTTTGGCTTTAAATGTAACCAGAGTGAGTCCATATCTTTTTGGTACATGGGACTTTACATGCATAATTTTTTGCTAAGATGAGCAAAATTCTTATAGGCAGGTCTGGGAATCATACTCAGATCTTCAGGTTTTAGTGGTAAGTGCTTTTGTTCACTGTTGAGCTGTCTTCCAGTCTATATTGCAAAATTGAGCTACCATTTGGCTGTTGTTTAAATTACAGTTATCATTATTATAAAATATATCCACTGGTGCAAGATACAAGGCTATTTTTCTTTTTTCTTTTTTTTTAAACTTTTATTGCATTATGATGAGAAAAGTTATACATGGTTTCAATTTACCTGAATTTGTTAACATTTAAAAACATTTTAAGTAAACAGAATTAAATCACATTCTTGTTTCCCTTTTGTACCCTCAATTTAACAGTCTTATGTAGACGCTTGTCTACAGCAATAGTGAAAATACATTTTTCTCAATATAAATTTTAAAAAACTCCAAACATATTAACTGTATACTTCAAAATAATACATCACTACTACTATTTTCTTAAATGAACAAAAATATATAAAGTCTTTTTGTTTGTTTTGTATTTAGTAGAGTTTAAAATCTTGGCTCTTACTGTGGTACAAGCCCAAAATAAGAACAATTTTTAGACATTGGATTTCATTGTAATAAGGCTGTACTTCAATGACCCTCCTCACATCACCAAAGGATTTTACCTCCTTCGTAGCTAAGCTGAGAGTTGATAGTTCTGCTGTACCAAGAAATGAATTGTAGGCTCAATTTTTGGATACAGGCTTCCTGTTATGGTCAGAGCTATTTGGCTTGAGTGAGTGACTTTATTCTCAGCCCACAGAGAACGGGTTACATTCATTTAAGAAATGGTGTATGTATTAAGATGGTCTAATCCATAAAGTCATTCACCAACTGTTTCAATGAACAATGGTTCTGCTTGGAGGGTGGCACAGACATTAGGTGAGGGTAAGAATTTGGTTCATTAGCTGTGATAATTTGGAAAAGCATTCATCTCAGAGAAAGAGTAACTTATAAAGTCCTCTTCTTCAAACTTGATACAAGAGTTACAAATGTCAAGCAAAGCATTAAGTCTCACTCTTTGTTGTTCTCTTACAAGGCACCTCCCTAGTTAATTGTCTTTGTTTCTTTTGGGTATATAAATACTTTTGAAATATATAAGCTGTTCTGAAAACAATAGTATAGTGTATAGACATGAAATAAACAATACTACTAATAGAGAGGCTGAAATAGAAGAAGCAAGATTTCAAGACACAAGGCTGTTTTTCATTGAGTTAATAGTCATCAAAATGTTAACAACATTTAGTATTTTGAGCAAGGTGTTTTTTGTGTTTAAAGGTTTCTTTGATGATAAAAATTTAAATGACTGGTATGCAATCGCTAGTTTTTTTTTCCCCTTGGTATTTTTTTTTCACTGCTGGAACCTAGTCTAGTGCTTTGTCATTGAACTAGCTCTCAACTCCAAGTGTAGAGTTTCATTTTTAATTCCGAAGTACTAAGGGTTAAACCTATAGCCATAAGTGTGCTAGACAAACGCTGTTGTACAGAACCATGTCCCCAGCCCTTCTGAGAAATGTTCAGTTTGCTTTTTAAATAGAATATATGTGTCTTAAAGATCTTATCATTGATCTATTTTCTTTCTTTTCTTAGCCTCAGGTGTCTGATAGTCCACAGGTACCCTCTCTTGGAAAATCAGAGTCATCTCTCCCTGAGTGTTCTGGACTCTTTTATAAAGAGGAAGCTCTGGAGAAGGATTTGAGTGGTGATGTATAAACAGTGCTTATTTTATGTATACTGACTGTATCATGCAGAAGGTAGATTTTACAACCTACTCCATTTTTTAAACAGATATGAGTAAGGAAATTAATCTGATGTTGTCTACATATGCAAAGATTTTAAGGCAAGTAATTATATTTTTAAAGTTTTTTTTTTTTTGATAGAAAACCTTTTCTCCTGAAAACTTAGTAGTGAAAAATTTAATTCTATGGCTTAAAAATGTATCTGGTGCCTAGAAATTCGAAGTTTTACAATTCTTTTCCAATCCCTTACAATAGATGCATTGAGTATTTTAAGGACATAGTCCCCAGCTTGTCCCAACTTCATTTGTCACATTTCTAGTGCTAATAACCAGAGTGGATATATCTTGGTCTCTAGATGATAGTGTTTTCTGCATTTTATACAGATATCTCTTTGGGAATGGTATTATTTGGTGAAATTAATGGGGTTGGAGTAAAAATAAGTATTTCACATATTTATATTTTATCATTATATATTTGAAGGCTGAATCTAAATATTGGTCTGAGAATGTAAAGCATTACAAGGAGCTTTATAAGGTGCTAGATAGTCACTATACCTGAATAATAATTTATTTTAATAATTTATATAATTTGTTATTAAAGTTATAGTACATAAGATACACTTCCTGTATTTTAAATAATCCAAAATATTTTCTAGACTGCTCTAACTTATCCTGAAGAATACTAGTAAATTAATGAAGCTCTCTCATGGACAAAGCCATGAAAATGAAATAGCTAACAGATACAGTATAAAGAATACATTGATAATGTGTCTAGACTTTATAACTTGCTTTAATATCAACTTTTTCCCTATTAGTGAAAGAGCAGCAGTAGATGCATCTTACATCGATGAGATAGATGGACTCTTCAAAGAAGCCAATATTATTGAAAACTTTCTAGTACAAAAGAGAGAGTTCCTGAAGCAGAGGTTTACAGTGATTACTAACACCCTGCATAAGTAATGTGCCTATGCCAGTTGAAAGTTCCCGTTACTGCTGTGTTCTTCTTGCTAGAGAAAATATGTATTAAAACTGTAACTTTTTCTAAATTTGAAAAGGGTTTTAAGATAGATATTTATATGAAGTATATAATATTTCTTTTGATGGTCAAATATTTGGCACATTATATACAAATGTAAATTAAAAATTATATACATGTTCTTTTCTTTATACTTTACTCCTAAATTGCTTAGCCCTTCTTAAACTATGAAAGAGAACTCTTTTAATTTGATTATGCCTAATAATATTTGTTTAAATAGCAGATGATTTTTGAGATAGTTTTAAAATGTTTTTCTTGGTCATTATTATAAAAGAACATTAAAACATTAAAAGTATTTTGTCTAGCTTCTTAACATATAATAAAACATAACAGTGTGCTATTGCTATTTAATATTACCATTTGATTATTTTTACTTTTAACCATTATATTTAATTAATAAAAATTTGGCTTAAAATATTTTCTTATGATAAAAATAAAAACTGGAAGTTACTATAACCTGGCTATTTCTTTATTTTTTAAGTGTTATGCTATACAAAACCCAGATGAATTCATGGTGTACCTGCCTCAACCTTCCTAGTATCAATATTAAGGTTATGTACTACCAAGTCTGGCTGTCAAGTGGCTTTTTACCTATTAACCATATTGATTTGTAAAGTTTATGAATTATATTTAGAAGCTTTAGCTGTAGAATGGATGGTATGGAAATTAGTAATATGGGACTCAGAAGATCATGGCTTAAACATGGCTTTGGCAGGCTACTTCAGTCCTATGATAATATGAAGTTGAATTTGGTCTAGAAAAGTGGTTCTCAACCTTCCAAATGCTACAACCCTTCAGTACAGTTCCTCATGTTGTTGTGACTCCCAACATAAAATTATTTTTATTTCTGATTCATAACTAATTTTGCTACTATTATGAATCATGATGTAAATATCAGTGTTTTCTGATGGTCTTAGGAGACTCCAGTAAAAGGGTTGTCCGACCCCAAAGGAGTCATGACCCGAAGGTTTGAGAAATGCTGGTCTAGAGGATCTCTTCTCAGATGAAAAATTCCTTCTTTGATTCAAATAAAGTACAGCTATGATTTTATTCAAAATGATCTATATAACATATAACTAACATTAGTCGAATCCAAAAGAACTATCTCCACTTTTTATCATATAGACAATTTGGTCTTTTCTGTGCATATTTTCTAATATAAGCATAGGGCACCACAAGGAATTTGTATTTTCAAATTAGGCAGTATCTTTTTACCTGGATGCTTGTAAATTTTCATTCTATCAAGTTACTTGTTTGTTTGAGGCAGGGTCTATGTAATTCTGGATGGCCTAGAACTCACTATGTAGGTCAGGCTGTTCTTGAGCTCTCAGAGTTCCAGCTGCTCTGCATAGATTGTTGGAATTAAAAGAGAAAAGAAAAAACAATAACAACAACAAAATAGGAATGAGGTGCTGAATCTCATTTTTTGTTATTTTTGCTTCCTAGCAGTGTTTGTTATTAGGTTCTCAAAGATACTTGTTAAACTAATAAAATTATGTATTGTGATATGTATTAATGGCCTCTCATGTATTGTAAGAGAATGCTTTTCATAAAACTAACGAATGTCACCTTTAATTACAGCACTCAGAAGGCAGAGGCAGGTGGATCTCTGAGTTGGAGGCCAGCCTGGTCTACAGAGCGAGCTCCTGGACAGCCAGGACTACACAGAGAGACCCTTTCTTGAAAACCCAGCCCAACCCAACCCAAACTAAAAATAGCCTCCCCCCCAAAAAAAAAACAAACTAGTGAATGTAAAAGAAAAGGGATAAGATAAAAGGGGAAAGGGTGAGCTATTTGCCTGCCAGTCTAAATTGAGACTTCATTCTGTCTGAATCATTCAGAGGAGAGAGGTTGTGTAATGAACCCCTGAATCTGCTTGCATGGACTTAACAGCAGGTGGGGGCAAATTCCAAAAAGGGATGGTTAAGGAGGCAGGCTGTTATTGGTTCGATTTTAATGTCAAAGATTAGAGTTGGTTAGAATACTTGCCATAGAACTGAGACTAAGTTTACCAATGTTTTGAGGCCCCGCCCCTCCTCTTCCCTGCCCTTCAGTCTCATTGGATCACAGAGCCAGGGACAACCCAGGCTCATTATTTACTTAATAAGACCATTGGCTGGAGATTCGGAAATCTCACGACCTGTGGCCGGTCCTGAACTGAGTTAAATAATATTTCCTTAACTCTTTCCGCGTTTCTACAGCAGCCTTTCTGACTCCTCAGGGGTTCTTTCTGTGGCACTGTACCATCTCTCAGGTAGGGGACTACCCTCTCTCCCTTCCTTCCCTGGGCCACTTCTTACCAGTCTGCAGTTGGACTGCAGTGCCTGGGTCCTGAAGATTATAGCTGGCTTTGGAAGCTTCTTTGTGTGATGCAGGCAGCACGCCACAGGGGAGAAGTGAAAGCAGGCTTGATTTACCAACCACAGGGTTGGTGTACTCATCCTGTGGAAACAGCCAGTCAGCTATTGTGGCTCACTGGAGAAGGGTTCAGTCCAGAGATTTGATTGGTCCTGGATGACGCAAAGGGTTTTTCTCTTTCCTGATTTTTCCCAACTGAAAACCACTGCTTTGTATTCAGATGCAAATGTTTGGTTCTCCTATTTGCATTCCAGAAAGCTGTCTCAAACCCTGTGGTTTTGTTCTGTAGCTTTCTATTATAGTTACTACTTCAAGAATCCCAGCACTTGGGAGTCAGAGGGAGGTGGATTTCTGAGTTCGAGGCCAGCCTGGTCTACAGAGTGAGTTCCAGGACAGCCAGAGCAATACAGAGAAACCCTGTCTTGGAAAAAAAAAAAAAAAGAATTTATTTTCAGTAATTGGCTAATATAGAACTGCCAGAAGTGGCACCAAAATGCACAGTCAATTATAAAGTTATCTAAGTACTTAGT
Organism: Mastomys coucha; assembly: GCF_008632895.1. NCBI lineage: Eukaryota > Metazoa > Chordata > Mammalia > Rodentia > Muridae > Mastomys > Mastomys coucha. Next base: position 44,586,185 of record NW_022196906.1, on the reverse strand, counting down.
GTATGGAAGACAGCATGTTAGGTGCTAGGAGCGGGGAGGTATAGCTAGACTTTGTATTCAAAGAATACTGCTATGAGATTGTAAAGTACATCGGCCTTTCTTGCACAAGCCAGCAAGATAAGGGCCACTGGAAAGCTATTGCAGCGAGGAAATGAGAATGCTGTGCTGAAGAAGCAGGTGACCCAGAAACTGGAACTTGAAGGTTAAATTGCATATTTCATCTGAGGGAGATGAGAAATATCCTAGGTGAAGAGAATAGAATGGTCATGAGACTAGAGAGCAATCCAGCTGGGCTGGAGTGACCAGCTAGGGTGGGCTGGGACTATACAAGGTCTTCAAGTACCTGGTCAAGTAGTTTCAACAATTACAAGTGATTTGTGAGTTGTGGAATAAGGGATGATGCAGCCTGATTTATGTGTAGGAGATTTAATTTTCATATTATTGCACTGGTTGAAAAGTATCTTCCCTGCTCGTCCAGATAATTAGAATCTCTAGTCCTGATGAGCTATGTAGAGCTGGAGGCAACTGTCTGAAGTCTCTAACCCTTAAGATGAATGACTCCAGGAACTCGCCTCACTGAGTTTCTCTTTCCAGTTTTGCCTCCAACTGAGAGGTTGCTAAGAGTCAAGGGCCTGAATTAGGCAGTAGGAAGTGACACATAGGAAGGAGAAGTTGAGGCAGCAGGGCTGAGGAAGATGAGCTTAGGATAGGAAAGAAATGTGTAGTTCCAGGGAGAGACTGATGAAAATAGAGTCACCCATGCTGAATTTTGAGCCTGAGGAATTTATACATAAGGCATGGAAGTCATCTTTTTTCAAATTTCCCCTACTGGCCTGTGCCACTGGTGTCAGAAGAACTGTATTGAAAGGAGAGTGAGCAAGGTGAATTCAATGCCCACAGAGAGACTGAAGGGAGATGTTTGCTGGTGGAAGAGCCGATTCAGAAGAGAGGATAAAGAGTTAAGAGCCAGGTCTAAGGCATAACTGGAGAATTTAAGAGTCAAGACAAGATTACTAAGGGTGAATGTTGAAATTAAAGTATAAAGGTCCAAGTTATACCTTGACATTTATGTAGTGATAAAGGGGAAAGGGTCAGTAGGGGAGATTAACATTTGCTAAGTATGATTGCATTTCATTATGATGAGAGATCTGAGTAGGAGTCATTAACCTCTCTTAACCCTTATTTTATCTTCCATAAAACTTGAAGTTTGGCAGGGGTAAGATGTTTGCCTAAAGTTACCAGCTAATGAATAAGGTAGCTGACGGGAAGCAGCATAGTTAAAGGGCAATGAAGTTAAAACAGCAATTAAATGTTAGAATAGCTTATCTCCCAAACCAAGAATGGAAACAGGCGTAAAGAGGTGGTGTCAGCCATATCAAGTACTACATACAAAAAGTTTGAGGAGTATAACATGGAGCATTGAGCATATAGATAGATAAATATAATCTAACATGAAGATGCCGCAGAGATGGCTCAGTGGTTAAGAACACTGGCTGCTGTTCTAAATGATTCAGGTTTGATTCTCAGCATGCACATGATGACTTACAACCATCCTTAATGGAAGTCCCCGGGAATCCAACATCCACTTTTGACTACTGAGGGTACCAGGCATACACATGGTGCAAAGCTATAAAAAACTAAAATATTTATAATTTATGTGTATCTAGTTGGGCTGTTCAGTTTCACTCTATGTAAAGTAGCTAATCTTTTTATCAGGGAGTTTTAATCTAAAAGAAGAAGATAAATTCACCACTGTTTACAAGAGAAGAGTAAGAAAAGTCTAGATTTCTCTTTGCTTTTTTTCAAAGCGTTTTCTTAAGACCTCTAATACTACCTCTATTCCTGCCTTTTAGCCCCTGCTTGTTTCACCCCAGAGACTATATATTAGGAATGGGGTAGAGTCTGGGAGTCTAGGAATTCAGATTTCAACTCCTGTACCAGAGAGTAGTGGGTTGTACTTCTGTTGCAAATAATCTTCAGACAGGACTAAGACAGGACAGGACTGTGGGATGACTCATCTGACCCCCCAGGCAGCGAGTTCCTCTTCTTGGGTTGGGAGATTTGTCAGTCTTTCAGCAGTGTCTAGCTCTTTCTTGAGAAACTAAAATAACTCAGAGAAAGGAAATCATCTGTAGTGCATATTATTGTATTGATCATTTAAAGTTAAATAATATTAAACATTTTGGGGATATGTATTGTATTCTAAAGCTTTCCATAAACTTGCATGGTCACTTACAACCTTAGGCATGGGAAGAATTTTTATTTCTGTCTTAGAAAAATAGAAAAAGCACAGAGGTTGAAAACCTTACTTTGGAAGTGACTTAAGATTTGAGCCTATGTGCTCTGGCTGTGCTCTGGCTGTGCTCTTTAAAGGAAGTAGTAACATTTGAGTTAGACCTTGAACAATAGGTAGAGTTTTCTTTACTTTTTCTGGTGTGTGTGTGTGTATGTGTGTGCGTGCAAGCAAAGGTGAGAAGCTGATAGCAATTTGTTTTTCACCTTTATTTTTTGAGATAAGATTTCTCTCTGACCCTGAAGCTAATCACTAACTGGGCTAGACCGGCGGGCCAATGAACTGTGGAATCTTCCACTGTCTCACTCACTGTTAGGATAACAAGGCCTGGTGCTGTGCCCAGTGCTTTTGTTATTGCTGTTGTTCTTCATGTGGGTGTTGGAGTTGCATAGCGAGCAACTTACAGACTGCATCTCCCACTCCCCACTGCTCTCCTCTCTCCTTCTGAGGCAGAAGATTACTCAGTAGCCCAGGCTGGCCCCCTTATGTGCCTCTTTTCTGAGCACTGGGATTACAGTTGTGTGCCACCACAACTGCCAGACATTCTTCTCATGTGGTTTTATGTTTCAGTGTTGGAATCCATCACAGGGCCTTGTGGGTGTTGGAGAGGACCTTTACTTCTGGTCTACATCCTCAGCTGTAATCTTCTTAGGGAGAGGCTTGGGGAGGGCATTCAGGGTGAAATGAATGTTATTTGGGAAAACAAGGAAGAGCTGGGCCTGATGAAATTGTTATATTTAGGGAAATAAAAGGTCACACATGCTGCAAATTTTAATATTTCAAAGAAATGGATCATATGCTGTAAAATAAATTGCTAAAAGAACATAGATCTCATGTCTTGGGATAAATTGATCTGTTAATTTTTCTAGTCTAGACTCATGTACCACTGAAACCTTCTAGGAAGTAAAGGATTGTAGGCAAATTACAAGTCACTATGTTCTAACTAAAGTTATATTTGACCACACCTCTCTGCATTCATTCTTGTGAAGTCTTTTAAGTAGGAAGTAACAGGGATGGTGTTCACCTCCTGATTATAGGATAGGGTTTTACTCTTGGAGCTAAGGATTGGTATGGTTCCGAATGGAGAATCCACGTTGGTACCTTCAGAATGAGAAAGAGGGGAGAGGAATTTGGAGAGTATGTGGTTTAGATTTATACTTCCCTCAAGCTTCTAGTTCACAGAATTATCTATGGGGGAATGAGCATGTTATCCGGAGATCCTGTAACAGTGTGTGTGTGTGTGTGCATGTATACATGTGTGTGTATGCACATGTGCACATGTGTGTATGTATATGTGTGTACTTGTTTGTGTGCATACATGCATGTTTATTTGGTTATGTGTGTGTGTATGTGTGTGTGCTTTTTGCTTGTCTTTGACAGTTTTGAAGGAGTACGTGGGGAATACTACCAGAAAACCATGTTGGGATCAAAGCAGAATCTGCCGTGCATTGCCCCGCTGCTGACCACGGTGGAGGAGACTCTGAGTGTCATCTCTGCTCGGGTCCGAGGACACATTCCTGAATGGCTTAATGGCTATCTGCTTCGAGTTGGACCTGGGAAGTTTGAGTTTGGAAAGGACAGGTAAGCCTAGATTTTAGAAAACAGTTTGGGCTTCGTGGTGTGGTTTGAGTCTGTAGTACATGCATTCGCTCCTGTTCATCTCTGAAATGACTACTGGCACTCTTCCCCTTTGGATACAGATAAGGAAATTATTGCCTAGAGGAGGGAAAAAGTATTCTTTAAAACCATTTTTTTCTCCCTCACTCGCAGTTCAAGTTGTGAATTTGAAGTTCTCTTTGGGTTTATGGCCCCAAGGAAACCATACAAAAATCTCTGTGAGACTACTGAGACATTTCGCCATGAGGCCCTGAAGGAAGAGAACCTTACTTCATCTTCTACTTCTTACTTTACCATCCTGACCCTTCCAGTCACAAGGTCCTCTTTCAGTTTCTCCTTCTTGTGCTCAGTATCTTGGATGCTTTCTTAACTATCTTCCCTAATCTCTCAGGACTGATTTTTGTCTTGACGTCAACTCAAATCTCACTTCCTGTGGCTTTTCCTGTGGCTTCTCATCAGTTCTCTTCATTGCCAAAATGCAGTAAAATAAAGGGTTTTGGTACTGGCAAAATCCTTATTGCCAGTGCCCATCCTCTTGGTTTGTTTATTTTTTTAAAAATTGCCTATTTATCATTTATTTTATTTCTATGAGTGTCTTGCCCAATTTTAAGAATACGTATCATGGATATATGCCTTGTGCCTGCAGAGATTATAAGAGAGGTGCTGGGTCCCCAGAAACTGGAGTTATGGGTGATTGTGAGCCACCATGTAGGTACAGAGAACTGAACCCATGTCCTCTATAAGAGCAACAAGAACTATCAACTGCTGAACCATCTCTCCAGTCTTGTTTGTTTTTCTTGTTTCTTGTTTATGTATGTTAGCTGTGTTCCTCCACTAGGATGTAAGTTCCACGAGGGCAGAAAAGCTTCCTGATTTATCCAAATGTTCCCAGTATCTTAAACAATAGCCTGTACTTAGCTAACAATGATGAAAACATTGGTACATGGTACCTACACGGTACCATGGTACTATGTAGCTACAATGGGTGAAAACCTAGAAGGTCTTCAGGATATCATTTCTTTGTGTGTTTAAGAGAGAGGGATACAAAGTGATGGGAAGAGATGGCTAGGAGGTAGTCTGCTCTGTGATGCTTTTAAATGTTAGACAATTTTTGTATGAAAAAATGTGAACTATAGTAAAGTTATTGGGGTGTGGTGGGGACAGGCATGTACTACCCAACTCAATGACCTCTAGCAACTTTATGCTACTCCTTGCTGGTCTTCTCTACTATTTCTGTAGACTTATTTTTAAAACTGCAGTCATATTGGGCCATGAAGAGATGGCTCAGCGGTTTATAGCACTTGTAGCTATTGCAGAAGACCCCAGTTCAAGTCCCAGCACCCACATGGTAACTTACAACTATCTAGAACTCCAGTTCCAGGGGATGAAACTCTCTTTTGACCTCCCCAGGCAAACATGTGGTGCACATATGTACATGAAAGCAAACACTCTAATACATGTAAAATAAAAAAAAAAAATCAAAGCCAAATCCAGTAAGAAAAGAATTGCAATCACCAGTAGATTTTTCTGTTCTACTTTTTAAAGATGAATGCTATCACAACAGCAAGACAGCTCAGTGAGTAAAGGTGTTTGCTAATAAGCCCGGGAGCTTAGTGTAGCCCACATGGCAAAGAAGAGAACCAACTCTTTGGCATGTTCTTTAACCTCCACACATGTTCTGTGGCACACACACACACACACACACACACACACACACACACACTTAAAAACTCACACTATCATAACCTTAGGTTGCTACAAAGTAGGGAGACAAGTTTTTTTTTTTTTGAGTTGATGATATTCCAGGGCTTATTTTATTAATTATAAAAATTGAGCAATATATGTTTACCATAAGCTTACTGTCATAACTACTGAGAAAGATACAGTTCAGTGGCATTTTGAGTCCATTTGGCCTGTTGTGCCACCATCATTAAAACCATCCACAGAACTCATTTCATATTAAAGAACTGAACAACTACACCATAAGAGTTAATTCCTTGCTTTCTTCCCTTCTTCCACCACGTACAATTCGACCTTTGTCAGTTACACCAGAGGCTGTGCCCAGCTGTCACACCCCATCCTGCCTCTCCATCTCTTTGTTGGAACTAGGCCAAGGACCAAGAGAAAGAGACATTCTCAGACTATTTTGAAAATCTGTGTTTCATAATTGCATACATTTTAACTTGCAGAGCCTGGTATTCACTGAATGGTATACATGCGTGAAGTGCGGAGAAGCGCTGCCGCAGACTGAAGCAAGAGGCCTTTAAGGAGTTACTTTAGAGGTCCGATTGCAGCGGGTGCTGAGGAGGATGGAGGCCTAGGGAGAGGTTGAAAATCAAAGTGCACAAACCAGTAGATAACATAGTGGGGAAAAAAAGTGGGAAAGCATAGATACACAAACATGAGAGAGAGCAGAGAAGTATCCATTGAAACTGAAAAAAACGTATGAGATTTTATAGGTCCCAATGTAAATACATTTGAAAACCTTGAATAACTTCCTAGGGAATATGAATTACTAGAATGGATAGAGATGGAAAGTTTAAGCAGATTGACTTTTTGGATGATGAAATAGAGACACCTATTATATATGTATATATTGCACAAAACTCAGATTATTTCAAAGATAATTCAAAAATTCATATATGAGGTAGTCTGATATTGCTTTATAAATTATCTTTGGGCATTGGAAATGGAAGAAAATGTCCCAATTGATTTTATGAAGAAAGCATCATTTTAATATATGAAGATATATTAAAATATATTTTAATATAATGTAAGAAAGGAAACCTCAGAATAGTTATATTTATAAATATATATGCAAAGGAGCAAGATATAAAGCAGTTGTTTGGCACTGATGAATTTTTTTTTCATTTGTGAACTTTTCATTTATTTGGGTTTTTTTTGTTTTGTTTTTGTTTTTATTTTGTTTTGTTTTAAGTTTTATTGCATTATAATGAGAAAAGTTACATGATTTCAATTTATCTGAATTTGTTAACATTTAAAAACATATTTTAAATAAATAGAATTAAATCACATTCTTGTTTTCCTTTTGTACCCCAACTCCTCCCAGAGACCCCCTTCAATACCTACAATATCTTTTTTGTCATATTCTTTAAAATTTATAAAATATTATAACAATAGAAATGAGTATTATAAAAGTTGTTTGATATAAAACAACAATCAATTTAACAGTCTTATGTAGATACTTGTCTACGGCAATACTGAAAATACACACATTTTTCTCAATATGAATTTTAAATAACTCCAAACATATTAACTGTATATTTCAAAATAATACATCACTACTAATATTTTCTTAAATGAACATAAACATATAAAGTGTTTTTGTTTGTTTTGTATTTAGTAGAGCTTAAAATCTTGGCTCTTACTGTGATAACTTGATACAAGACTTACAAACGTCAAGCAAATCATTCAGTCTCACTCTTTGTTGTTCTCTTACAAGCCACCTCCCAATTTAATTGTCTACATTTCTTTTGGGTATATAAATACTTTTAAAATTTGTAAGCTGTTCTGAGAACCATAGTATTAGTACAAAAACATGAAATAAACAATACTACTAATAGAGAGGCTGAGATAGGAGAAGCAAGATCTCAAGACCATTATGTTGTATACAGCAAGATACTGTCACAAACAAACTGAAAGTGTATATGGATTGTATAATATTGGATCTATTTCTCCAATTACCAAATTAGAGAGACCACTGGATGACAGTCAATAAATTTCTAATTCCTCATAT
>NW_022196906.1:44527486-44577304 GCF_008632895.1 Mastomys coucha | reverse complement strand
ATCCTGGGCATGTTAGAGTGCCTGGGAGTGGAGCTTCCTCTGGGTGTTGTGGGACTGGCTGCGGAACTTGTACCCAAGGTCTGCTCCTGATGAATTATTTTTTAAGAAACAGAATCTAACATCACATTACAAGTAAAATTCACAAAGATCAGGTAGAATTAAATCCAAGAAAGCAAAGCTGGCTCATTATTAGAAAATATGTCTACACCATATTATTAATTGGTCTCAGGAAAAATAATTTTAGAATTATCTTCATATGTGCTGGGACATCTTTTTGTTGAAATTCACCATTTGTTTCTCTAAAATGTTACAGGAAAATGGACTTAACAGATAGTTTCCTAACATGATTTCATAGGCATGTGAATATATAATATCTTATCTCTCTCTCTATGCCTGTATCTTTATGTTAAAATAGTAAGGCTAAGTTGGGAACTGCTACAAGTGTTTTTATACCCAGGGTAGATGCTCAGGGTTTCTGCTGCTATTCAGTAAGTCAGTGGCCAGGGTAAGTACTGCCGTTAGGATGAAGGGGTTGACTTAGGAGCCACACCTAAAGAAAGCAGCAAGCCCGCCTTGATGGTAGGTTAGCAAACCCAAGAAACCAAAAGAAACAATAAAACCAAACACAACGGTAAAATTCAAGGTGACAGGATTAACTATATTTAGGAAAGGGACTTGTTTTTGTTTGCTGGAGACGTGGTCTTGCTATGTAGCCTGAACCAGCCTTGAAGACAAACCTCCTGTCTCAGTGTCATGAGCCCACTATGCTAAGACATGGATTTCCACAATTCATAATTCACCCAATGACAATATGAGTCAGGGTAGAGTTAGAGTAGGATGAAGCCTGGTCTTAACTCTCAGCCACTTAAGTGCTGTGATGGCAGGCTTAGAGCTACTGTGCGTAGAGACAAAAAGACATGTTTCGACAGATGAAAAAAACCCAAAACATCTCTTGTTCTTGAACAGTACAGCATTTTAAAGCCGCATTTACTGTTTCTTATAAATACAGTATATTAGTAAAAATTCCAACAAGCTATTTACAAGAAATTAGACAGGGTTTCTCTTTGTAGTCCTGGCTGTCCTTCAACTGTCTTTGTTGACCAAGCTGTCCTTGAACTCACAGAGATTTGCCTTCCCTTGCCTCCCAAATGCTGGGATCAAAGGCGTGCTCCACAAAAGCCTGCCTCAGGAGGGAGTTTTACATCTCACTTTTGGAAAGAAAATGGAAGGTCACCTTGCTCACCTTGCAGCTGCTGACCTTCAAGTGTTTCAGACTCAGAGGAATGTGCTGATGTGGCATGTTTTGGGGCAATATGCATGAACCTCCTCAGTTTGTTTAGTTTTAGTCATTAGTAGATACGTCTAGCTGCTTCTGTCTTTTGGCTCTTGTGAGTAATGTTGACTGGAGTCTGGGTGAACAGAGACCAGCCCTAACTTCAGGAACCATTGTCTTTTCTGACAATGTTGGCCTTCCTTGCACATGCTGACATCAAGCTTTTGAGACAGGGTCTTAGCTCAGGGTGCCTCAGATTTGCAGTCCTCCTGCATCCACTTCTCAGGTGTTGAGATCATAGGTATGTATCAATACACTAGCTGTGGTAACATTTTTTTTCTCCCCAAACAAGGCTACAATTTTTATTATTTTATTTTATTGCTTACAGATTTTTTGATGTTCCATGCTTTACTTTTTATTTTCACCTCTGTCATGGCATACATGTGGAGGTCAGAGGACAACATGCAGAAATCTGTTCTCTCCTTTTATCCAGTGGGTTCTGGGCATTGAACTGAGATCACCGCTTGGTGGCAAGCACCTTTACCATCTTGCTAACCATGCTCCATCACTTTACTAGGCAATTTCTAGTATAATCATAAAGGCAGAATGATTATGCAAAGAAGAAAACAGAAAAAATCTATAGTGAACAGAAAATTTAATGCATTTAAGAGATGAGGATGAATGTTTCCTTTTAGGAACTTGTTCTGATTTAAGAAATGTCAAACCTTATCTGTCCTCTTAGCCACAGGGAAAAGAGCAGAATTATCTTAGGGCTTATCACTGTAGGGCTTTACTTCAGCCCATTGGGAAGTGAGTTTTTTTTTTCTTTTTCTTTTTTAATTCATTTTTCTAAAAAATATACCATTCATTCCAATTACAGCCCTTCCCCTCTCCTTCCAGTACCATGCTTACAAGTCCCTCCCTCTATTACCCCCTCCCCTTCTCCTCAGAGAAGAGGAAGCCCTACTCTGAGACCACCCCACCCCTGGGGCATCTAGTCCCAGCAGAACTAAGCACATCCTTTCCCACTGAGGCCCCACAAGACAGTTCAGGTAGGGGAAGGGGATCCAATGACAGGCAACAGCATCAGAGACTCTGTTGGTAGAGTTTTGAAAGGCGTTAACGGTCATAGGGTAAGGGTTAGGAGGTTGCAAGTTGCTCTTCCTGTTGCAGCCCAGGGAACTGAGAACACTGTCATCCCGTGATTTCAAGTTCTCTGAGAGTGTGGGTAGCTCTGGGGACACTTGCTTCTACCATCTTTATATTTGGATAGCAGAAATATTCCTCCACTCATTTTGACCCATCTTTCCTTACTCATAAGTGAACTTCTATTCTTTTCTTCCATTTGCAGATACAATCATTGGTTTGATGGAATGGCTTTACTTCACCAGTTCAGAATGGAGAGGGGCACAGTGACATACAAGAGCAAGTTTCTACAGAGTGATACGTACAAGGCCAACAGTGCTGGAGATAGAATTGTGATCTCAGAATTTGGCACACTGGCCCTTCCTGACCCGTGCAGGAGCATCTTTGAACGTTTCATGTCAAGATTTGTGCCACCCAGTAAGCAGCCCTTAAAGTGACTGTTCTTTAGATCAGTATTTATACAAACAGAAGTCTTGAAAAAATATACATTTTAAAAAATATATTTTTATTTATGTCTATGTGTCTGTGATGGGTGTCCATGAAGGCCAGAAGAGGGCGTTGAATCCCATGGAGCTGGTGTTACAGATGGCTGTGAGCTGCTGTAGGTGGATGCTAGGAACTGAATTCCCATCTCTGGAAGAGCAATATGTGCTCTTAAGTTTTGAGATGTTTCTCCAGCCCTTGAAAAATACACAGTGTGTGTGTGTGTTTGTGTGTGTGTGTGTTCATGTGAAGGGGGATAGACACTGGAATTTTCTCTGTCTGCTACCTGGTTTCAGCTATGACTGACAACACCAACGTCAACTTTGTACAGTACAAGGGTGACTACTACATGAGCACGGAGACCAATTTTATGAATAAAGTGGACATTGAAACGCTGGAAAGGACAGAAAAGGTAATGTGTAGGCCCAAAGTGCATAAAATAGACCCCACTTTTCTTTCTATTCAGAGTACTTTGTAGACTCTAGACAGCTGAAGGAGTCAGAGGCTCACCCCCATCAAACAAAGGCATCCATTAACTTAGGTCACTGGCACCCTCTGCCAGGACTGGAATGGGTTGTGGGGTTGGTTTTTTTTTTTTTTTTTTTTTTTTAAAGATAATCTCAAATACCTACCTTAGTTTTAACTTCACAAGGACCGGGTGCAAGGAAACTAGCTCTGACAGGCTTACAATCTTCCTAGGCACAGAGACTGTCAGACTAGAGGTTGTATAGACCGATGTTGCCTCGAAACATTAATTAATAACATTTAAGGACAATTTTGTTTTTGATACAGTATCTGTAGTTCAGCTTGCCTTGGAATTTACCATGTACTTTAGGCTGGCTTTGAACTTGTGATCCTCCTGCCTCAGTCTCCCAAGTGCTAGGATTACAGACAGGTATGCCTGCCCCACCACCTCAGTGTAAAATGTTAATTTTATTTTTGATTTTAATTGTTATGCTTATTTTTAACTTTGCTGTGATATTAGATAAATCCATACAGATATTTTTTTTGGTGGTGGTGGTTGTGGCACTGCTGGGTTTTTTTGTTTTTTTTTTTTTTTTTTTTTTTTTTTTTTTTTTGCTGCCCCCCGCCCCCTCATCCCTCTCGGCACTGCTGGTTTTTATTGTTTTGATTTTCATCTGTTTCTTTTTCTTTGTAGGAAAGATGACTTAGATTTCTTGGAGGTCTCTCAGATCATATTTCAACATAGACGGCATGCTTCTGTGATCTATGCTGCTTTATGCTCTTAAAGATCTAGTGTGTTATCATTTACAATTCTCATGTGGTCTTAAACATGCAGGTGGACTGGAGCAAATTCGTTGCTGTGAATGGGGCGACTGCGCACCCTCACTACGACCCAGATGGAACGGCATACAATATGGGAAACACCTATGGACCGAGAGGTGAGGTGAAGGTGGAGGTGTTTTTAGATATAACTAGGAGTGAACTGCTTCCCCAAGCTCCATTATATTTAAAGTAGAAGTTTGGAGGCATCAGAAAGCAGCCTCCAAAGAGGCATTACTGGAGATAAAATATACAGTTTATCATTGAGTCTGTGTTCTGTGGTCCTTTTGTACTTATGCCTAACAGAACTGATTTCCTATGACTTTTTCAGTGTTAACTTACATCCATTATGATTTGGGGTGTACATTGGAGGCATGTTTAGCACATATCTCTTGAATATGAACGTTAAAGACACACTATATTGTAGAAGCGAGAAATGTAAAATGCTACAGGAAAGACATATATTGGGAAGGTTACACAGGAGAAACTAACTACAGACTAAATCGAGCTCACTAGCTGGATGGCATTCAACAACTCTACACCATATCACTTTTGCCGATCATCTACACACTCCCAAAACTACTACCCATCTGCTGCCGAGCGTTGCGGTAGCTAACAATTACAGCTAATGTTTATTCAGTACCTAAGATGGGCTAGGGATAAGCAGATTTCTCTGTGTTTTCTTCTTTGATCTATACACACCCACTTTCAAAAGCCCTGTATCACCCCTGCTTTACAGATGAGGCCACTGAACTCCCAGGATGTCTAAGTCATTTGCTTGAGCCAGGTTTCATGTCTCTGAAGCTAGACCTGAAACCAGGCCTGAGTTTACACACAAAGGCTTGCCATGAGTCACTCTATTAGACCATTTTATTAGTTTTACATCACCAAGTCCAGAAGGCTCTGTTGATATATTTGACATCCAGTCTCCACCCAGTGACTATTTCTTCCTCCACTTGCTCAGGGCTTTGAAACTTATACACCCACTCTCTTAGGGAAGGCAAATTTGGGTTTCTGTATTTGAGAACATGTATTTTTGAACAAGAGTGTGTTGGCTGGGGGTATTAGATATTTAGGACTGTCTATCTTGCCTAGTAGTCGGACTGTTGTCTCCAGTCAATGAAACCTGTGCTATGGTTGTGTTACAGCTTTGGTGAGTAGTTAGTTGGCTTTGCGGATTGCTCTTCTGTACATCTATACCTACACATATGAATGCCACAGTTTTAGTTTTTATTAACTTAGGTACAGATAAGATGTCCCTAATGCTCTTCACCCAGCTTGTTTTCTTTACTTTCAGATGAGGATTCTTTTCTTTCTTTCTTTTTTTTTAAAAAGATTTATTTATTACTATATGTAAGTACACTGTAGCTGTCTTCAGACACACCAGAAGAGGGCGTCAGATCTCATTATGGGTGGTTGTGAGCCACCATGTCGTTGCTGGGATTTGAACTCAGAACCTTTGGAAGAGCACTCAGTGCTCTTGACCGCTGAGCCATCTCTCCAGCCCCGAGGATTGATTCTTGAAAACTGTTTCAGGAAACAGCAGAGATCCTCCTTGGCAAAATAGTTCAATTGGGTAGAGTGGCTCAGTAGAGTTTGTGTTTGTTTTGTTCCATCCATCAGTGTTTGATCATTAAAAAAAATCCACTTCTTATTAACTCTATTAACCAGTTTATTTTGAAACTTATTTATTTTATGAAAAATGCCATTTTTAGTTACATATTTAAAAAAAGGCACTAGATCCCCAGTCTCAACCTAATACATCTAGGGATCATCTAGAATGCTTGCTGTCAGGGTGGATCACTGGGCTCCATTCATCTGTAGGAATTCTGGTTTAGCAGAACTGATAAGAGGCTGAGAATCTTTACTGTGGACCCCAGAGGATCTTGGTACACAAAGCCTCTGGATCTCACTGAAAAACCCAGGCACCAAGCATGACTGCCAGGCTTGTTACTCTACCTCAGCTCTTGGTTCATATAAAGTCCTGGAGACTGCAGATCACATTCAAGTGCTGAGCAAGGCAGGGATACCTCAGGCTCCTCAGTGTATTAGGTGATTCTCTAGTATAATGCCTTCGAGATGCCTTCAGAGCCTTGTAGTTAGAATAATTCAGTGACTAAGTGTTTACATTCAGTGAATTGGGTAATTCAATTGCCAACTCTGGGATTCTAACCAATGCTTGACATGCTTCTCTTTTCTTATTTGATTATCTGGTTCAGTGAGAAGGTTTTGAACTGGAACTCAATGTGTATGTAGGTGTAAGCATGAATGATGAATGTCTGGGATACATCTGGGAAGTATAATAATTCTGATTGTAATTTTAAAATACTTGCAATTTATTTCTACTTTTAAGAACTTTAAAAACTGTAGAGAGAGGACTAAGAAATAAATGTGCAAATAATAACAAAGTTTTAGCCTTTTCAGTTATTTTAAGATCCTCTTTACAAATTAGCAAGAATTCTTTGAACTTTTTATCAGTGATTTTTTAATCCTTCAAATATATGCTCTTCACATCAATCTATCACCGTTCTCTCTGTCACTTTGCAAGACATGATGTTTCCTATGTACATAGTTGTCTCTCAAAACCTGCCTATATCTCCACCCTGAGATTTGCAGTATTTTGTACCTATTGCTCACTCATCCTGTGTTTTTACCAGGATGTCAACTGGCATTACAAAACCAAACCTTTGATCATTTCTGCTAAACTCTCTCAAAATGAGTCTTTCCCATTTCAGTTGATGGCAACTCTATTTTTCTAATTGCTAATGGCAATTTGGAGTCATTCTTCATGTTTCTCTCTTTTATCTTCATCCAGTTAATCAAAAGATTCATCTCAGCAATGCCCTCAAAATACCTTCAAAATCCAGCACCTCACATCATCCCTCCGTGGCTACCTCACACCATCACTGCATGGCCTCCTCACGCCATCACTGTGTGGCCACCTCACATCACCTCTTCATGGCTACCTCACACCATCGCTGCATGGCCTTCTCATGCCATCACTGTATGGCAACTTCACATCACCCCTCCATGGCTACCTCACACCATCGCTGCATGGCCTCCTCACGCCATCACTGCATAACATTTTCCCCAGATACTCTCAAGTTTCTTTCTCGCCTTCTTCAGGTCTACTTGACTGCCATCACATGCTTAGTAATGGTAAACAGGAGTGCCCGCCCAGATGCAGCCACTCCAGTCCCCAGCTAGCTTGTTTTACATTATAGTTCACATCGCCATCAGATGCATATTTTGCTTGTATGTTTTATTAGAATTTGAATTTTAGAGATGAATAGGTTTTATCTGCTCTGTGTACTGCTCTAAACACGAGTTTGGGATATAGTGTTTAGAGTACTTACATCAGTGTTTGGATTGGTGACCAGTAAATGACCACAAAATAAATGAACCAAGAAAAAAAATGCTGGTTATTTTGTTCCTCAAGAACAAGGGTGATTGTGAAATTCCATGTTATGCAAGTTCATCATATCTTACACTGCAAATTATAATACCAGGAAGATAATTCAGTACCATTTAAATATCTATTCACTGAGTAGCTACATAAACACAAGCTATGTGTTAACTCATCAATAACTACAGCATGCCCACTAAACATTGAGCCCTTGCAAGAGCAAGGGTTATCCTTCATTCTAGAATGTAAATAAAAATTGTAAAGGAAGAATTTTCTCTTGGCCAGGTTCTTGCTATAACATTATTCGTGTTCCTCCAAATAAGAAAGAGCCCAGAGAGACGGTTCACGGGGCGCAGGTGCTGTGTTCTATTGCTTCCACTGAGAAAATGAAGCCTTCCTACTACCATAGCTTTGGTGAGTCTATAGATGAGGGCAGTCGCACTGGGCTCTGCCTTAATGTGGCTGTGTCAGGAAGATTCATTTTGACAAGTATCATCTTCATAATTTATAAGAGTATTATGATAATGAGGCACAGATTGCATTATTATCAGTTAAGTTATTCTATTTAGTCATATACTCCGTATATGGTAGCCTGCAGGTGGCTTGAAGAGACACTGCTACTTAATATAAGTAGTTACTAGAAATGTTTTAGTCAATGTTAAAGTCCTAAAATAATAGTCACACATGAAAAGATTTTGACTATTTCATGTGTGTGTGTGTGTGTGTGTGTGTGTATGGTGGGGGGTTATATTCTGCATGGATTGTTTCAGCCTTTAAAAATAATGTTTTGTTAACTTTTGAGATGTTCTAGCCTTTATTCAGAACATCTACTTTATGTATTATAAATTGTAATAGCCAAAATATTCCTGGGTCCTTATTCCCAGTGTGAACAGGAAAAGGATTAGGGAATAAATACACTGAGCATAAATAACACTAATATTGTGCTGCCTACTCTTATTCTTAAACCCAAATAATTTAAAATGGAAAAAAAATGTGCATCTAAGAACCCAAGTGTTCTTAGCAGTTCTCTTTTCTATATAGAAACAGGAAATATGTCCAGTTGAGCTGGGAAAGAGCAAGGTATTGCTGGCTAGTGTCTGCTCGGGTCGGCAGTAACATGCGCACAGTCATTCAGATGGGTCCCCTTCCGGCTACTTTTCAACTCGCTCTAGTTTGCCAAGTGACAATTTATTGTTTCCTGAAACCTTTTAGGAATGACAAAAAACTACATAATCTTTGTCGAACAGCCTCTAAAGATGAAGCTGTGGAACATTATCACTTCTAAAATCCGGGGAAAGCCCTTTGCTGATGGGATAAGCTGGGAGCCCCAATATAAAACGCGGTTTCACGTGGTGGATAAACACACTGGACAGGCTGAGTATCTGAACATATTTATAACAAAAATGTTGCCCCCGGAGCTGAATTTCCATGGGGCTGATTTTTCACCTTCTCTAGGCACTATTTTTAAAGATGTTTCTAATTAAGGGTGTTATTTTCTACTGCTGTTTGGGGCTGGCTGCTTATTAATTAGCACAGTGGACGTTGGGGTGAAACTATGGGGGTTGTTTTTCAATGGATTGAATTAGAAGGACACAGGAAGCTCTCTCAGCACAGGGAGAGTAATCATGCAGAGGGGTGTGGTTTATGCAGAGTCCTTCTAACACTTCTGCAACCACACTTTAAGGCTTAAAATACCTGCTTCTGGGACTTCTTGGTGTGCCAGTACCATAACCCACTGAAGTCCACGAACGTCTGCTGGATATCTTTTCTTATTCCCATTGTATTAGCATCATTGCATTTGTCTATGTTTATCTCTAAGGGGATAGACTTCTAAATTTAACTTACTCCAATTTCATTACAAAATTATTTGAATAATGAATGCACTTTTCAATTAGTTACTTAATTTATAATAAGCATCATAAGTAACAGTGTTTTCTATTAATCTTGTAATTAGTCTAAGATCTATTTATCCTGTAAAACATTAGACTGCATTTCAAGAGGGTTTTAAAATTAGTCACAACAAGATTGGTTTGTGTCGAACAGCCTCAGTTCACGGATTGACGTGAAGTGAGATGACTTAAGCAAGCAATGCTTAATCAGAGTATGCTTGCGTTTATAGTCTGATTTTTCTTCCTTCATACCTTCTGACCATGGCATATAAGTGGGATATGTATCCCTGACCACGGCATGCAGACAGGGGTGCATATCCCTGACGTTGGCACACAGGCTGGGGTGCATATCCCTGACGTTGGCACACAGGCTGGGGTGCATATCCCTGATCATGGCATGCAGGCTAGGGTGCATATCCCTGACCACCGCACACAGACGGGTGCATATCCCTGATCTTGGCATGCAGGCTGGGGTGCATATCCCTGATCTTGGCATGCGGGCTGGGGTGCATATCCCTGATCATGGCATGCAGGCTGGGGTGCATATCCCTGATCTTGGCATGCAGGCTGGGGTGCATATCCCTGACCACGGCATGCAGGCTGGGGTGCATATCCCTGATCATGGCATGTGGTAGGGGTATGTGTATTCTGATATTTCTTCCTTTATCTGCACTGACAATGGCTTGTAAGTGGGGTGCATATCCTCCTAACTTGAGCTTTGCAGCTTTATTTCTGAAAGGGGACAGAAAGGAGGGGAGGGGAAGGGAAAGGAAGGAGGACTGAGTGTGTCCCTGCGATGTCTGTGTGGCCTGCAGCTCCTCCCAGGAGTGTACTACAGCACGCCCTTTTTAACGTTTCATCAAATCAATGCCTTTGAGGACCAGGGCTGTATTGTGATCGATCTGTGCTGCCAGGATGATGGGAGAAGCCTAGACATTTACCAACTACAGAATCTCAGGAAGGCCGGAGAAGGGCTTGATCAGGTAAACGTCTTGAACGCCTCTGCCTTCCAAGTGCTGGGATTAAAGGTCCCCATGCCAGGTGTTAAGGTTTTATTTTTAAGGATGTTGCTTGCTGTATATTAATTAATGGACCGTTATAGAGCAGTATAAACTTAGGTTTTAACAGCAGCAACAACAAAACAAGCAGGAAGCATGGAGCATTTCCCCAGGTGCTTCTCTTCCCTAGTTTCCCCAACATCATTATTTAAATTTTTGTCTTATCTATTGTTATTGTATGCATGTATATGTGTGTGGGGTGTGTGAGCCGGGAATTGAACTCAGGCTGTCTGGCTTGTGCAGTAAACCCTTTTACCCTTTGAACCACATTCTCAGCAGCCCAATATTGACTTCTTACAGTGCTGTAAAACATTTGCCATAGTTGATGAGCTAGTACTGATCCATTATTACCAATTAGAGTGCATAGTTCTTAGGGCTTGCTTTGTGTTAAATAGTCAATCAGATGTCTCTCTAGTTCTGTTTCACAAACTCTGTAGTCCAGACTGTCCTTGAACATGCAGCATTTTCCTTCTTTAATCTCTCTCTCTCTTTCTTTTAATTTTTTTTTGTTTTATTTATTAAGTACATTGTGGGTGTCTTCAGACACACCAGAAGAGGGCATCAGATCGCATTACAGATGATTGTGAGCCACCATGTGGTTGCTGGGAATTGAACTTAGCACCTCTGGAAGAGCGGTCAGTGCTCTTAACCTCTGAGCCATCTCTCCAGCCCTCCTCCTTGATCTCTTGAGTGATGGGATTATAGCTGTGCCCAGCTTAGACTGACTCCCTCTCTCCCTCCTTCCTTCCTTCCTTTCTTCTTCCTTCCCTCCTTCCTTTCTCCCTCCCTTCCTCCCTTCCTTCCTAGTAGTATGCATTTATGGTTTCTTCATGTCTTTTGGATCTTGATAGTTGTTTATTATTATTGTTGTTGTTGTTATTATTATTATTATTATTATTATTATTAAGCAATAATGTCTTGTGTGGTTAACTAGTTAACTATGACAAAAGTTATCACAGACATTTGTGTGCAGATTGCATGTAAACATAAGTTATCAATAGATGTCTCCTTTAGACAGGTTTCATGAAGTGCAGGTTAGCCTTGGACTCATTGTATAGCTAAGACTGGCCTTGAACCCTGGTCCTATTGCCTCTGTCTTCCAAGTTTTGGGATTGCTATGGCCATGTGCCAATATATCCAGCCCTAGATTTTTTTTAAATATATATTTTGTTAGATTAGGAGAGTTTTCTTTTTATTTCTATATTACTAAGAATATTGGTCAGGAATAGATATAAGACTTCTTATTTTTTCTCACTATTGAGGGTATCACATGGCCTTTATCCCTTATTTTATTAGTATAATGAAGTACACTGATTCCTTCTTTTAAAAAGTGTTTAAACTAGGTATGATGGCATGATGACAGATGCCTTTAATCCCAGCCCTTGGCAGGTTCCAGGCCAGCTGAAGATACATAGTGAGACCCTGTCTTAAAAGAAAAAAAAAAAACAAATTTAAACTGGTCTTAGTGATACAGGCCTGTAATCTCAGCTACTTTAGAGGCTGAAGCAAAAAGATCACAATTCCTGGGAATTCATCTGTCTCTGCAGAAGCTGGGGCATGATAGGTGTGGTATGCAAACATCTAACCCTGGCTTTATATGGATTCTGGGATTCCAGACTCAGGCCTGAATTCTTGCAAGGCAGTGCCCTTACCCACTGAACCACTGTGCTGGCCTCAAGACTTTTTCTTTTTTTTTTTTAATTATTAAAAGTACAACTACCACAATGGGTGTGGAGTGGTGGTTGTGGTTTTGATTTACATTTCTCAAATGACTAATGGCTTTGAGCTTCTTGTTGGGCCCTTGGGAAAGAGTTGCCTGTAACATCTGCTTATCTGTGGCTTTTCTTTCCCTCCTAAACCTCCACCTCATTGTCTTTCATGATCTCTCTAGGTCATCTTTGACTCCAAACACCTATTGGAGGCATTTTATTCAGATTTCTTCTTATTTATTTATTTATTTATCTTCTTCTCTGATTCACATCACCTGACCCAACCTTTTATCAACATTGGTTTGGTTTGGTTTTGTTTAGCTAAGGTCTTACAAAAGAAAACAATGTTGATAAAAGCTAATTTTTAAAGAGCCAATCAATCCTCTGCACATGTGAGGAACTAGTCATGACCTGTTATATTCCTGGCAAGTTCAAGACCTGGCTGTTCAGAATCTTACTGGGGATCAGGCATGTAGGCATCCAGGCCTACATAGCCAACTGCAGGTACATGTTAATCTTTTTTCTTTTTCACTGAAGCTCTGGGCCTTGTACTAGCTAGGCAAGCACTGAACCATTTATATCCTTAGCATACAGGTATCCTTTTCAAATCGTATCATTATCATTACTGATTCACTGTGTCATCCAAGGCCTCGCCTACCCTTATCAGATACAACAGCCTAAGAAGAAGTCTATCTCTAGGAGCCAGCTAAGGGTTAGTCTTGAAAACTGGCCTTGCTCAAGAATGTGTGGGGTTTGAGCAATCTTAGTCTGCTAAGCTGGCTCTTTTCTGAACCAGTGAACATGAAAAAGGGGACCTTCTTTGCTACCGTCTAGTCCTTTGGCCATTTAATCATTTGCTTATTTGATACTAATTAATAAATACTTAATTTTATAGTTAGGATCCTACCACTAGAATCTAAATTTTATGTATAGTATCTAAACAATACTTAGCCTACAGAAGGCATTCAATAAATATTTATTGAATGTATGAATTGGAATTATTTGCACAATCCTAGTAGTGATTGAATTTAAGTTATTATTTATCATCCTAAGGATGACCCTCCCCCCATCTGTTTATTTCTCTGTTCTGAATAGGTCTATGAGTCGAAGGCAAAGTCTTTCCCTCGAAGATTTGTCTTGCCCTTAGATGTTGGTGCGGATGCCCCCAAGGGAGAGAACCTCAGCTCCCTGTCCTATTCTTCAGCCAGTGCTGTGAAACAGGGTGATGGAGAGGTAAGCTCCCGGTGGACATCAGACTGAGGTTGGATTTTAGTGACCTCACCTTATTCTTTGGCTGCCCTCCAAAGGCTCGGTGCCTTGCAGGTTTCATAACATTTGGCTGAGCTTGGGTAAAGCCCTGGAAAGTGGCTTGCACAAGAGCCACAGAAACTGGGTAGGATGGACACCATGGTTGATTGTACTTCCTGTGTCTTGAGTCAGATCTCTGCAGCTTGCCAGTGGTTGAGGAGTGTGAGAGCTTTTCAGATTGACCCGACCATCCCTACTGGTCACTGGGGACACTGCTTTTCCCATGAGAATGTCACTGTGCAGCTATGCCTTGCTTTAGCAGAACAAGGAAGCCCTCTACCTCCTGTATGATTTGGGATCTTAGTCACACCACCAGGCAACATCATTACATGGACACTCACCATAGAAAGGGGAACAATAAGAACAATGACATAGAACTTTAGTTCTCAAATCCAGCCACAACTTACAGAGTAGCGCACCGTATGCTAAAGAAATGAAAGAGAATTGAAAGAAAATAAAGAGAATTAGGCAGCTACTCTATATATCCTTTGGGGATCTCTCTTAGATCTGGTGCTCTCCTGAAAATCTACACCACGAGGACCTGGAAGAGGAAGGGGGAATTGAATTTCCTCAGATCAACTATGGCCAATTCAATGGCAAAAAGTATAGTTTCTTTTATGGCTGCGGTTTTCGACATTTGATGGGGGATTCTCTGATTAAGGTTGACGTGGTGAACAAGACACTAAAGGTAAGGAAATCTCTTCTCTCTCATTTTTTCCTGACCTGTTTTGCCCTTTGAATCAATTTCTGTTTTGTTTAAAGTAGTTCTGCAGATGTATTATTTTTTTTCAAAAATTTTAATATCTATTAAGTTTATGTATGTGTATGTATGTGTGTGTGTGTGTGTGTGTGTGTGTGTGTGTGTGTGTGTGTATGTGTGTGTGTGTACCTGAGGGTATTATGTGCACCATATGTGTACAGGAACCTGCAGGGGTTAGAAGAAGGCATTGGACCCTCTGGAGCTGGGGTTACAGGAAGTCCCAGGCTGCTATATGGGTGTTGGGAATCAAGCACAGGTCCTCTGGAAGAGCAACTGTGTTCTTACTACTGTGCCACCTCTACAGCCTGGTTCTTTGAGTTCTTTAATATTACAACAGCTCAGCTATTTTCATAAGTTCGAGAATCACAGATCATCTGAGCAAGGGGTTGATTTCCTGTGGGAAGTCTGAAGGAAAGCCAAATCTTGGAGAAATAATGGTAGAATTGATGTCATTTTTGGAGAAATGATGGGGTGAAGGTTGTAGTGGCCCCTATATATCAGGCTGGTAGAGGAATGGTCTTAGATGGTGAACTACAGGCAGCAGAGGTTTCTCCTACCTGTATTCAATGCCGTAAGCCTGGGTTTGTGTTTACTGTGGGAACATTCTGTTATGGCCCACTTTATTCTGTTAATGACAAACGCTATAGAATGCTTCTCAGTTTCTCCCAGCTTTCATCAGGTGTTTTGTGTGTTGGGGAAACTCACAGGTTTGGAGAGAGGAAGGCTTTTATCCCTCGGAGCCCGTTTTTGTTCCGGTGCCAGGGGCTGATGAGGAAGACTGTGGGGTTATTCTCTCTGTGGTGATCACTCCCAACCAGGTATGTTAATTTACCTGTCATTAGTCACAGAAGTGTCGCACCAGTTTATTAAAGTGTGATATGTAGTGATGCAGCCCATCATTTATTTTGATGTCTTATAGCATCTTCTCTGTCCTCTTCTCCTTTTTACTGGGTAACATCCCCTACTTTAAAAATAATAGCCATACTTTATCACATTTTAAAGACCTATTTGTAAAATCATAGCAACATGATGTCTTCATAGGAGTTTGTTATATACAACTTACTTTCATATATATTACAATAGTTATTAAAAATTGTGGGATACGGGCTGGCGAGACGGCTCAGCAGGTAAAAGCACTGACTGCTCCTCCAAAGGTCATGAGTTCGGATCCCAGCAACCACATGGTGGCTCGCAACCACCTGTAATGAGATCTGACGCCCTCTTCTGGTGCGTCTGAAGACAGCTTCAGTGAATTATGCCGGAGCGTGAGGGGCCGGCAGAGGTCCTGAGTTCAATTTCCAGCAGCCACACACATGATAGCTCACCGCCATCTATACAGCTACAGTGTACTCATATACATAAAATAAATAAAATAAATCTTTTAAAAAAATTGTGGGATACATGTGGAGTTTGTCACTTTAAGAAGTTGCAAGTGACTTGCATCTGATCTCATAGTGTTAAAGCCAGTATTTAAATCATCCGGCTTCTGGCCTGATGTTCATACCACTATCTGTGTTTCTAATTTTAGTGAACAGACCTAAAAAGAAGGCCAATATCATAAGTTCTAGCTAGTATCTCAATAATGCCAGTCACTGACTCATCTGGGCAATCTTACAGCAAAAGTGTTCATCTCAAGGCAAGCTTTGATCAATTATTAGTGGCACCTGGGTGTGGGGTTCTGCGCCCTTTAATGGTTTAGTTAAAAAAAAGTGCTGTGATCAATTAGTAATGGCTGCTAGAGGCTTATTCCATGCGCTTAGCACCCTAGTAATTAGGCCTGCACAAATCTCACTCTGACTTACAAAGCTGATCTTTGTCCAGCTTCTAAGTAACACAAAATGCAGGCATTTCTAATTTGGGAAGTAGAACTTCCACGTATTTTACAAGACTTGAAAGAGCTGAGTAAAAATATTGTTAGACTCAAAGCGGTCTTATGAGGAGGATTGTCACAGTCTTATTTCTTTGCCTTAGGGTGTGAACTTCCTCAATCATGGTGTTTTGGTCCAGTTCAGCAACTGGGCAAACATTTAGTGGGTTTGCAGATGAGGCTTTGCAGTAGGTTCCAGGAACAGATATGAACATAAGTAAGAAAACATGCTTCCTCCCTCAGCCAGTGGAGATGGATTTTCAAATGAAGAGGGAACTTTCACTGTTGTGTTCTTTTTCTAGAGTGAAAGCAACTTCCTCCTTGTCTTGGATGCCAAGAACTTCACGGAACTGGGGCGTGCAGAGGTACCCGTGCGGATGCCTTATGGGTTCCATGGCACATTTGTGTCTATCTGATGGCAGAAGCGCAAGGAAGACTAAGATAAGGCTTCGATGAGCGCACTCTAAGGAAAAGAGAAAATGGTGGATCTCACGCAAAAGCTGTTGTAGTTTGGACCTGACCCTGACCCTGATTCCTAAGGACTCATAGACCCGAATCCCATGGGCTCCTAGACCCTGACTCCCATGGGCTCCTAGATCCTGACCCTGGTGGGCTCATCTACCTTGACCACCACAGGCTCATATTTTAAATGCTTGTTCCCATCTTGTGGCACTACTTTGGGAGGCTGTGGAAACTTTTAGGGGTGATGCCTCACAGGCACCATGAACCAGCCTTTGAGGCCCCTGGTTCTCTTATGCCCTCTCTCTGCTTCCTGGTCCACTACTATGTGATCAGTCTTCATCCCATGCTCCCAGCCTTGCCACTGATGGGGTACTCCACCATGCCTCTCTACTATGGTAGACTGAATCCCCTCAGACCATGGCCAAGGGAATCTTTCCACCTTAAGTTGTTCTGTCAGTTTGAGTTTGGTTTGGTTTTGCAGCGGTGGTAAAAATAACTAATAACCCCCCTATGTATGGTTTTACATTTCTATTAAAATATAACTTGTGAGATAATTATGATCATGTGTTTTTAATACCATTTAAAAGGTCTATTTTATGTGTGTGAATGTTTTACCTGCATATATGTATGTGTACCACATGTATGGCTGGTGCCTGAGGAGGTCAGAATGGAGCATCAGATGCCCTGGAGCTACAGATGGTTGTGAGCCACTGTGTAAGTGCTGGGAACTGAACCCAGGACCTCTGTAAGAGAAACAAGCCTGAGCCTTTTTTCCAGCCCCTTTATACATATTTTAAAATATTTATGTATTTTGTGTGTGACTATGTGTGTGTGGAGGGGAGTTGTGTGTGCGCATGTGAGTACCATCACCCCTGGAGACCAATACAGGTGCTGGGAATCATGGTGCTCAGGTCCTCTGTAAGAGCAGTGTGCATGCTCTCAACTGCTGAGTGATCCCTTCAGTCCTGGGTCTATATTGTCTTTGACCTCTTTCTTGAAACCATCAGGCAAGCATTGGTATAGTATTTAAAGGTTTTGCAGAGCCGGGTAAGGTGGCACACACCTTTTTTAATCCAGGACTCCTGATGCAGAGGTAGGCAGATCTCTATGAGTTTAAGGCCAGGCTAGCCTGTTCTACATAGTGAGGTCCTGTATCCAAAATAAATAAATAATACAAAATTAAGTTTTAAAAATAATTTGTTCTTATTGCGCGTGTGTCCAGGTGCAGACAAGGGTGCTGGAGGGGGCCAGAGGACAACT
Organism: Mastomys coucha; assembly: GCF_008632895.1. Lineage (NCBI taxonomy): Eukaryota > Metazoa > Chordata > Mammalia > Rodentia > Muridae > Mastomys > Mastomys coucha. Next base: position 44,559,399 of record NW_022196906.1, on the reverse strand, counting down.
TTCTACAGTAGGTCCTTTCCCTCTGCCTGGAAACTCCTGGGAATTCTCCCTTCTCGAGTTCCCATCTCCACAGCAGAGTGCTAGGATTAAAGCCTCTGTCATCAGGGCTGTGCAGTGAGCGCGTTTACCCATTGAACCACCTCACCTTCTCTGGAGAATATTTTGAGGATAATCTAACATTTATTGAATATTCTCACCTCTAGCTAAAAGAATAGACAGACAAGGGTTGGCAAGATGGCTCAGCAGGTAAAAGGTGCTTGCAATGCAAGCCTGGTAACGTGAGTTTTAGTCCCTGAAATCCATGTAAAGATAACTGACTCCCCATCCATGTGCTGTGGTACTCATGCTACCCCCTCACATACAAGTTTTTGAAAAAGGAATATATTAAAAAAAGATTAAAATTAGGCCATTACCACTATCACATGGGTGATCGGAGGCCCTGGGAAGAGAAATACAAGTGGTTAAGGCTAGTAGCAGACTTAGAGCAGTGTTCTCAACCTTCCTAGTGCTGTGACTCTTTAACACAGTTCCTCATGTTGGGGTGACCCCCAGCCACACAATTATTTTTGTTGCTACTTCCTAACTGTAATTTGGTACTGTTCCAAATTGTAACATAAATATCTGTGTTTTCTGATGGTCTTAGACAACCCACGTGAACGGTTTGTTTGACTCCCCAAAGGGGTCTTGGTCCATATGTTGAGAACCACTAGCTTAGAGTCTAGACCAGCGCCTCGCTCTCTCCAAGTCTGTAACAGATCACATACAGTCCATCCGTTGCCACTGGCCCTAAGGAGTTTGGGACAGGAAGCCAGTGCTATCATGTTTGGTGGCCTTGGAACTGGGTGTTCCTCTGCTGTCTGTGGCAGATGTTATGCCAGTTCACTTTAGCGTTCCTCTTACAGACCATCAACTACCACCCCCATCTCTCCCTCAGTTCAGTCTTCAGAAGTGGTTGTTTTGAGGGACATTGCTAAAAGCAGGCGTTTATCCAAATTTCCAGGTAGATAGTTTTCCGGAGATTGCTGAAAGGCAAGGGTTTCTTTATTTACTTGTGCAGCAGGTGGCAGAAGAGACCACATAATCTTCACATTTCTAAGCCTAGATTTTACCAACAGAATTCAGGTAAACTGCAGCCTCCTCTACCCCCAAATGCCTTGTTCCTTTTCCCTTCCATTACCCCTTGGCTGAGCTTTAATCTTGGACCAGCTAAAACTGCCCAGGGTCCTTCTGTCTGCTCACGTTTCTGGAAGTCCTCCAAGATGTGATTTGGGACATGGGCTAATTTACCACACAGTCTTGGACCACACAATCCTGGAATGTCACTTTCTTCTATAGATTTCTGTAGGGATTATTCCAAACCCCATTAACCCTTTCCTCTTCAGTGATGTGTACCTTACATATAAATGCCTTGTGTGGAGGTTTGCACCATAACAGTAACTTATAGAGCTATGTCTCATGTGTGGTTTTGTGAGAGGTGGAATAGACATAGGCATAGACAAAGCTAAGATTGAAGATGTGGTAGCATGGAAGCCAATAACCTTGAGAGGATAAGTCTCCTGATGCTCACAGAAGTCTATGGGTTGGGGGGAACATTGCATGTATATCCTCAGACAAAACATGGAGGTTTAACATAGCCTGTCTAGATATTTGGTCAATGGGGTCTCTAACTTCTGGGAAGCACATGAATCTGAACGCATCTCTCTCCTGTACATGAACCTTCACTTCATCTCAATACAGCAGTCATGTTCAGTGTACAAGTGAGAGGAAAAGAAGAATGAGAGGGTCTGACCCTGGCTCAGCTTGCAACAAGAAATCAAGATACAGAACAGAATGTAAGATGGCCCGGACTGGCTGCCTTCTCCTCCTCCTCCTTTCCCCCTCTTCTTCTTCGTCCTCTCCCTCCTCCTTCTCCTTTTCTTTCCTGTGTGCATAGCTCCAGAGAGTAGGGCCACAGCTATCTGGGCAAGCAGGACTCAGTTATGCCTGAAAATGCTATTTTAACAGTTAGAAATTCCTTTCTCTTGGAGAAAAACTAGATGGGAGGGAAAAGGCAGGGCCTCTTTTCCTTTATATGTAGAAAGACATTCACAATTCTTCCACTAGTTGGTCTCCAGTCAATATTTCCAATATACTCTCCTCCATTTTGTATGGTAGCCAGGGATTATCACTATATATTAAGCAAGCTACATTTCCACATTTCCTTTCTTAAACTCTTTCCTCCTGGGATTTTCTATTTACCCACTTGTTGGACTCCTTAAAACCCACCTCAGACTAAATTTGTTCTTGGAAGCTTTCTTTTTCTCTCTGACACAGAATTGGTAATTTTTCACTTGACATCTTACTTGTTAGACTGCCCCATTAAACTGAATTTTCAGGTAACAGGGACCATTTTGTTGTTCTGAGGTATATATGTCTAATACTTAAAGCATCTGGGATTCAGGTCTTAACTGTGTGCTGCTGATGCAGGCCTCAATCCCAGCACTTGGGAGGCAGAGGGGCAGAACAAGGTTGAGTTCTAAGCTAGCTTGGTGTACAGACCAAGTTCCAGGACAGCCAAAGCTCCTTAGGTAAACATTGTTTTTTAAATTTAGTTTTTAAAATTTAATTAATGGATGGGTGATGGCTGTGTGGGTTGCCTTGCCAAAGGTGTCCATTCGAATTACTTATAGGATTTTGTTCCTTTGAGATAGACCTTGAGCTTGCCATCCTCCTGCCTCAGCCTCAGTGCTGGGATTACAGATATATGCCATATCTGACTCTCTGACAGCATTTAATAGAAGCTAACCTTCTGAGACAAAGGATCCAAATAGAACCAGTAGACCCACATTCCATCGGAATACCTTTCCATTTCAAAACCCTGAAAGCCAGGAATCTAAAACCAGAAACAGCTTGTTCCTTCTGAGGGTTCCGAATGCTGAATCACTTTTCAGGCTGCCTCTGGTTTGAGGATTTCTCTTTGCATGACATTCTCTCACTTGAATATTGAGGTGTCAAATTCTTTCTTTACTTTCCACTTAAGCTAGTGTTTTACTGTGTTGCCTAGAATAGAACCGGAACTCCTAAAAATCAATGCCCCAGCCTCAGTCTGCAGAGTAACTCTTATGACAGTGCATTGCCATCCTTGGCTAGGGTTTCCTTTTGGTTAAGGGCACTCTCAATGTGGTACTGGGCTGGGGCGCATCTGATAAGGGCACCCAGACATTCGATTTGTCTACTCTAACCCAGGACTGTCAAAAAATGGAGTGAAAGAGGAATTTAAAAATCCAGGCCTCTGGCTTCTCACCCACCCACTGGCCCCAAGGTATTTCTGACTGCCTAGCTGAACAACAGAGGGCGCGAGTGCCTGCCTCCAGGTGGGCCGAAGGGTGCCACACGCCGAAACCACTCCCAGGAGCGCTTCAGGCAGGGAGGGCCGAGTTTGCACTGCGCAGCCGCGGGGGCGGGGCTGGCCTCGGGCCCGGAAGCCGGAACTGCTCGCTTGTGGGTCTTTGGTCTGAAGACCATGAGCGCGGCGGGTGGCGTTCGTCGCCGCGCGCGACTGTCGCGCCTCGTGTCCTTCAGCGCGAGCCACCGGCTGCACAGGTGGGGTGTGCCCACGTGTGTCACCGCACGTACGGGGCTTGTCCCTTGGGGGGCGTGGCCACGCGTGTGGGTTAGAGCCGAGCTGGGGCGGGCGGAAGAGGAAATGGTGAAGGTGGCGGAGCCGCACTACGGGGACTCACCCGGGAGAGGGCGATAGAGCTCTGATCCCGGAGGACCCACTCAGGAGAGGTTTCCTCCGGAGGTGGCCCACATCCAGTGGCACAGTGACAGGAGCGTGGGCTACCGGGTGCAGTACTAGGAAGCTGTCATCCCTTTTTTACCAAAATAATAAATAAATAAATAAATAAATAAAGTCAGCCTTGATGCTTTCCAAAGGAACCACACAGTCGGTCATTGAATCCTAGAGACACAAGACCGCGCCTGCGTGTTGGTTTCAAAGGGATCTTCCTTACTCACTTGAAGGTCTGCTCTCTGGACCTGCATTTCGTCGTCAGAGAACAGTCCTTCTTAACAACATCCATCCACTCCTTACTGGACACGGCTTTGTCCCATGCTAGGATACAGGGCTGTTCATAGGGAGCAGCAAACACTTGTCACCGCCCCCCTTTGTGGAGTTTAAGATAGGGCCAAGTTTGGTACAGTGAGAATTTTCTCCCAAAGTCTTGTGAACTGTAGTGCTCTAAGAGTGGGCAGAAGGAGAAAGTAAAGGGGATAAGAAAGATCTGAAAGAAATTTTAAAAGTGGTGTTTGTGCGTGCACAGCTTGCACAAAAGAGTCTGTGAAAGCCAAAAGAGGGCGTCAGATTCCTTGGGACTGGAGTTACAGGCAGTTCTGAGCTGTCACGTGCGTGGGTGGGCTGGGAACTGAGCCCTGGTCTTCTACAGTAGCAGTAAACACTCTTCACTGCTAACCTATCCTTCCAGCCTCTCAAAGGAATTTTTATAATAGGAAGCTTACAAGCAAGGTTAGGAAGGATGCTCAAGATAAGTTGACTTGACACAAATTCATTAAGCTAGTTGTTTTCCGTCTGGAATGACAACCATGTTTATTAACTTTAAAGTTTTACCTTATTTGAGTGTCCCCGAACATCTTGGTAAAGTTTCCATTAGGTAATCGCTGAGGCAGAGAAGGGCAAGATTGTTAAAAGAAGAGCCCGAGGTCGTTATTTTTCAGGAATGACATTTTTAAGCTGCCTGAGGACACACATGTCTTTGTGCTTATCACCGCTCCTTGCTTCATCTCTTAGTCCATAGCTAATACTCAATATTTGTTGAAATGAAAAATGGAGCCGGTTGTAGCTCAGTAGGTAGAGTGCTTGAGTACATTGTGTTTGCTCACGTAGATCTCAGGACTTGTGAGGTGGAGGCAAGAGGGTTAGAAGTTGAAAGTCGTGCTAAGCTACCTAGTGAATTTGAGGTCAACCAGAGACATGAGAGACCTTGACAGAGGGCAGGAGAGCAAGGGCTGACTATGAGCAGATTTGTAGAAATCTTGCTGTGGAATAAGTGGGTTGAAATGAAGGGTTTAGATGATTTATGTGGTACTCTGGTTTAATTGGAGAGTGGTGCAGCATTGGTTCTTGATGGAAATATGGATAATGAAATCCAAGCTATCTATCCATTTGGTCATCTAAAGTGAAATTAAATTGTAGAGTTTTCCCAAACCAAAGCAAAACCAATGGAGGAATTTGGACTTCTTAACTTTGTCAAGCTGACTTCTGTCTCTTTTCAGCCCATCTCTGAGCCATGAAGAGAACTTGAAAGTGTTTGGGAAATGCAACAATCCGAATGGCCATGGGCACAACTATAAAGGTGAGGGAGGAACACATTATCTCCCAACCTGCCAGGAAGAACGAAGAGCGAAAATACAGGGTTTGTGAGGGAGAAGCCTCCTGGACAGTGTCAGGGCTCTGAGCTCTTCAGTGGAAATTCAAGACAAAGAGTTTTGGTTGTATAAGTGTTTTGGTTTACCTCACAATTGTCTACTGTGGTAAAGATAGTAGAAAACAGCAACAGCAAAATGATTTAAAGCGTTTTCTTTGACATTTTGAATGCACAATAAAACTGCTGTTAGCTGTTTCCTTTTAATTATGTTGGACTGAAACTAATGTTAAAATTTGATTATAGTTAATGTTTGAGGACACAGATATGCTTAACCTGATTTAAACATGATACTATGTATATATTAGTTGAAACATCAAATAGTGTCTCTTTGTATGTAGACTTTTTCTATTTTTATGTATTAGTTAATGTGTTAATTTTTAAATCTTCATAGTAAAATAAAATATTATTTTGAGTAAATAATGGCTAATGAATGGGTATATTGCTTAGGGATGAATTGTATGGCAGAAAAGGAGTTTGTATATGAAACTTCCCTGGAAGTATCCCAAGAAAGTGATTTGTGGGAGGAAAGGGGACATGATTCTTTGAGCCATAGCTAGTGCCTCAGAACAGGCCTCATAAGCCCTGGAGTGGAGTAGTGTATGGTGAAACAGGGTCACAAAAGGCTTCGAGAGATCAGCATTTGTGGTTTAGCTCCTGACTCTTATTTTCTGTTACCTTACCTCTCAGCCTCAGTGTACTTAATCACCATGAAGTATCTAGTGGTGTTTGTGTGGAAGGGGGAAAAAATACCACCTTATAAAGGTGCTGACCAATTTTCAAGCACTTCATGTGAATACCTGCTGTTTTATGAGCAGAACACACACACATTTCTGACAGTAAAAGATGGCTATTTTTGCCTGCTGAGGAGCTGGGTCAGTTTGGTACATAGCTGGACATGCTTGTGCATTTTCCACTTTTACAGGCAGAGACTGAGTAGCATCTCCCTCTTCCCAGGGACATCAACCTTATGAGCAGGAAATTTTCACGTTTTGGATTTGCTAATTTTCTCTGCTCAGCCAAAGCTTCCTCCAAGCTCCTCTGTCTGGGCTGAGTCATCAGTGATTGATAAAAAGTTTTTAATGAAAAGAATAGATATTTGGAGAAAAGTCAAAGTATAGCCTTGGGACCGTAGATCTATGTTTATGTTGCTAACTTGTGTAAGTGTACTAATCTGTTGAAAGTCATGTTTTGTTGGTTTGTTTTCTTTCTCGCAGTTGTGGTGACAGTACATGGAGAGGTACGTGCTGGAAAGGGTGTGTGGCTTTGTTCAGACTGTGGGGCCACAGCCACCTTCCAGACACTGTGGTGAAATCTGTGTTGAAAGCTTGCGTTTCAGTTGCTTCCTTGCTGTGTGGTGAGCTGCTGCCATACCAGGCCTGGCTGTTACACTTGCATGGGGAGAAGGGCCATCCAGTAGAAAGGGTGCTGGCAGGGCATGGTACTTCTGTACTGAGAATAAGAAGTGTCTCTAGGATGAGGGAATGTGGGCATAGTCTGCATGTTGTACAACCTTTAATAACCTGTGAAGTTTATTTTACATTTAGACAGGCTCTCATGTAGCCTAGGCTGCAATTGAACTTCCTGTGTAGCCAAAAAAGGCTTTGAACTCCTGATGCTCCTGGTTCTGTTTCACAAGTGCCAGGATTGCAGGCATGAGCCATGCCCCAGCTTTGTGAAAGTGTCCATATGGAGAGCCTACTACAGTGGTGTTCACCCTCGTTTCTTCCTTAGATCGATCCTGTTACGGGAATGGTTATGAATTTGACCGACCTCAAAGAATATATGGAGGTAATGCCGCGTTGGGTGCTTAATTAGTGACATCCCCTTAGTATAATTTTTAGTACCCCCTCTCACCAGTCTCTTGAGATGACATGACTTTATGAGTTGGGGAAGGTGGGGGAGTGACAGAATGTTTGTGGTTGGAGTTGTGCTGCAATAATGGGAAGAGATGTTGCATGCTCATTTCCTAGTCTCATTGGAAACCTCATTTTTCTGTGTATTAGTAACATTTTACCCCTTTCACAACAGAACTTTTTCTTTGAAGCTTTTGCTCATTCTCTGAATGTTGTACTATTAATAAAATTTTTTTTAAAATACATTTTCCTTTAAAAATTATTTTTAATTATGTAAGTCAGTTTATTAAAGCTGAAGTATTGGAATACAGAGAAGAATGAAGGTGTCGTGGCCCCATAAATATATTACGATCACCAGTCCAGGTGACTGTAGAGGCTGGAACCCTTGGGTCTCTGGGAGCTGGAGTTACAGGTGGTTATGGGCCATTCCATGTGGGTGCTGGGAACCCAACTTGAGTTCTCTGAAAGTGCTCCCAGCTGCTTAATCTCAGCCCATCTCTGCAGCCCCAACCCTACACTTATTTAACAACTGTCGCTCTATGCTAAGTTACCCAGACAATTTATGATAGAGATAACACATGAGAATATAGTCATTAAAAAGTTTCTTGATTGTATCTTAGTAAAATTCTTGTAAGAAATTTTAGAGATTACTTATACTAGTTTCTTCGTTCCATGGATTACAATTGAGAGATTGGACAGTTAACTCCATTGCCCAAGGCTATGTGGTCTTTCTTGTTCACAATGTTGGGAAGTTTTCTTTCTCTGGCTCTTTCTATTATCCCCATTTGAACTTACTTGTCTAGTTCTTCACTACAGCTTACTTCTGTTCTCAAAGTCGACAGATTTTTTTTTAAAGTAATAATTACTTTCTCATACTCATATATTCAACAAATGTGTTTCTTTGTGTCATTTTAAAAAGCTAATTATTGGAAATACAAAGATGAATAAATAACATATAGCTCATAGAATATATTCATTACCTTTTCTAGGAGGTAAAGAATAGTAAGTGATCAAAATTTATTGAATAAACAAATAAGGGAATTAGTGAATAGTACAGTGCTTATTAATTTAGAAAACTTCTGAAGACAGAGGCTTTGCATTCACAGGGGCACAGAATGTATACATGCAATGCTGTCCACTATGAGACAACAGTGAGAAGCCTCAGCATTCAAAAGATGGAACACTTAGGAAGCTTTTGGGATTTTCTCCCTCCTTTGGGAGCCTAAATTATTACACACTCCCACCAGTAAAGGTGGCTTCTTGTAGCGATAGAGTGAAGTTAGAAAGAGTCCTGTAGAAACTTTGATGGAGAAGTTGGGGCCAGAACAAGGATCCAAGGTAGAGCAAAGATATTTATTTTCTTGGTATTCATTATCTCTTTATTTGATTTATTTTTAAAAATTAGTTACTTCAGGAATTGATTTAGGATCTACTCTTTTTATATGATGCCAGTTTTACTGAAGAAAATCAGTTACTAGTGTATCTTTTTGAAATCAGACCAGGTAGAAAATTAGTTTGTTTTACAAATGGTTAAATTTTTGTACAAGAGCTAATGGTAAAAATTTAGACTAAGATAATTACAATCTTTGCTAATGACAAGAAGTAACATATTAGTATATATAAACATTAGGAAGTGTTAATCTTTATGTTTATTTTTTTCTTCTAAGACAGAAGATCAATAAATTATTCTTCAGGGTAGAAATGTAGAAGGTGACCATCATTGCAGACCAGGTCCTAATGTAGGCGACACTGTGCTGTGGAAGGGGGTTTGTAGTACCACTGTAGACAGAATTCAAGAAGTGCCAGACTGAACTGTGATGTGGGATGGCTGTTTCTAGAAAGCTCCAGGAACTCTCTGTTTTTGTGGTTTCTTCCTTCTGCATTCAGGGGCAAGGATACATAGTCATTACAGGGAACTAGGTCTGACCTTGTTTCACAACCTTGGGTTTTTTTGTTTGTTTGTTTGTTTGTTTGTTTTGGTTTTTGGAGACCTTTCTCTGTATAGTCCTGGCTATCCTGGAACTCACTCTGTAGACCAGGCTGGTCTTGAACTCAGAAATCCACCTGCCTCTGCCTCCCAAGTGCTGGGATTAAAGACATGTGCTACCACTGCCCAGTGTTTCACAACCTTGTAGGATTGCTTCGTAGAAGCTGGAAGGAACGCTTCCCAGGGTTGAGTCTTGGCTTAATGAGAGGGGAGGGAACCCTTTGAGTTTGAGTCCTAAATGAGATCAGTGGCATCCCCTTTTCTCCGTTTGCAGGAGGCCATCATGAAGCCTCTTGATCACAAGAACCTGGATCTGGATGTGCCATACTTTGCAGATGTTGTAAGGTGGGTGTCACTGTCTGGCCTTGGGCAGTAGAAATGAAACAAATTAGTATTGTGATTATCATGTGATTATCATGCAATCATTTCTAAAATATTGGTGTCATAGTAGATTTTTGTTACTGGAATTCCTGTTTTTTTTTCTATGTATTAAACCTGAAATTTTGTTCATTATTTGTATTTTGAACATCTTTTATTTTTTTTCTTCAGCACGACAGAAAATGTAGCTGTTTATATCTGGGAAAACCTCCAGAAACTTCTTCCAGTGGGAGCTCTTTATAAAGTAAAAGTGTATGAAACTGATAACAACATTGTAGTCTATAAAGGAGAATAGATCTGAGGGTTGACACTGTAGACAGGCTCATTTCTCTTCACACTTGAAACAGTTTGTCCTTTTAGAGTACACAGCAATCATTACATACTTGTGTCTCCATGTTGTGTTCTGGAGTACCTGAGCATTAAAGTAATGTAAGGTCTGTATTTAAATATATTTAAGAATCAAACTTGCAGTGTGTCCTGAATGTGGTTTTGGTGAGAAAGTAGAGGAAAAGGATTGAACTGAGGATTGAAGCCGGAGCCTCACACATGTGAAGCATACACTCTACTCCTGAAGTGCATTCCAGTCCTCTCAAGGTTATTTAGAGGATCTTTTATATAAACATTAAAAATTATTTCATCTTGGACTGGTGAGATGGCTCAGCAGTTAAGAACACTGGATGCTCTTCCAGAGGTCCTGAGTTCAATTCCCAGCAACCACATGATGGCTCAACCATCTATAAAGGGATCTGATGTCCTCTTCTGGCATGTAGGTATGCATGCAGAGAAAGCATTCCTACATTTAAAAAAGTACATAAATACATTTTAAAAATAATTTCATTTGAGCAAAATGTTTTGATGTGGAACTATGTAAAGGTAAAATAAACCCATTTTTATTATCTACCTCATTTTCAGCATTTTTTTTCTTGTTATAATATAAATAGTAAAAATATTTATGCAATTTTGTTGGGCCAGGCTCCAGGGTGTGCTGTAGACTGACCAACTCAGCTTCCATCTGGCCCAGATCCAGGGCTTTGAATTGGTCTACCTACCCCAATATCTACCCTATCTACAAGCTGCCAAAGCATGTAGGAGCTGGTCCTGCCAAATGAGAGCTACAGGATCACCATGACTCTGTCAACAGTATGAGATCTAAAATGAGTCTCAGCAATGGTTTAGTATTTCTAGTTTATAGTGCTTCAGAAACCTTGAACCAGACCAGGGGCTTGTTACAATGAATATTTACATGCACAGCTGCCTGGGCAAGAAAATAAAAATAAAATAATATATATAATATTTTATATAGACAGATTTATGTTATATAAATATATGTGTTATGTTCTCTATAAATACATATATTAACTCAGTCCTGGAGCAGCCGCATAATCACTTTGGTTCTGAGCAATGACAGGAAGACTAAGATGAAGAACAGATCATTTTCTGCACTCGACCTCCTCAAAAGATCTCTATGGTCTGTGTTGCCCCTGGGGGCTACTTTGGTATCTGTGGTTCCCAGCCCCAGGCCATGTTGAAGCCTCAGGTTCATGTGCATGTCCATGGTCTTACAGCAGGCAGGAGGTGTGTTGATGTCCCTGTCTCAAGGTACCACCAAAGACCATGTAGATGGCCTCGGTCTGGGCCTCTACCTGAGGCCATGCTGATTTCTCGCTCTGGTGTTGGCGGGTGGCGAGGGGCATCCTGATGGGAGTGGCCTAAGCTGCCACCTGGGGCCTTGGTGATATCCAGGTCTGAGCTACCACCAAGGACCATGTCTAGGTCCATGGTCCTACTATGCCAGTGGGCCATGCTGATGTCAGTGGTCTATACTGCTACTGGGGACCATGCTGAGGAACATGGTATGTGCTGACTCCATGTGGATGTTTGTGATCTGAGTTATCTTCAAAAACCAGGTATAGGTTCATGATCTGTGCTCCCATTGACTGTAAAGGGCAAGGAAACTATTTTTGTCATGGTATTGATGACTGTAGACTTACAGTTGAGGAAGAGGGATATGGAAGGCTTCTGTGACAACCCCTGCCATCACCCCATTAAAAAAAAAAAAAAAAGTAACACCTTAGACAGAAAGCCACTGAAGAGAACACTTAAAAATTGTGAAATGTAGCTCAATTGATGGTGTCTGGCAGAGGTAGGGGGTGGGGGTGGTATTCAGGTTGGGAAGGACTCAGTTTTCTTTAAGAGTCTATCCACTGTGAGTTTGATCATGCTCCAGTGAATATATGGGTAATGGACGTGTTATGGTTTTGTATTGCTTTTTTTTTTCTTTTTTGGGGAGTCTGAGAGGTCACAATGTTTGGGGGGGGTATGGACCTGGGAGGATTGGGAAGAGAGTGTTCTTAGGGTTCATGATATAAAATTTCCAGATAATCAATAAAAATATTATGAGAAAAAGAGAAAATTTAGAGGGGCACTAAGTCTGGATAATATATTTCTTTTTAAATATTTTACTTTTAATTATATATTATATATTCTTTTTTAGTCTGTATTTGGTATATGGTCCATTTGCAATTTATTTGTTAAGTGATTTTAAATAGCTTAAAATTTTAAAATTTAAACTGATCAATAAAATGGGGAAAATGCCTTCTTTAGATGGTATTTGTAGGACTTGAAACACAAAGTACCTTTTAAAGTAATAGCAGCAATTCTACCTTTCAAGCAATCAATACAAAGTGTTGCACATGAATAACATTTTTGACAACTAAAACGTACTAAAATTTAACTAAATGGGCATGGCATTGTCAAAATTGGTAGTAAAAGTCCATTGTTTACTCTCCACAGATCTGTTTTTCTGCAGGTATTTCTAGAATCATAATCAGTGCATGAGTTCTCTCAGGAATCATCAGGTGGCAATATTCTGAGAATCCAATGTGTACTAGTGGTGATTTGAAGAGAAATACAAAATCGTGTGTTTAAGAAGTGTAGAATATAAACAGGATGCAAGACAACAACTGCTTGTACAAAGCAAGCAAATACGTTCTTGAGAATTCTATCATAATGAAAAGAGAGTGAAGAATACCAGGAATGTAGCTCAACTTTTGCTGAAGATACTTGTGCCTTTAGCATAGCTAGAAGTAATTAGGGCAGTCAATCTATTAAGAATGTTAGTCTGTAAGGGCTGCAGAGGTGGCTCAGAGGTTAGGCGCACTTGCTGCTCTTATTTGGTTCCCAGCCTCTACATCACAACAACTTGTAACACCAGCTCCATGGAATCCTGTGCCGCCTTCTGGCCTCCATGGGCATCTGCACCTAAGTCAGGCTTTGGAGCAAGTGTTTTTTACTTAGCAATCTTGCAGGCCCAAAGAGCCTTTTTCTATTTGCCATCCCATTAAAACCTGTCTGTCTACTCTATATATTGAGTGTATTTATGTAATATGTGTATATATGTTTTTTATTAACATGTAGACACATAAGTTAACATATATGTCTATTTAAATAGTCAGTAAATTGCAAAGTGTAACTTAAAATTTTATCACACTTGGCATATATTTTTAGTTTTAATTAATTAGAACAATTTGGGGCTCAAGCATTGGTCCCAAAGTGGCTACTATTTAGAGCAGGGTCCTCAGCCTGTGGGTTGCAGCCCCTGTTGATGTCGAATGGCCTTTTCTCAGGGGACACCGAACACCATCAGAAAATACAGATATTTACATTATGATTCATAACAGTAGCAGAATTACAGTTATGAAGTAGCAATGAAAATAATTTTGCGGTCTGGTTCACCACAACATGAGGAAGTGCAGCAGCACTAGGAAGGGTGAGAACTGCTGTATTAGTCACACTCACCTAAGGTTTACTTCTCTACCTCAAAACTGGATCTTTAGACTTGGTACTTTCTAAAGTTTCTTCTTCCTCCTCCTCTTCCTTCTTTTCATCCTCTCTCCTCCAACTCTTCCCAGACCCCTCCTCCAGCTGTGTATCCCTCCCACCCCCTTTAAGACCAATTTGTGTCGCCCAAATATTCTTGGATATGTTGTATTCCACTGGAAGCATAGTTGACTTACTTGGGTCTACTCTCTTATAGAAAACTGTCCCTCTCCCAGCAAGTAACAACTGCCAATAGTTCTACAGTGAGTCACCACTGTAGAACTGTTGGTCTGCCTTGGGCTTGCACAAGCTTTGTGTATGCCGTTGCAGGTGCTGTGAGCTCACATGTATAGCCCCCATGTGTCAAAAGGCAATGTTTCCTTATGGCCATCTACAGCCTCCAGTTCCTACACTCTTTCTGACTGCAATGATCCCTGAACTGTATGTGTGTGTATATATATGTGTATTCCCTCTGGAACTGAACATCTGCAGTCCTTTATTCTCTGTACCTTGGCCAGGTCTGTGTTACTCACCATTTCCTATAAAGAGAAGCTTTTCAGATGAAGGTTGACAGATGCATTGATTTATGGATATAACAATAAGCTATTAGGGGAGTTTAATACTGTCTATTTAGTAAAAGTAATGGGTTCTCTCCTAGGGCCTATGACCTGTCTAACCATAGCCTGATAATGGTGCCAGGGTTGGGTTTCATCTTGTAGAACATGACTTAAATCCAATGGGAAAGTCATTGATTATTGTCTTGGTTACTGTTCTATTGCTATGAAGAGAAACCTTGACCAAGGAAACACTTTTTAAAAAGCATTTATTTGGGAACTTGCTTACATTTCAGAGAGTTAGTCCACTATCATCATGATGAGGAATGTGGTGGCAAGAAGGCAGGTGACTGAGGGCCCTACATCCAGACCTGCAGGCAGGAGATGGGGAAGGGGGAGGGGAGAGAGGGGGGGAAGGGAGAGAGAGAGAGAGAGAGAGAGAGAGAGAGAGAGAGAGAGAAAGAGAGAGAGAGGGAGAGAGGGAGAAAGGGAGGGAGGTAGAGGAGGGGAGAGAGTGACCATGGGCTTGGTGAGGAGTTTTGAAATTTCAAAGCCCTAGTGACACACCTCCAACAAGGCCATGCCTACTAATCCATCTCAAACAGTTTACCAACTGAGGACTAAGCTTGCAGACATTAAGGGTCTATGGGGGCCATTCTCATTCAAACCACCACAGTTATTCTCAAGGCACCAGTGAATGTTTATCGCTCTGTAGCACCAATGTGTGCCTTTCCAGGCCAGTCATTTTGTAGCTTGCAGGGTTCACAGCTGGGTATGATAACTGATTGCTTCTCCCCTCTCGTAGTGCACACAGGACCTTCCGGCACTAGAAGAGTAGACAGTACGGATGAAGCTTCCAGGTCAGAGCCAGTTTGATGTCATCATGTTTCATGACTTGGCATGTCATAGGGTTCAGCAATAAGGTTTTACCATCAAATTTTGGAGGTAACCAAGAGCAATGACAAAATCCTATGTTTAGGGGTGAGGGTTGGAGCTATGGGGGTCACTGACCAACAACTATAAAGGAAGTAACTCACTCCAGCACCAGGCTTTTAATGTGTTAGTCTGTGGTGTGTAGCAGAGCATGTACTGCTAGATCCCCTGGAACTAGAGTTTCAGATGGTTGTGAGCCACCATGAGGGAGTCAAACCCAGGTCTCCAGAAAGAGCACCCAGTGTTAACCACTGAGCCATCTCTCCAGCCCTCTGCTTCTTTTATTACAAGGTTTAAAAAACTTTAACAAACTTTAACACAGACATAATCATTTATTTAGTTTTGGGGGCACGCATGCCATGGTGTGCATGCTCAGGAGTCAGTTTTTTTTTTTTTCTTCCACTGTGTAGGTTCTGGGGACCAAAACTCAGGCTATCATGTTTGCCAAGAAGCACCTTTATCCCCTGGTCCCTGTGTCAGATGGTTTTAAATGCCAAATGTTATTAATGTTATTAATGTAGAGAAGAAAGGTTACTAAGGGTGATTAGGTCTGGGAAAGCTTAGGGAAGAGGAGAGTCCTCAATGGCACTTAGTGTGGTGTTAGGAGATGGTGTTTAGAATCCAGGACAAGAGAGGTAACAAACAGCAAAAGCCTATGTGTTGGTCAACAGAGTTGCTAGGGTAAGGATGTGAGACACATATCTGAGCTACTGGGAGGTTAATTTTAATAGAGTGGAGCCATATAAGAGCATCATGGGAAGTAAGCTAACAATACAGAATAGGGCAGCCTGCAGGGCTTTGAGTGGAAACATAGTCTATTTCCTTTCAGGAATAGGAAGATGTTGGAGATTTTGTTTCATTATTATATTTTAAAAAGATAACCAGATGACAGGGAAGGAAAGAAATCTGTGCAAAGTGACGGCAGGAGTCTAGCCATGAAGCTGTGGGTGTCGGTACTGTGGTGGTGGCGGGGGATACAGATGGGGAAGAGAACCAAGCCGGTGCTGTGAAGTGCCTTCTGTGGTGCCAGGTATTTTCCTAGACGATTTTTTTTTTTTCTGGTTTTAAGATCTTGTTTCAAAAATGGAATTTTAGAAATGACAGGGCTTCCCTGTGTAGTCACGAATGACCTTGGATCTAACCTTCACCACCCAAGTGTTGGGAGTATAGGCATGTGACTGTACCTGGCCTAGGTGCTTGGTCTTATTTTATCCCTTTAACCATCCTGTTGGGCCAGCAAGTTAGTTATCTACTGTTGCATAACAAATAACATAGCTTACCCATGACTCAACGCAGCACAGTGCTGTTATCTTAGTTTCGGTGGGCCAGCAAGTCAGGGATGGTTAGCTTATGACTTCTGGTTCAGGGTTGCATCCAAGGCCTGACCAGGAAGGATCTACTTCCCTGCTCACTCGGCCAGTGGATGGCTGAACCCAGTTCCTCAGCTTGGTTGAACTTAGACTTCAGGCTCTCCCTCTTTTGAAGCCATTTCTGATCCTGATGTCTGTTTCCTCAGAGCGAACAAAGGAGGCTTTATCAAAAAGCCAGAGTGACCACTGTGTGTACCTCATAACTGTTTCTGTATCCTATTCTTTAGAAGCAGATCATTAGGTCTAGCCTATACTCCAGAGGAAGTCATCACACATGCATTGCCAGTGGGTAAACTCTCACCCAGAGATAACTAGAAGTGAGGTTGGAAGGGGAGGAAAGCATGTTTACCTTTGTAGGCGTCTCATTGGTAGTGGTTGTTTACAGAGAGAATTGTAGGCGTGTGAAATAGAAAGTTCTTGAAAGCACAGTTCTTGGGAATAAATAACCCTAAGCCTGAGTATGGTGGCACATACCTTTAACCTTGGTGGGGGTGGGAAGGATGACCAAACCAAACCAAACCAAACCAAACCAAGCCCACCAGAAGCTCTAGGGGAGAAATTGAGAAAAAATAATCACTGTATCTTGGGTTGGATTTTTGTTTCGCACACATGCACACTCATAATCACGCACACGAGCGAGCACACTTGTGAAGCCAGACGACAATCTCAAGTGTTGTTTCTGAGACAAGGTCTCTCAATGACTGGGGCTTGTTAAGCAAACTAGGCCTCAGAGCCCCAGGGATCTGTCTGTCTCTTCCTCCCTAGTCCTGGAATTACAGATGTGTACTACCACACCTGACTTATTTCTATGTGGGTTCTGGGTTGGGTCTTTATGCTTGTGTGGCAAGCACCTTATAGACTGAGCTATTTATTTATGCTTTTTCCCATCCCACCCCTCTTTTTGAGACAGGATCTTATTGTGTAGCTAAGACTGGTAGAAAACTCATGGTGTTCCTCCTTGAGTGTTGAGGCTCTGGGTATGAGCCACTCTGCCTGGCTTGTTCACATATCTTGTAAGCAGAATGAACAAGCTTACTCTTTGCTTGTATTGTTTTGTAGCAACCACCATAGAATTCTAAAAACAGCCAACAGACCTATGCATGGTGGCACATGGCTTTAATCCCAGCACTTGGGAAGCAGAGCCAGGCAGATCTTTAGTGCAACCCTGTCCCAAGCAGCCAAACAAACAAATACAAACAAACAAAACCAGATGGGTATTGATCAGTGGTATACTGGTGGCTACTAGGATGCAGTTGCTCACATTTTCAAACTCCTAGATTTTAAATTCTTCCTAGAACTGAAAGTACCTTAATGATGGGAAACAGATTGTACTGTTTGCTGCTGTTGTATTAGATGTTTCTAGCTTCCCCTCCACACAGAAGAACCACTGTTAGTTTCACTTCATAGCATGATTCTACTGCGGCACATCTTTGGAAAGTGTTCCGGAGTTAAAGTCTCTATGTAGCTGCAGAGAGAACGGTCAGCACACAGAGGGGTGTAGGCAAAGGGCCTGTGCGCAGGAGCACTGTCGGAGGAGTGAAGGGCTGGGCTTCTCCTCCCTTACGTGTTTTATGTACGCATGTACACATGTGTTAAGAGATGACATCCCAGGCTTCTTCATAGAGACACAAGTTCTTATTTCTTATGCCCAGGTTCATCTTCATTCAGTCCATGGATCTCTCCCTGGAAATTCCCAGCACAGTATGATAATGAGCATGAACCAACATTGCAAGCTTCTTTTATTTCTCAAGGTATTTTAATAAATAAGAGTATTGTAAGAATAACTAGGAGAAATGGGAGAGATAGTTCTCTTTCTTTCTTTCTCCTTTTCTCTTTCTTTTTTTCCATTTACTTACTTTTAGTTTTTGTTTGTTTTTTATTTTGTCATAGTCTTTAAAATTTATAAAATATTGTAACAATAAAAATTAGTATAAAAGTTGTTTGATATAAAATAATCAATTAAACAGTCTTATGTAGATGCTTATCTGCAGCAATAATAAAAATACATGTTTTCTCAATATAAATTTTAAATAACTCCAAATGTATTAGCTATATATTTTAAAATAGTCCATCATTACTAGTGCTTTTTAAAAAATGAACATAAATAGATAAAGTCTTTTTGTTTGTCTGTTTGTTTTGTTTTTAGTAGAGTTTAAAATCTTGGCTCTTATAAGCCCAAAATAAGAGCAATTTTTAGACATTGGAGTTCATTGTAATAAGACTGTACTTCAATGACCCTCTCATTACCAAAGAATTTTACCTCCCTAGTAGCTAAGCTAAGAGCTGACAGTTCTGCTGCACCAAAGAGTGAATTGTAGGCATGGATTTTTGGATACAGACTTCCTGCTATGGTCAAAGCTATTTGACTGGAGTGATTGTCTTCATTCTCAGTCCACAGAGAAGAAGTTACACTCATTTAAGAAATGGTGTGTGTATTAACATGGTCTATCTGTGAAGTCATTCACCAATTGTTTCATTAAACAATGGTTCTGCTTGAAGGGTGGCACAGACATTAGGTGAGGGTAAGAATCTGGTTCATTGGCTGTGATGGTTTTGAAAAACATTCATCTTATAAAGATGTAACTTATAAAGAGTAACTTATAAAGTCTTCTTCTTCAAAATTGATACAATAGTTACAAACATCAAGCAAAGCATTCAGTATCACTCTTTGTTGTTCTCTTATAAGCCACCTCCCAAGTTAATTGTTTACTTTTCTTTTGGCTGCATAAATAATTTTGAAATATGTAAGCTGTTCTGAAAGCCATAGTATCGTGTAAACAATCCTACTAATAGAGACGCTGAGATAGGAGAAGCATGGTTTCAAGACCATTATGTGGTACCCGGCAAGACACTTTCAAGTACAAACAAGCAGAAAGTATATATGGATTGTACAATATTGGACCTATTTCTCCAATTACCAAATTAGAGAGACCACCAGATGATAGCCAACAAATTTCCAATTCCTCATACTTTTGAATTTGAATCGATTAGGACAAGTTGGTAATATTAATTTTCATATTAAGAGATATTAAGAAAAAGTAATTGTTACTTCCTGTTATTTTTGTTGTTAGAGGTGGAATTATGTTCGTGTGGGTTTGTTGAAAGGTTACTTTTGTTGCTTCTTCTAGGGTGTAGTTTTGCTCCATATGTTGTTGTTTTCCCTCTATTATCCTTTGTAGGGCAGAATTTGTGGAAAGATACTGTGTAAATTTTGTTTTGTCATGGAATTTCTTGGTTTCTCCATCTATGGTAATTGAGAGTTTTGCTGGGTATAGTAGCCTGGGCTAGTGTTTGTGTTCTCTTAGGGTCTGTATGACATCTGCCCAGGATCTTCTAGCTTTCATAGTCTCTGGTGAGAAGTCTGGTGTAATTCTGATAGGCCTGTCTTTATAGGTTACTTGACCTTTTTCCCTTATTGCTTTTAAAATTCTTTCTTTGTTTAGTGCATTTGGTGTTTTGATTATTATGTGACAGGAGGAATTTCTTTTCTGGTCCAGTCTATTTGGAGATCTGTAGGCTTCTTGTATGTTCATGGGCATCACTTTCTTTAGATTAGGAAAGTTTTGAATTTGTTGGAGATATTTACTGGCCCTTTAAGTTGGGAGTCTTCACTCTCTTCTATACCTATTATCCTTAAGTTTGGTCTTCTCATTGTGTCCTGGAGTTCCTGGATGTTTTGGGTTAGGACCTTTTTGCTTTTTGCATTTTCTTTGACTGTTGTGTCAATATTTTCTATGGTATCTTCTGCCCCTGAGATTCTCTCTTCTATTTCTTGTATTCTGTTGGTGATGCTTGCATCTATGACTCCTGATATCTTTCCTAGGTTTTCTAACTCCAAGGTTGTCTCCCTTTGTTATTTCCTTATTTTTTCTAGTTCCCATTTTTAGATCCTGGTTAGTTTTGTTCGTTTCCTTTGCCTGTTTGATTGTGTTTTCTTGTAATTCTTTAAGGGATTTTTGTGTTTCCTCTTTAAGGACTTCTAGCTGTTTACCTGTGCTCTCCTGTATTTCTTTAAGGGAGTTATTTATGTCCTTCTTAATGTCATCTATCATCATCATGAGAAGTGATTTTGGATCCGAATCTTACTTTTCCGGTGTGATGGTATGTCTAGGACTTGCTATGGTGGGAGAATTGGGTTCTGATGATGCCAAGTAACCTTGGTTTGTGTTGCTTATTTTCTTATGCTTGCCTCCTGCCATCTGGTTATCTTTAGTGCTACCTGCCCTGGATAAATCTGACTGGGGCCTGTCCTTCTGTGATCCTGGTTGTGTCAGAACTCCTAAGAGTCAAGCTGTCTCTGTGATCCTGTGATTCTGGGATCCCGTGAGCACCTGGGAGTACAGCTTCCTCTGGGAATTATGGGACTCAAAAAGGTTTGCTTATGGCACAGGCCTCTGATCCTAGAATCCTGGGCGTGTCAGAGCTCCTGGGAGTGGGGCTTCCTCTGGGTGTTGTGGAACTGGGTGCAGAATTTGCGCCCAAGGTCTGCTTAGGGCACTGGCACAAAGAGACTGCAAACAACCTGTGGCAGAGTTCCTGTGTGCCAGGGTCCCACTGGCCCCAGTTACTCCTGATATTGGGACAGATGTTCCTCTCTTTCTATCTATCTATCTTTCTTTCTTTCTTTCTTTCTTTCTTTCTTTCTTTCTCTCTCTCTCTCTTTCTTTCTTTCTTTCTCTCTTTCTTTCTTTCTTCCTTTCTTTTTTTCTCCTGTTCCTTCTATCTATTGTTTTTATCTGAGCACAGAACTCCAGATGGATATCTCACAGATGTGTCAGGCTTATCCTTTCCCAACACAGGGCTCTAATTTCTCCTTGTCTGCCAGTCTTCCAAGGCCACTACCACCAATTCTCTTCATGTCAGAAAGCCGGATGTTGTCCTTGACCCCACCCCACCCCCCACCCCGCCCGCCTTTAATCTTAGCACTCAAAAGGAATGGCAGGCAGTTCTCTGAGAGCCAAGACCCATCTCATTTACACAGCAAGTGTCAGGCCAGGTCACATCATGAGACCCTGTTTCGAATATAAGATAAAACAACAAAACCTGCCGCCATTCTTTCTTGCTTAGATTCTGACATTGCCTCTTAGTCTGCTTTCACTTGTTTCTCTTTCACACTCCTTTCTAAAGAGGATCTTCCTAAGAGTGACACGGGGGCTGGAGAGATGTGGTTAGGAGCACATGCTTCTCTTCCCCTCTGGAAGAGGAGTGTGATCTCTAGCACTCATGCACAGGCTTACAATTGCCTGTAACTCCAGCTCCAGCGGATCCGACTTCCTCTCCTGGTGCTCACACATCCACCATGATTCTCAGCTTGCGTGCTCTCTCTCACATTGCCCTCTAGAGGCACCCTCTTACTTTCAGAATATAATACAAACTCGACTCTGCCCCCCAAAATCTGTATGGTTCAGCCATGGCCCAGCACTTCATGGAACCTATAAATATCCTTGCATAGACTTTAAGTCATCTGTAGGCTTGTAATACCTAATACAAAAGTCTTGGTGCGTAGCTGTTACACTGTTTTGTTTAGTGAGCCTGGATATGTTCACAACTGATGCAGCCCCTCCCTGCCAAGGTAGTTTTGATTAGTCATTGGTGGAATCCTTGGTTGTAGGACCCACAGGCACAGGGCCTGACTATATTCATCTACTGAACAATAGACACATCTGCCATCTCTGAAAACCTGGCTGACCCTGGCTTGGTAGATGTTTGAGAACCATTTGGGACATCAAGTAACTTTTTCTGTACTTCAGAGAACAGTCCCCCCCCTCCCCGAAAGATTACTTTTAAACCTATTTGTCCCGCTCCCTTTACCTTCCTAGAAGTTTTCCATTTCCGCTCTGAGTCAAACCTCTTTCCTCAAGTTGAAACTACCAACGGGGAGTTTTCAGTCTCTCTTCTTTCACAGCCCTCCTCACACCCACACCAGCCTTAGCAGCCCGGCTCCTCTTACAGAGGGATCCAGGGGAAGGGCTTCAGCGGTGGTGATGGCAAGCTCTCCTCCAGCTGTCCTTGTAGGTTTGCTTCAGCCTGAGCCCTGGATGATCTCCATTTCTGGCCTAGAGAGAGCAGGGAGTCTTGTAGAGTACTGGGCTGAAGACAGTGTGCATGGCCAGCAAAGATGTGTCCATTGTTCAGTAAGCTTGGTCAGCCGCCTTTGCTTACAGACCCCCAAGGATGGTAGTCTTGGTGATTTTCTAATGCTAGTGAGAAGGCAGGAGCTCCAGCCTTCTTTATTTGTATGTGTATGAGTATCAGCCTGTATATATTTATATGTATGCCTGGTGTCTGTGGAGGCCAGAAGATGGTGTCAGGTTACCTGGAATGAAGTTATAGATGTTTATGAGCCACCATTTGGGTGCTGAGAGTCATCCCCCGCCCCTTTCCTCTGGAAGGGCAGTCAATGCAAGTAACCTCTGAGCTATTCCTCTATCCTAGAGTTCCATTCTCTAAGGAGAAGTTTAGGGTGGAGTGGCTCATTAGAGTGCTTACCAGACGAGCTTGAGGGTTGGATTTCAGGTTCCAGATCCCATGTGCTAGGTGGGCATGGTGGCCCATCTGGAAGCAAGCTGGGACTAGCAATATCGGTGAGCTTTGGTTTGATTGTAAGACCTTTCCTTAGTGGCTAATACCTCAATTAGTAAGAGCAGCCCGGGATGATTCCCAAACATACACATGAGAAATGGAAAAAGAAAGAAAAGGGAGCTCTTGAGATGACTCAGGGTAAAGGCACCTGTCACCAAGCATGATGACCTGAGTTCAATACCCCACTGAGTTCAGGACCCCACATTGTGGGACCCAAGTGGTTGTAGGAAAGAATAGACTCCTCCAAGCTCTCCTTTGATGTCCATGCACCTGCCAAGGACTTCCTACTACCATGCACACACAGAATAAATACAATGTAAAGAAAAGGAAACCAAGCAGAGTTTCATGACTTCATTCCCACTTCAGACTGTGCTGTTCCCATAGTTGCACAGTTCGGGATTTGGCACCATGGCTTGTGAATGAGAATTGTGCCCTCCACGGTACATTTGCTACAGTTCAGCTAATCACTTCATCTCTTTAGGGTAGTACTCATCTCCAGTTCACTGACAAATCTGGGGCCTCAAGCAGTATAAGAACCTTTTCTTTCGAGGCAGGGTGTCCTGCAGCTTTGAGGTTCTGAGCCCCCTGCATCTCCCTCCCAACTTTGGGAATTACAGTGTACCACCTCACCTCACCAAGTTCAGAATTTTGCTGAAGGTCATCCCATAAGTGAAGAACCAAGGTTGAACTCGGGTCTCTTTTGCTTAAAACATGAGCGAGCTTGAACATATGTATGTGGATGGTCTCTCTCTCTCTCTCTCTCTCTCTCTCTCTCTCTCTCTCTCATATGTATGTGGATGGTCTCTCTCTCTCTCTCTCTCTCTCACACACACACACACACACACACACATACACACACACACACGCGTGCACATGCACACTTTCCAAGGACAACAGTTAAAATGACTATTTAAAAACTTTCCAAGATGTTTAAATATGTATTACCTGCATATTTTATTTCTTCAAAAGGCCTTTTGAGTTTGTTGGGCTCCAGCTTTTGCCCACAGTTATTTTTACATGAGTCATGTGTATAAACAGAAACGAACATGGTGATTTTGCATACATTGGTTTATTTCCCACTTCTATCAAAAGTACATATCTAATCACATCATACCTATTTGTATGGATGCAATGTACATAAAATCAGTGTGGGATGGTGCATATGTGCTAGATATACTGAGTTATATCCATGGAAAAACAGTCCAGCAATCAGAAGTCAAATAATTTTCATCTTCATTTGTACCCCTGGAAGGGTATCAAGGGAGCTGCAGTCTGTAACCGTGACCAGCCTCTGAGAAGTCCCTGGAGTTCCTCAATGGACCCGAACTCAGTGCCTCAGTTTCCAAAATACCCAGCCCAAAGTCTACTTTTGCTCTTTTTCCTTGTCCCCCTGTTCCCACGTGAGCTCTTAAATATATAGAACAATTTAATCTTCCTTCCCCATTATCCACTCTTTGAATTCTCTGCAATAGGACAGAGCTGGGAGCCGACTCAGACATCTGGAAGACATTCTGCCTAGAAATGGGAATGCAGAAGTGGAGCTGGGGCTGGAGGGAGGGACAATGGTACAAAGTCCTGCAGTAGCTACTTTCTCGAAAAGTTGCACATTTATAATTTTGGCTCTTGTTCCAGATACCGTTTTGTGCACATTTATATTGTCTGTAATGCTTGGCTGTCTTGTCCATCAGTATTTATTTTGATATTGTTTTAGGCATCAAATAGCAATATTTGGATGGTGCACACTTGATGCCAGCCACTGTCTCGGGTGTTTTGTGTGTATAACTTCACTTTCTCTTCACAGAAAGTGAATTAGATGGCTACTACTGTCTATACAACAAAGCCAAGTCACACAGAGATTAAATCACTTCTACAAGGTCCCACAACTAATAAGAGGTAAATGAGACTGGACCCACGCACATGGCTACAGAAGTTTTTATTTTACCACTTAACATGTTGCCATACACTGGGGCTGGAGAGATGGTTCAGTGGTTAGGACCACTGCCTGCTCCTCCAGAGGATTTGAGTTCAATTCCCAGGAATCACATGGTGGCTCACAACCATCTGTAATAGGATCTGATTCTTTCTTCTGGCCCACAGGTAGATGTGGGTACATGCAGATAGAGCACTCATATACATAAAATAAATAAATCTTTAAAAAATCATGCTACCTGTCTTATGAAAGAGTAGATTTTCACTTAATTACTAGTATCTTAAACATTTATTTTAAAAGTAGCCTAATATGGTGCTGCACTGTAATCTTAGCATTAAGTTAGATAAAAAAAGGGGTTAATATCCACAATTCTAGGTTTTCTAATTATTGATATAATAATTTGTCTGTTGACCTAGTTTGAGGGTCTTTATGAAGATCTTGGAAGTAATTGAGTTTGGAAGGTCTTGGTCTTTTTTCTTTCTTTCCATCCTTTAGGTGTGTAGATGATTTTGTTCCTAATAACTGAAAACAATTGATTTTATAAAACACAAAAAACTATACGCAAAGTGCTCATGTGGGAAAACAAGGTTGAACAGTGAATGACTGTCTTCTCTTCTTCCTGTGGCTGAGGTGCTGCCCGTGGGCTTCCTCACCGCTGTGTGTGCGCGCGTGCATTTGCAAGCTGTGAACATCCAGTGGAGGAGAATTGGAAGCCAGAGTGCAAATAAGAAACCAGACTGGGCAGTGGTGGTGCACGCCTTTAATCCCAGCACTTGGGAGACAGAGGCAGGCAGATATCTGAGTTCGAGGTCAGCCTGGTCTACGGAGTGAGTTCCAGGACAGCCAGAGCTACACAGAGAAACCCTGTCTTGAAAAACAAAAACAAAAACAAAAACAAACACAAGGGACTCTATTCCCGAAGCTGCCATGCGCAGACCGCAGAACTTTCGCGTACTCTGCCGCTTCCTAGAACAACCAAGCATGGCAGTTACCTAGATCCCCAGCTGCTTCAGTTCTGCCTCCTGAGTCCATGGTGATGTCTCTTGTGGAAGAATGCTTTCCTCTGAGCCGGGGCTCTGCTTTACAGTTTAAAGCAATGCTCCTGGCAGGAGAGCTCCCAGCAGGAGTGCTCCAAGTAGGAGAGCTCCCAGTAGCCCTTGTTCGTCAGTCACATGTGCTGGAAGGTAACATCTATTTATCTTCCCTGTCTACATTTTAAAACTAAGACTGAAGGTTTGTGTTAGGGTCTGGGAATCACTGCACAAACCACTTAGACATCAAACAGGGCTGGTTTATTGAAAGCATACCCCAAGACTGATCAATTAGGGATGTAGTCAGATTTTGGAGCTGAACTTAGACCTTGAGTCAAGATGCTTTTGGGCTTTTAAGACTAAAATTTACAAACATCTGTGCCAAGTTATTCTACCAATCAGGACTTAGGGGTGGGGGACTACCTTAGGAATATGCCTTTGTTGTACATTTATCCTGTTCTCATTGGTTGGGGTATTCAACTGTGGCAGATTTTCTTTGCCTAACATTTGTGTCTTAATTTGCTAACCAGGATGTCAATTATTCATATACATGTCTCTGCCAAATAGGATGTCGGTTCCTAGGGAGGTCTTGGGAACTTAAACTTTACTTAACCCCTACTCAAACCGAAACCCTCATTTCTAATGACTTCTTATATTGGTGCAGGTGTCTCTTTTATGTTGGGGTCCATTTGGGGTCCATCCTGTGGGCAGCAAGAACCACAAAAGCTTGTACACAGGTATAGGAAGTACTGCCTGGCAGTTGGTTCGGATCCAAGCTCATTGTGGGAAACTATTCAAAGCAGTTCTACCTGACTTCTATTGTGATTGGTTTCCAAGAACACCAAAGTACAGAACATAACAGACTATACAATCGACTTGGCATGAGAAAGTTTCCTAGTAACAGCACAAAATGGCCAACTACACAGAAGAGTTACTTAGGCCTTAACAGAGAGACAGCTCTCAGTAGTTAAGAGCATTTGTTGTTCTTGCAGAGGATCCAAGGTCCCACCCTCACCATCCACATTGTGGTTCACAACTATTCATGATTTCAGCTCCAAGGGACCTGACTTTTTTTTTTTTCTTTCTTTTTTTCTTTTCGAGACAGGGTTTTTCTGTGTGGCCCTGGCTGTCCTGGTACTCACTCTGTAGACCAAGCTGGCCTCGAACTCAGAAATCCGCCTGCCTCTGCCTCCCAATGCTGGGATTAAAGGCGTGCGCCACCACCGCCCGGCCGATCTGATGTTTTTTCTAACTTCTATAGGTACCAGACATGCATACAGTGCACATACACTTATACAAACACCTAAACACATAAAATAAAATAAAAATCGAATTTCAATTTATTTATTTGAAAAATGAGATTGGGTAATACAGAGAACCCCAAGTCGAGATCTGGAAGAGAGCTGAGACACTAAGTTTGAGCATTGTTAACAGATAGGAAACAAGGCAGAGGATGACACAGAAGCTTGTCTACAGTCACCTTTCTGCGTATCAGAAGGTCAGGCCTGTTGACTCAGATTTCCTAATTCCATTTTCTTGGTCAGCTGCCTGGCTGAAGTTGGCTACCCAGATTTCTTTGTGTCTAAGAATGTTCAGAGAATTATCTTGCCAGGACTGCACCCTGTGACAAAGTCAGTATTTGTCACAACTTTCATGTTGACCCTGTCAGAAGGACAGTCTGAGCCACGAAAGGTAAATACGAAACTGCTCCTGACTCGCTGGGTCGGGATTCACCAGTGTTTATTTTGGAGATGATACCAAGCAGTGGGGGCCTGGGAGAAAGAGTGCCAGAGAATACAGCTTGTGTGTCAGAAAGGGACACCCGCTCATCATTTGACCTGGTGAGCTTTTTGTTTTCTGGGTGGGGGAAGTCCCAGGTATTTCAGAGCTATTCGGGAATCCCAGGGTGTCTTGATTAAGGGGAGGGCTCAGAAATGAGGTAGAATAGCCTTTAAAAGCCAGCGTCACTATTTTCTTGCTGACTGAGCAACATTCTTTCTCTCTCTCTCTCTCTCTCTCTCTCTCTCTCTCTCTCTCTCTCTCTGTGTGTGTGTGTGTGTGTGTCTCTATCTGTCTCTGTCTCTCTCTGTGTGTGTCTGTCTGTCTATCCTCTCATTTTTGTTTGTTTGTTTTGAGACAAGATATTGCACTGTAGACCAGGGTGTTCCATGTAGCCTACACTGGCCTCAAGTTCATGGCAATCCTCTCGTTTTAGCTTCTGGAGTGCTGGGAATCTGGAGTTGACTCTCCACCCCTGGCTTGGTATAAGGATTGGATGAGATTATTCATGTACAGTGCTCTGGTTTGTACTTGTTCAGGGCCGGCAGGGTCACCAGTAAGCACCTGGAGAGAGAAGAGAAACCAAGGAACAAGAGGTTCCAAGTACCGGGTTCTCCTCCACACCAGCCATAAAGATGGCAACACTAGCCCAAACTCTTAAAATCCTGCAATCAATTAATAACAATAACAGCAAAGAACAAGCAAACAAACACACAGAACAACTATTGGGGCAAAAATGCGAAGTGTTCGGCACTTAACAAAATCTCTGAAGGCCACCGGTTAACTGCTGAGAAATCAAGAAGGAAAATTTTGTGACCACACAAGGAATGCAGTCTGCAGCTGTGACCATCAGCAGTTGACAACAGCAGTTGTACAACTGAGCGAATCAGGTTTCCAGAGTCAAGACATTGTAATATTCAGAACACCCAGTTTTCAACAGAAATTTACAAAGGGAAAAAAAAAAAAAACCAAAGCAGACACTGTTCCCAAGGAAGCCCAGCCATTGGGCCTACGAGGCAAAGACTTGATGTCAACATCTTAACTGTGCTTAAAGCCGGGATGGAAACATTGACCAAGAGCTGAAGCCAGGAAACTGTTTCTGAGCACAGAATAGGGGTGGGCAGAGAGAGAGATTATATTTTAGCAAGACGCCAAATAGAACTTTTGGAGCTGGAAAGTGTAACAGGTAAACGTTTTTTTTAAATATATATATATATATTTTTTTTAAGATTTATTTTATTTCATTTTTATGTGTATGAGTACACTGTAGCTGTACAGATGACTGTGTTCCATCATGTGTGTGGCTGCTGTTAATCTCAGGACCTCTGCTGGCCCCGCTCCGGCCCCGCTCGCTCAGGTCCCGCTCGCTCCGGCGTAATTTTCTGCAGCTGTCTTCAGATGCACCAGAAGAGGGCATCCGATCTCATTATGGGTGGTTGTGAGCCACCATGTGGTTGCTGGGATCCGAACTCAGGACCTTCGGAAGAGCAGTCCGTGCTCTTACCCGCTGAGCCATCTCACCAGCCCAATATATATTTTTTTTAATAAAAAAAAATATTGAGGTTCACCTGCAGATTTGAGGAGGCAGAATAATTGGTGAGCTTGAAGACAGGTCAGTTGAAAGGAACTAGTTTGAGGAGCAGGAGAAAAAAAAAAAGAAAAGAAAAAAAGGAACTGTGTGTGGGATGCAAACGCACTGACATTTATAGTTGGAGTTCCAGAAGGAGACAGAGAAGGCCGCTGAAAGAACACAGAAATGTAGATTAAAAGGGACCAAAGTTCATGAAAGACATGACTGTCTCCATTCAGAAAACAACATACTGCTGGAAATTCAAAGACATAGGCTGAGCGGCATCACAATAGATCAGTGCTACAGTTGACTCAGTAGTCACGATCCATCAGTGCTACAGTTAACTCTGTAGTTACTGCTTCTGCTGTGAATGACACTGCCATCATCCCACACTCTGGAACCAGGGGTGGCTCCTATGTCAGCCAGCTACAGGGCGGGGCCCACACAAAACCTTGAGAAAACGAATGGGTAACCAAGCATTTGGAGCAGGTCTGTGTTCCTGCCCCGCCTCTCCCCATCTCTGTGGCCTTTCTTCCCTTTCCTCCCTCCCTCCCTCCTCACAGGGTCTTGCTATGTATCCCTCAGACCAGACTGTCCCTTAACTTCCCAGTAGTCCATTCCCACGCCTCCTGAGAGAGCTGGGGTCAAGGGAGGGCTGTTGTACCCAGGTACTAGCTCTGTGGTTAGGGATGTTTTTTGGAAGTTCTCTGACCCCTCAGACTTCTTATCTTTAAAGTGGACAGAATATAACCAGGTGACTTTCAAGATAACACATTTTGGTGAGACTTGCCCATGAGGCACACATGAAAGCAGCTAACAGAATCAGCACATAGAAGAGACTAATGTTATGAGGGAACTTCTGCACATTGTGCACTGGTCAGACTTTTGTCAGCTTGGCACAGGCCAGGGTCATCCGGGAAGAGAGAACTGAAGCTGAGGAACATTTTGATTAATGATTGATGTAGGTGGTGCTTACCCCTGGGCAGGTGGCCTGGATGGTATAGAAAAGGAATTATTCAAGGAAAACTTTTATTTCTTATTACAGGCTTATTGTTGGAAATAACCTTTTTTTTTTTTTTTTTAGTTTCACATTATACTATAAATATTACAAGTTTTTTTTTTTGGCCCATTTCCTGGTAGAAATTATCATCAAGGAAGAAATGACCAGCTTTGACTGGACAAAAACACAACTGAGATACATTAACCTTGTATCTGTCCTTGAAAACACACACACACACACACACACACACAATTTCATTCATAGTTCTAAAAACAAAGTTAGGTAATACTTTGTATTTTATCACTTATTGAGGGTTATTTTTCAATTTAGCACATTTTGGTATTCTTGTTCCATATATCGTTTATTTGACTTAGGAAAAAAAAGTCATGTGTCCTGTCATTGGCTTCTGAGGCATGGTTTTCATATACTTCCTTCAAAATCTACTGGCTGGTCTGGGCACAGTGGGACTCTGCTAGTAGCCACAGGACTATCACTCATTTCTCCTTTTCCTTCAGTCACATACGTCATGTAAGTCTTTTGTAATCTGAGTAGGTTTGCCCAGAAATCTGAAATCAGTTTGAAAGTAAAGAAGGATATTCCCCTCCCCACCCCAAAACCCAGGAGGCTCATGGGAATACTTTGGCAAGAAACACAAGTTCAGATTGGCTGTCAGCATGTTAAACTGAGAGTCAGAACCTCAGGTTACAAGCAGGATGGACTAGGTATTTACAAAAAGCAGAATTTGTGCCCTGAAAGATCCAGGCAAACGTTTGTGTCCCTCAAACGCACTAGCGTCGCAGGTCTGTGGTCCAAGGTGGTGGAGGAGTTGCTTACTGAGGACATAAAACCTTCATTCATGTATGTTTAAGCACTGGCCTGAAATGAGCTCGAGAGGATGCCCGGGAGGTGGGAGATTGGTTTCCCCAGTCTCCTTTAGAAGAGGAGTTTACTAATGAGAAAAACAAGCAGGATATGGAGGGCTCCTGCCAGGGGGCTGCCGAGAGTGCGGATGGCCAGGCTTTTGGCTGTGGTCTTGGCTGGGGTCACAGATGTGGTATTGGCTGTGTTCATGGTTGTAGTCTTGGCTGTGTTGTCGGCTGTCGTCTTGGCTGTGTTCTCAGCTGTAGTCATGGTTATGGTCTGGCTGGTCTCAAAACTCTTAGGAGTGGAGGCCAGGGTTGAGGTTGTTACTGGGGGAGAAACAAAAAAAAAATCAAAGAAACAATTTCATCAGACCTTTGTTTGGAGGGGGGTGGGCCCTAGAGAGAGAGGCTAAAGACTGACAAGATGGCTCAGCTGGTGAAGGCACTTGCCACCGACGCCAATCTCATGCAAAGGTGGAAGAAGAGAACTGACCTCAAAATGTTGACCTCTGCCCTTCACACACACAAATATGAAAATCTTGTTAAGACAGTCAAGCCAGAGATCATGAGCAAACATTAATCAACACTTCTTCAGTGCCACCCATGGGAGGGAGCTGTAGGCGGCTCAAAGGTTCAGATTGTTAAGCAAGAAAAGTAACGAAGCCTCTGTCCTTAAGTTCTCCCTGATCTTTTCTCCTTCGTTTTACTTTATTTGTTTTTAAAATGCATGTTAAGTGTTCCTGCCCGTCTGTATGTGAATCACATACATGTAGTGCCCTCAGAGGCTAGGAGAGGGCATCAGATTCCCTAGTGCCCTCAGAGGCTAGGAGAGGGCATC
>NW_022196906.1:44478661-44527467 GCF_008632895.1 Mastomys coucha | reverse complement strand
CCCTCAGAGGCTAGGAGAGGGCATCAGATTCCCTAGTGCCCTCAGAGGCTAGGAGAGGGCATCAGATTGCCTAGAGTTGAAGTTAGATCATTGTGAGGGCCGTTTGGGTGCTGGGTATTGAACCTGGGTCTTCTGGGAGAGCAACTATATGTTCTCAACTGCTGAGCTGAGCCATCTCTCCAGCTCCTACAGAGTCTGTTGAGAAGAAGAAAAGACCCAAAGAATTAAAACAAAACAAAAAAAAAAAAAAAAAAAAAACATATAAATCTGTTATGAGTTGAGTAGTTTGCCCTCAAATATCTTGATACTCTTACCTGGAATGCGAATATGACCCGAGGTAGTACACTTTTTATAATTTCTTGCTAAATCCAAGGATGTGGGAGAAGTCAGTATCATGCAGAACCAAGAATAGTGACCTCTGCCTTTGTTGGTGGCAGATGCCCTGTCTGAATCCTTTAGTTTGTTTCTCTGGTCTGCAAGCCACAGACTGTTTCTCATGTAGGTCCTGGCTCAAGGCTGGTACTCAGCAATGATCGCAGAGAAGCAAAGAGAGCCAGGCCTTCGCTTTTTGTCTGATGCCAGAAAGCCTGGAGCTTGAAACACGGACACTTCAAGGGTGTCTCACCCTTAGCTGGGAGTGGGGCCCATAACCCCAGCTCTGGGGAGAAGGGCATTTGGGAGTAAGGGTAGAGACAGGAGAATAGATAGCTGGGGCTTGTTGGCCAACAGCGTAACTGAAAAAAACAAATGAGAAGCCCTAGGTTCAATGACAGCCTGTATGTATCTTAAGTTACAAGAAGGAGAGCCATAGGTGAAGGCATAGGATTTGCCCTTCCCATGTGTGTATACCACACACACACACACACACACACACACACACACACACACACACGCATGCACACACGCACCTGCACGCATACTTTCTTCCTCTTTAAATCTTGGTTATAAGAGGAAGAAGGAAAATGCCACAGACCCAAGCATCCGTCTGCCTTCCTGGAGGAAGCCCTCCTGGTTGAGACCATGTCTTCTCTCTCTAGCATTTCTCCAGGACAAGTGTCTCTCTGGCATTCCATGCTGCTAGAGAGCAGAGCACAGCCACCTTTCCCCCTTTCCTTTCATTCTTTTGTTTGAGACAGAGTCTTGCTCTGGGTAGCCCATGTTGCCCTTAACATTGTGATTCTCTGGCCTTCCTCAGCCTCTTAACTGCTGGTTGAAGGTAGGGAGGTAGGCTGCCGCTCTTGGCTTTCCCCTGATTTTTAAAGGGGAAATCAGGATAGAGCTACGGGGTCCCAACTGGAAAGACACATTTTCCTCTCTATTAGCATTTCTGCAAGTGTTTTTCTCAAAAATGTCCTTGAGGAAAAACAATAACCTCACAGAAGAAAACCACCAACAGTAAACACTGTCATATAATAGTTTGAATAGGCATAAGTGCTTTAAAATGAGCTGCTGGAAATAATTATCCCATCTGTGCATTTTATAGTAAATGACTTACAGAAAAACCAGCAGCATGCTGCATGTCCTTTAGCACTCTGTGGCTCGTGAGGAAGGCCTGGGATTTGGACATTGAGAGAGACTAATGGTTCTTATTGGGTCTCGTATCCCACCCCACCCCCACCCCCAATACTGAAGATTTGAATCCAAGACTTCACACATGCTCTCACATGAATCTTACATTAAAAACTGTCTTGAAATGATCTCTTTAGTTTTAATGTAAGTCTAAGAAGAGTAGACAAACGGGTAAGATGAAGAATCCAAGACCTCACTCAGTTGCGGCCTTTCTCTGTGTTCTCAGGCCAGTAGGCCATCCTTTCTAAATGCCAGTTTGGAATGCTTTGGTGTCTTACACAAAAATAAGAAAAAAGGGGATAGAGAGAAGGGTGAAGAGCCCAGGGAAAGTGTGGGCCTGGGGTCTGTGCCCTGGGGAAAGCTGGTGGAAACTCCTGCTGGTGATGGCAGTAGCTGAAGCTATTAGAAACTCATGGAAGGGCTGTGGAGATGGCTTAGTCAGTAAGGTTCTTTCACACAAGCATGGGGATCTGAGTTTGATCTCCCCAACCCTGCATGAAAATTCTAGGTGTAGAGGTACATGCTTCTGTAATCCCAGCACCCGGAAAGCCAAGAAGGAAGATCCCTGAAATCACCAACCAACCATCCTATTGGGTGAGTCCCAGGTCAATCACCAACCAACCATCCTATTGGGTAAGTCCCAGGTCAATCACCAACCAACCACCCTATTGGGTGAGTCCCAGGTCAGAGAAAGACCTTGTCTCATAAAACAAGGTGAGGTTGTCTACTGGCCTTCACAAACACGACACATGCAGATCTGTAAACACACATGCACACACATAGACACACACACACACACACACACACACACAGAGAATAGAAAGAAAACTCATGAAGGAGTCACGATGAAGCTTAAAGATAATGTACTTTTTAGCTTGTGCCAGGGTGCTAGGTAGCTACCCTCTCCAAAAGAAAAACAAAAATAGAGACAATCTAACAAGAATTGATGATATTGATATTTCTCTGATACCAACTCTTTTTATATAGCTAGTGGCCTCCATCCCCCACCGCCCCTGCATAATTCCCTTAAAAACTGATCGGTTAAAGTTGACCATGTGAAGGCCTTGTGTGAGTGGGGTTTCAGGTTGTGTGGAAACTGAGGATCACATTGCCTTTCCATATGGATGCTCATCTGGTCCTGAACAGAAACAGCCCCCATCGAAGCATGGGTTTGGAGCCAGATGTGACCATGGGGATTTCTGAAAAACTGCACAAATCTTAGAGAGGGTTTTTTGTTTTCCACATAACATAAAACAAAAAGCTGGGGGGAACTCTCACATAGGTTCCAGGATGGTGGGAGACTCAACTGGTCCCTAAGTAAAATAACTTTCCAGACTGCCTGAGTTTGATGGCAAATGTGTGGAGCTTTTGCAACAAAACTCACCTTGTTCCAGTTTCACAGATGACTCTGAGGCTGTGTTATTGTCCACGATGAAGACCCTAGAGAGTAAATCAGTAAGAGGCATGGTGAAGGTCTTGCCTGTGGAGCTCACAGCCGCACCTTTGCCTTTCTGGATCACCCCCACCCCCCCATCTTGTCAATCTCTTCTGAGCTTACTTTTTGTACAGTACAGTAAGCCGATCATTAACTATTGATCCGGTTTGTATTGACTTAACTGAAGCCCTCCAGATCTTAACTCCAACTAGCTCTACCATCGCCCATCCCCATTAAATTATCCTCAGAGCTTGTTCTGAAACCAACGAGTCCATTGTGATATTAGCCCCTTGTCTCTACAGCCAGCAAGCCACTAGTGAAAGGGTACAGTCTGCATGTCCATCGCAGAGCTAAGTGTGAACAGATAGCAGTGAATCCAACAGTCCATGGCTTCATGCTCATGGCATTGTTAGTGTCTTCAGAGACAGATTTTTGATGATTACTCAGATAAATTAGTTAAGGAGTCAGTTAGCGTTGTGATGTGTATGATGAAGTAGAGGAAAACCAGAGGGTGTAACAGAACTCTTTCTGAATCTATGTGTTCAGGGAAGGCAAAGGAAGCATTCACCTCAGTACTTGCGTGTGTGGGGGCTGGGTTCCCCAGCCTCACCATCTTAAATCCCTTTGAAATTGTTTTGTACCCTGCTGAGCGTAGTGCCCTCCATGGTGGTGTTCCTTGTGTCCCCTCCCCTTGAATCAGTCTTGCGGATCAAGGCCATGAGTGTACACACCATGAACAAGAGGAGAGTCTAGTATATTGCAGTGAGTGTGCATGCGAGGATGTGGAGTGCGCGGGCAGGGGGATTTCACTACGTACTGACGATGTAGATTGCTGTTGCTGTGTCACTGCAGGCTGTACCTGCTCAAGCACAGTGTGGTCACAGCTGTTGCCAGGGTAGGGTTGGTAACAGTTGTTCCCTTTGGATTCTGCTTTCAAAGCTGATGAAACCTGACTAGTTCCGGGCGTGTGGCAGGAGAGGGAAAAAGGGGCTTAACAGCCTCCCCAGCTTCCACAGAGACAAGGATGCTGTCAGCAGACACAGCTAATTGTCAGGCTTGCCCTTTCAGGAGCATAAGCTCTTCACAAAGCTTGGTCTAAAGTCAACATCAGGTCCTCAGAGTGAGAGACCTTTGTTGTGGAAGTATAATGCTAGCCTCTAGGTGACCTGTTCTTAGAACCTCAGGGCATCTTTTTTTTTTTTTTTTTTAACGACAAGCTGAAACTAGTGTTATTACTCAGTTGTCTCTTAGCTACTGGTTTCCTAAATGAGTGTATGTTTAACAAATGATTACCCACTAATGTTACATAACCTAAATATTTTAATTATTTATTTCAATTATAGAAGTATTAATTATTTAATTATTCAGTCTATTGATGTAATTATTAATTGATGTTTAATTATGATTATTATGAACAACATATTTAATTAACTATATTTAATATGTTATCTATAGCGTGTGTATGTGATGGAGGCAGAAGAAGAGCTATTTACAGGAGGCTAGATCACTGAAAGAACAGGGAACAAGAAAAGGCCATGGGGAGGAACAGGAGCGAAGCACACTGGCGTACATGATGAAAATGTCCTCAGAAAGCCTAGTGTTTTTTAAAAAAAAAGCTTCCTCAGTTTGAATACAGTCAGCTTGAAAAAAAAAGTGTTCAGTCTTCCTGATTATGTAGAGCATTGGTGTGTGTGTGTGTGTGTGTGTGTGTGTGTGTGTGTGTGTGTGTGTATGTGTATCAAGAAGTGCCACTGTGGGTTCTCCAATCACACCTAATCTAGATTCAGCTCTAGGTTAAGGCAAAACTGTATAAACCTGCTATAAACTTTCCAAAGCCCAAAGTGACAAGAGAGCAGTCCTTACTGCAGGTTGACTTTCGTCACATCCTCAGAAACAGAAACTGTCCAGGTTGTCTGGAAGACCGGGCTGCTTAGGGATGTCAAGTTATAATAAACACTGCCATCGTTGCACTTCTCATGTTTTCCAGCCCAGGTACCCACTGGGGTGTTCTCCTTCATTGCTTTCAGGATCACAGCACTGACTGAATCATTCACAGGGACCATCACTAGGAGGAAAGGGGATGAGGAAGCAGTTAACATGAGCCAAGTGAAACCAAGGTGGTGTGTAAGCAAGGGAAACCTCAGAGTGTGGATGGCATGCGCCTGCTTCTGCAAAAGAAAGTACAGAGATCCTAACTGGGGACCCAGTGTGTCATACGCAGGACCATGAGTTCACAAGCTTAAAGCCTGCCTGGGCTATAGATGATTTTAATATTCATCTTTATGCTTGTTTTTTCCCCCAAATAGTCTACAGTGAAAGGCAGCTTGAGCCTGACCACCCTTTGGCCCTGGCTTTGTTACAGGGGAACAGATCCTAATAGTGAAGAGCTAAACTTCTCCTGAAAGAGTTTGGAGGTCTCCTAGGAAATGCTCCAGGAATACAAGGGAGTAATATTGCTAAGTAAAACCAGAGGCCTGCTCCTGACCCCAGAAATGCTGATCCTCTGGTTATTGAAGGTGGGGGTTAGGAAGGACAGGGGTTTGACTAGGTCTGAGCCACTGAGGTCAGAGACACAGGGTCCTAATCCAAGGACCAAATTACCTCTTAGGGTTTTTCTCCACTAAGGAGTCTAAGACCCAACCTACCTGCACTTACAGGGGACCTTGCTGATTAATTTCAACATGAGGACATTTTAGTGTGTCTGGTTTTCTCCCCCCTCCCCCCCCAAGAAGAGCCTGCATGAGTAAATTCCTCAATGTTGGGCCATTTCCGTCATCTGAAACTCCTTCCAAAGCAAAGTGATTGGATCTGGTAGCAGGTCGGACAGTCTTGGATCTGCATCCTGGCTCTGGTACTTAGGAGCATGACAGGCCACCTCTGCTTTCTGGCTTCTTCTTGCTCAGTGGCTACTGCACACAATTTGTGTATTTTGAAACAGATCTCATCCTAAGCTGGATTCAAATGTAACTGAGGATGACCTTGAACTCCTGATTCTCTCTCTTGTGTATAGACAGTGCAGGTATACATTGCCACACCTGGTTTATAAAATGCAGAACACGGAACCTATAACTTGGTATGTGCCAGGCAAGTGTTCTACTAATTAAGCTACATCTCTGACCGCTACACATTTTTTTTTAAGTTCCTTCTTTGTGCTTGCCATAGCTCTGGGTCTGAGAAATAGCATTATCCTTCACAGTAAAGGCTCCTGTTAAGATTAAAGAAATGATACTAACATTTGTGGTTTATATCAGACAAACTGTGATTGTCATCACTAATATAAGCACATTGTTTTTCCTCTCCCTGGTTTGCTTTGCCGAGAAAGTCAGCTGACCCTAATCCCACATGTCCTGAGTCACTCAGAGAGGAGGTGACTTTTGTCTCACATCTCTGCATGGTGGTGTGTGGCGGAAGGTGATGCACAGTGGTGTCATCTAGATATCCAGCAATCCTCTTAGCTCTCCAACTGTTTTCTCCAGTTCCTTTTCTGCTTCCCCTTTCACTGTGGGCTCAGCCTTCCTTCCTTCCTTCCTCCTTCCCTCCCTTCCCTTCCTCCCTCCCTTCCTTCCTCTCTCCCTCCCTCCCTCCCTCCCTCCCTTCCTTCCTTCCTTCCTTCTACTTAGAGTCTCTGGATCTATGGCCTCAGTCTTCCTTGGATGCCTTAAAAGACCAGACTTCCTCATTATAACCTGTTACATGGGAAGTATGCCCGTCCACCTAGAGAATCTAACTGCTCCTGCCTTCTCATTCCTGTCTCTTCCTTCGCTGTCAATGATAGCACCCAGCACACTTTCAGGAACCCAAGAGTCTATCTAGCCTCTGACCTTCTACTCTAGGGGCAGCTGCTGTTTCCCACTCCCCCACCCTCGCCCCCAGCTGTTTTGCAAATGCATCTGGCTCCTTCCTATCTGGCCCACACCTGGGCCTGGAGTTTGTTCCCGCCTGGGTGTCTGTCTGGAGCCTTCCTTCCTTGTTAACATTCACCTCATACCAACCTCCACACCCAGATCTTGCTCACATCCCTCCGCTGGACTAACTTACCCTCTTCTCCC
This sequence comes from Mastomys coucha, assembly GCF_008632895.1. Taxonomy (NCBI): domain Eukaryota; kingdom Metazoa; phylum Chordata; class Mammalia; order Rodentia; family Muridae; genus Mastomys; species Mastomys coucha. The sequence goes on along the minus strand of NW_022196906.1, from coordinate 44,520,414 downwards.
CTCATATCTGAAACATTCACACCCTTTCTATAGAATTGAATAGAAATTAGCTAATTATATTTTATGGTTTTATCAGTCAGCATCCAGGCAGCCCAGTGTTTGGCGCCAAACAACTACTTTTGATTGATTCTAATGCCCTGCGTCAGGGCTGGGGTGCACGGTACCTTAGTAGTAGAGCGTTTGTCCAGCATGCTTGACGCTTTGGCTTCTCTCTCTAGCACTTAAAAAAAAATCCTTTATCCAGTGGAACTCACTGTTCTAGAAGCTGGAGAGTTGAGGAAGTAGTAAACTACATCCTTGTCCAGAGAAGTGAACAACGAGGCAGAGGCTGTGCCTCAGTGTAAATATTACAGGCTTCTTTCCTTAACATGTCTGAGGTACCGGTAGGGGTGGGGTGGGGTGGAGTGTGAGCCCTCTGAGACGCTGGCTAAGCTGTGTTGTCTCTAGGGTCTGCCAAGCCATTTATTCGTGGTTTGCTAGCGTTAACTCAATGCTGAAATAAATGGTAAAGGATTTCAAACCAAAGCAAGGGTCCCCGGCCACAGCACTCCGCAAAATTTGTAAAGCCTTCTTTATAATTGTAGGTGTGAAATTTGGCCTTCCTCACCCCCATGGACAGAGGATTTTTGACCCTCAATTTAAAGTACGAGTCAGATTTGCTTCAGAGCTCAAACACATTTTGGGTTGAAATGGAATCTGATAAAGAGCAAAGCTAGCTTAGGCACTCGAGGAAGCTGAGGTCTTTCTCTTTCCCGAGGCTACTGGGACCGCTGCGGTTGCCCTTCCCCCACCTTCCCCCTTTGTCTAGTGTTTTCTCCTTCCTGTCTCCCTCCTTTCAGAAAGGCTCCCACGTCTTCATCTTATCTCTCCCTAGTAGACTTCTCTTTCTCCCATTTCAGCAGCAGGCCCGTCTGTCTCCTGCTGTGCCATCTTACATCAGGGACCTGCAATCGCCCTTGCGGTAATGGATTCATACACATAATCACCTAGTGTTCATCTTGAATTACGGACTTATCTTCCCTGCTCTGATATGAAAAGACCCACTTCCCAAGGGAATGGGACATAGTCCTGTTACAGCAGGAGCATTTGCTTAGTGACAGTCGCCAGGAAACAGGAGAGAGATGAGGAGCAAAGTGGGGAGGTCTTGGTGCAGTGGCTCACCTTCCAGGTTGGGACTCTGCAGGTCACACGCACAGCAGTCACCATAGTGACCTCTGCACAGTTTGCTTAAACTAAGAGAGGAAGGGTGGCATAGGAGCTAAGAAGGCTGGCTGGCTTTTGGCTGAGTTCCTTAGGCTCAAATATTACTTCTGTTACCTTCTAGTGAGTGACCTTGGGTAAAAATTTGACTTCTATATGTTTTCTTTCTTCTCTGGAAAATGGAGGTTAATAATAGCATTTTTCCCTTAGAGCGAAATTCAGCACATAGTTAAGTTGTGTTAGCATTATAATGTGGATATATACTGAGTTCCTCCATTTTCACAGCTCTGTGGCTGGAGCAAGGAGGTGGCATCGGAGGGAGTGGGCAGATGAGAGGGTGCTTGCAGTGAACACCTGGTGACCTGAGTTCGAGTCTCAGACCCACATGGTCGGGGAAGGAGAGAAGCAAATCCGCAAAGCTACCTTCTGGCCTGCGACAGAGCGCCAGGGCAGGCGCACGACTGTGTGCACCCACTCATACACACACTGTAAGGGTGCACACACAATAATAATAAAAACATAAAAAAAAAAATCAACTGAAGTTTAAAAAAATGAGTAGATAAACAAAGCTAGGTAGAAAAGCGTATTTCTTGACTAACAGGTTTGACTAATTAGAAAGTGTTTTTAACTTGTAGGTTTGTTGAATCCCATAAGGGAAAGTTATGAAATACTTTCCAGATACTTCTAAGAAAAAAAACATTAGATTAAGATTGAACAACCAGGACTCAAAGAGCTTCTGCCCTTTGCTGGCAGGGAGTCCCTAGCAAGTCTCTGCCTTTCAGGCCCCTCACATATAAGGTGGGCTACTGATGTCTTTTTCTAGCATACTATGGCTTTTCCCATACGCTAAGCTCAAATCATCCTTCCTGGCGACATTCTGTCAAGTGGATGTAAAAGGGCAGTAGACTTTAAATTCCTCAAAAATAACACAATGTCCCCTAAATGCAGCCATATATTGCTGGAGTGTGATCTGCCTGGGGCTCAGTTTACCCCACCTGCGATTCAGTTATGGACAGGAAACTATAGAAAGAGTCCTCCCGATCCACCCTGTCACCTATCAATCACTGTTTCCCACTTTCCATCACGTCCACCCACACATATGGAACGTCAGAGAGCCTGGTTCACGCTCCACGGAGAACAAAGGGCAGCGAAATGAGTGCCCTTGACTCACCTGTATAGGTTACATTCTCCCCAGAGACCTGAGCCGTAGTGTTGATTCCCAAGTTGTCGGAAGTGTGGACTTTATCAAGGACCGCACAGGATCCATCATCACTGGCAGAGAGGGAAGGGGAAAAGTGCAGAGCCAGGCACAGGAACAGCCCCAGGTGTGGAAGGAAGGAGCTGAGCGCAGGCATGGTCCCGGTCTGTTTAGGTTGCAGGGCCTGGCAGTAGTAACACTAGGTGTGACAGGGCTCCTGTTTATATGCTCTGGGGCTGGAGCTTCTGGGTGAGGTCATGCATGCAAATCGCTCTCCCTCCCTCCTGAAAATACTGCCTCCTGGAATTTGGCCCAAGACATCACCAGGATGAATCACCCAGCCTCCACTTTTGTGACCAACGATCCTTTACCAATTCCAGTTTTGCTCAAGAAGAGGACTGGCCAAATTATTTGACACGGCCTGTCACAGCACCTGCTATCTGGAGAAGTGGGAAAGGCTGATGAGGAGTGCTAAATGCGGAAAGTGGAAGTTCACAGTTGAGTAATTACCACGTAGGTGGTCTGGTTGGAAGGCCCACTTTTCTCTGTCAGAAACTCAGGCATGGGTGTCCTTTTTATCTCAGAACATTGCACAGCTGTTTCTTCTTCCTCTCATGACTTGCCTAAAGCTGGAAAGACTGGATATTTATTTACTTATTTTTAAATTACATTTGTTGATTTTTGTGTGTGGGTCAGGGAGGTGGGAGGAGGTTGCAGAGGCCCCAGTGTGTGTGTGTGTGTGTGTGTGTGTGTGTGTGTGTGTGTGTGTGTGTATGTAACAGGAGGTCAGAGAACAACTTTCAGGTGTGTGTGTGTGTGTGTGTGTGTGTGTGTGTGTGTAGCAGGAGGTCAGAGAACAACTTTCAGGAGTCCTTTCTTTCCTTCCATTACACGGGCCTTTAGGATTGAACGCAGGCTGTTAGATTTATTGGCAAATGTCTTCAGTCACAGCCTGGACACCAGTCCTACTTATTTCTTCTTTAGACAGAAGGTTGAATGCATTCTAGGCTTGCCTTGAGTAAGTTCTCTGTACATGAGGAGAACCTTGAATTTCTTTACATATATATATATATATATATATATATATGTATATATATATATATAATTTATTTAATTTTTGAGCCAGGTTCTCACTGTGTAGCCTTGGCTGGCCTGAAACTTGCCATGTGACCAGGCTGCCCTCTAACTCCCTGAGATCTGCCTGCCTCTGCTTCCTGAATGCTGAGTTTAAAGGTGTGCACAACCACAGTCAAGATTTTTTTTTTAACTCCACGTTTGTGTGGGTGGGCGTGGCACGTGCATGTGAGAACAGTGGCCCTGGAAGGCCAGAGGCATCAGATCTCCTGGAACTGGAGCTATTGGCATTTATGACACCACCGTTCTAAGAACGGACCTCCTGTCCTCTACAAGGGCAGTTTAGTTCTTAACCACCAAGTCATCGCTGCAGCCTAAGACCTTGAATTTCTGTTCCTCCGGCTTCAACATCCCAGCTTTTGGGATTACAACGGCAAGCCATCACACCCAGTTGAAACTGGCACTGGGGAACTGAATCCAGGGCTTCCTAAAAGACAGGCAGGCCTTACCAGTGGAGACACATCTGCAGCACCTATAGTCTTATGTGTTTATTTGGGAAGAAACATTTAGGTCCACAGTGTTCCTGAAACTTCCCTCCATAGTGCCAAAGCACAGGGAAATGATTTTTTTAAAGTTCAGAAATATTTTTTTCATATCCCAACACTTACTAAAATTTTATAATTTACCCAGGATTATGAATATGGGGATGAGGGAGAAGTCAGTTGCTTTGTAAATAGAAAAGAAATAAAAATACTATTGAACCAAGGCAATAGTTTTAAAATTTTAATTTGTGTATGTGCCCCTTCCCCACCCCCGCTGTGTGTGTGTGTGTGTGTGTGTGTGTGTGTGTGTGTGTCATGAGATCAGAGGAGAACTCATGGGAACTGTTTTTTTTCCTTCCTCCCATGTAGGTTCTGGAACTTGAACTCAGGTCATCACACCCTTTACCTGCTGAAGCATTTATAGGACCTAAATCACAGTACTATTTTTAAGTGTCCCTTTAAACATGGGGTCTTGGGTTAAGGAACTCTGGAAAATCTGTTTAACATTAGCAATGGGAATATCCAGAATAATGGCCAAAATCTGCTTTTCAGAAACCTTTAGAAATTAACCAAAGGTTTTCAAATAATCTAGAAACGGCGAGAGCAGCATCTTAGCTCATCTGGACTGACCCTCTAACCTCCACTCCATGGTAGCCACAGAAATTGACAAATGTACTCCTGCAACTGTGGAGACGTGAAGACTAGTAACTAATGGAAGGGTCAGGTGAGAAGTCTCCCGAAATAGTCACATCTCTGGGAATGGTCTGTGTGACCTTCCTGGAATCTGCTTGTAAAGATGCCTTCTTAGAACTTAATAATCAAACATTTTGACTGGATTCTGAACTTTCTGTATGAACAGTCTTATTAGTAGGGTGTTGGTTGAAGATAGTCAGTGAGGGATTTTAAGCATTGTCACTAGGCAGTGACTCCATGTGGGACCAAGAGATTGAATTTAAAATCTCTCTCTCTCTCTCTCTCTCTCTCTCTCTCTCTCTCTCTCTCTCTCTCTCTATCTCTATCTATCTAAATATGAGAGTTTTGAATGCTGCAACAAATCCCTGGGAAACTAGGTTGTGCACATTTGGTTCTACATGTGACTAGGAAAGCGCTGAGAAAAACCCCTCTCACCTTTGACACAAGTTGAGACTCTCACAAACAGGAAGAAGAGGTTAAGGTTACAGTCATAAACCTGCCTGGCTGACCACAGAAGACAGACCCCAAATGTAGAGGGAGGGAGCATTCAGTGACACCTGGGAGGATTCTTGTTTAAAATACTGAAGGGAATTTCTTCTGCCTGTTCACTAGACCACAACTAAGTTAACTCAGGGGGCTACATGTGCTAAGGAATTGAGTCTCTTAGAATCAATTCAAGATACTCAGGAGTCAACAACAACAGCAGACAACAGTTGTAGAGGGTGGGGGGAGTCTTAGAGCTTAGAGTTGACACTTCATAGTTTTTGAATGTTCAGTCTTCAACAGAGAGTTCCAAGATGGGGGCTGGGAGTACGGATCACTGATAGATTGCATGCCTAATTTACACAAGACCTTGAGTTTGAGTCTCAGCACTGGAAACATAAAACAAAAAAGCGAAAGCAAAAAACAAGACTACAATACGTACAAACAAAAATTATGGTTCTGAAAGAAGGAAAAATTTATCAGTAACCGGAAACTGTACTTGATGAATCCAGTTATTGAATTTAGTAGATAATATATTAGCGTATTTAAAGAATTAAGAATTGTGTCTAAAGAATTAAAGGAAGATATGTAACATTGGGTCTGAGCAAATAAAGAGTAATAATAAAGAGACAGAAATGTTTTAAAAACATAAGAGAACCAAATAGAAATTCTGCAGTTGAAAGTCCAATAGTAAACTAAATTAATTAATTTTTGAGATAAGATCTTATTTTATAGCCCTGGCTGGCCTTGAGCTCCGAGAGATCTACTTGTTCCTATCTCCAGAGTTGGGGAGATTAAAGGCATGCCCCACCATAGGCTGTCCCTGTGGAGGTTTGAATAGGAATAGGAATGGGCCCATAGTCTCACACAGTTAGACTCTCAGTCATTAGGGAGTGGTGCTCCCTGACCTGGGTTAGGGGGTGTGACCTTGTTGAAGGAAGTGTGACACTGGGGGTAGGCTTTGAGGTTTCAGATGCTCAAACCAGGCCCTTTGTCTCTTTCTTCCTACTGCCTGCCAGTCCAGATGTAGAACTCTTAGCTACTCTCCAGCACCTCTGCGAAGCCTTCCTTGCTCTCTGCCATGAGAATAATAGACTAGATCTCTGAAACTGTTAAGAGTTGCCATGGTCATGGTGCCTCTTCCCAGCGATAGAACACTGACTAGGATGGCTCCCAGTAAGAAATTGTTTAAAAACTACTAAGATTGGACAGCAGATCTCAACTGGCTGTTGGCAGTATCAGCAAACTTTAAGATTGCTTTAGAGTTAACAAGAGGGGTACAAGGGGTATACTGAAAACCGCAACTACCCCGAACAGCCAAAATGGTCTGGAGAAAAAAACCAAAACAAAGCAGTATTCACACTCTCTGATTTTAAAACTCACTACCAAGCTATGCTGAGACAGGACAGTAATGGCCTACGAACGGCCACACAGGTCCACAGGTCAGGTCAGAGCCACAGAAGTAAGCCTGTGTTTGTGAGCAGATGACTCACTCGGTAATTTACACCCAGGGTTTGCAAGTGCTGGGTAAATGCTGTACCACTGAATCATGTAACCTGACCCCAACCAACTGATGTTTTAAGGAAGGGAACAAAAGAGTTCAATGGGGGAAGAACAATGTTTTTCATGTTGTTAATAACTGGATATTTATATGCAAAAGAATGAGGTCGAGTCATAAACACTAACTCTCAATGGACCAAGCTTGGAGCTAAATGTAAAAACTAGGAAACTTGCAGAAAATGTGACATCTTTCTGGCCTTGCTTGGGACAATAGCTCTTTAGATGTGCTGTCTAAGACAAAGGTAGGAAAAGGAACAAAAAATAGAATGGACTTTATCAGAACTGAAATGTTTGTTTTACAAAAGGCACTGTAAAGGAAAGAAAAGAGAGCTCACATAATTGGAGAAAATATTTATGAATCTTATATACCTGATAGATATAATCTCTCTCTCTCTCTCTCTCTCTCTCTCTCTCTCTCTCTCTCTCTCTCTCTCTGTGTGTGTGTGTGTGTGTGTGTGTGTGTGTCTATAGATGGGCAGAGAGTTTGAACACTTTCTTCCGAGAGATAGTTGTATTCAATATGCATGTAGAAGGACACTCAGCAGCATTAGTCATGGGAAAAATACAAATGAAACCCACTAGGAAATCCTACACTGCAGACACCACAATATGTCACCAAACTTGGGGGGCTCACAGCCTGTGTCCCACATAAGGTCTGGCCACCTGCCCTCAATAAGCCAGTAAGAGCTAATTAAAAATGGAAAACAAGAAAAGGCGATTTATTCAATGTGGTCACATAGGGAAGAGAGGCAAGGAGGGTCATTAACCCCTCAAGTCTGTGTTGTCAACGTGGTCTCCGTGAGTACACATCCCTTTCTAATTTGTACTTTTAATTTTTTTATTTGTCCTATTGCAGATGGATGGCTGGACCTGGATTTGGGTACAATTGTAACCCTAAGATGGGTAACGATGATTCAATTGTTGGTGTGGTGTAGAGACCCTCCCTAGAGCACTTGTGCATTTCTGGCAAGAATAAAAAATGATTTAGCTGCCTTTTGAAAATGTTTGGCATCTAATTAAACAGAGTTACCACTGTATGGCACAGGAACTCCACTTTGGGGTGTTTATCTAAAGGAATAAAATCCTTGACTCCCCACAAATTCTCTACATGAGTACTTATAAAAAAAATTACTCCCAGTAGCTCCAAATTGACCTTGAATAAGTAATGAATAAATAAAGAAAATGTGGTCTATTTTTACAATAGACTGTCACTTCAAAGCGGGAACAAAGTATGGATTCACTCATGACCAGTGGAGAGACCTTGGATAGTTTGTATTTTGTGAAAGAAGTCGACATAGACGGCCAGACACTGTCTAATTTCCCTTATGTGAGATGTCCAGAATAGGCAACTCTGCAGATACAGGAAGCAGGAAGCGGTGCCCGGCCTCGGGGGACGTGTGAGAAGGAAGTGAAGTGAGTGTTAATTGACTTGCTGCTTCTTTGGAAGTGACCGAGATGTTCTGGAACAGTGATGACCTAAGCCCTGAGAATGAATCAAAGCCCACCAGGGTGAATTTTATGGCCTGCGAATTTCATCTCAATAAAACATTTTTTATTTATTCTGTATGCTGTGTAAGGAGCTGGGTGATCGACCATGACAGGGCTTAGTCTCCAGTGTTGTATTTAACAATTTTTTTAAACCTATTTAAACTTTAGTTTCCACGGTTTTTTTTTGGGGGGGGGGGATGAGGTAGGGGCTAGGAGTTAAATCTAGGGCCTTGAGCTTACTAAGCATGGGGGAGGGGGGTCCTACCCTAAGTCACCCCTCCAGCTCAAGTCTCCTTTTCTGGGAATTAGTGATAATAACAGTTCTGGACACTTTTATGAATATTAAATTAAAGCTGTGTGCAAATTATTTTGAGGAGTTGGTAGGATGTTAGAACAGTATTTTAAAAGTTTTGAAAAGTTAACTTGCTTTTTCTTTCCTTCTCATCTTCCCTCTCTCCCTCCCTCTCTTTTCTGTAGAAAGCTTGCCAGTTGCTGCAGGACCTCACCAGGGCCTCTGGGAAAGACCACTGTCAGGAACAGAAAAAGCACCTGTCCTCCCAAGGTCAAAGTTTAAAAACAGAGTCCCTTAAATCCAGCAGAAGTGGCCAATGGTGAAGGCAGGAATTGTTGGTCTGAGGAGCCCTGGGGTTTTGATCTTGTCTCCTAAGTATGTCTACAGTGTGCTTATGATGTGGCTAAGAGCACAGGCCTGAGAGAGAACTTGAGGCACGAGTTAATTCCTGAGCCTATTGTCTGATTCCTGTTAGAACGCCACATTTGTAGGGGGATCCATTCAGGTTTGAAGGCAATAATGCCGTATGCTTGCCATAGGCTTTCTCTGTGGTAGGTTTTCTTTTTTCTTTTTTAAACCTCCATCCTAGGGAGAAAGGCCAGAGGAGATGGAGCCAGAGAATCTCTACCTTCAAGTCCATAGATGCTGGCTCTAACTGTGCCTTTGACTGTTGGCTTCCAAGTAGTACATTTTGTGGTTCTGAGAACACCCTCTGTGCTTCAGGGGTGACAGTGGCCAGTGTTTTAGGAGACAAAGACCAGATTTCTTACTCCCCAATAAAATTCACTATTACATGTCACATTACAAAATTTAACCTCATCTTCTCCTAAGAAATAATTGTCATGTATGGTTGAGGGAGGAAATAGCACAGAAAGATGAATTTGCCTCAAGCATAAAAGCACATGAATCAGCTGGACAGTGGTGGTGCACGTCTTTAGTCCCAGCACTCAGAAGGCAGAGGCAGGCAGATTTCTGAGTTCAAGGACAGCCTGGTCTACAGAGTGAGTTCCAGGACAGCCAGGGCTACACAGAGAAACCCTGTCTTGAAAAACAAAACAAAACAACAACAACAACAACAAAAGCACATGAATCCTGGCCTCTTCTTGCTGGCCGGAGTTCCTCTACTATGCAGTTCCCACACTAGATAGCTTCTCTACTGTATGGCTCCCATACTGTATACCTTCCCCATGATATAGCTCCAATGCTGTATAGTTCCCATATTATAGAGCTCCCTTATAGTATAGCTCCCATACCATATAGCTATCATACTATAAAGATCTTTTACTGTATAGCTCTCCATTAGTCAGCATGTGTTTTATCTGCTTAGCAGTTTCTATTCAGGTGTAGCCAAAATACAGCATATTTTAATTAGCCACGTGTATGTTACTAGTACATCTAAGACTCTTGCTTAGTCTACTAGTTATCTGTGGGCCTTAACACACAGTCAGTTGTTACATATTTGCTCAAGGGTTTCTCTGACCACACCTGTGTGTTCATTGTATGTGATTGTGCTTTAAGAGCAGAGTGGGATACTTGGGTTTATGTCAGTGGTCCTTGGTTTAGTGCTGCGCATTATGTGAGCCTCTCAAGTTCATGATGTCTAAGGGGACACTATAGTCAGCTATCAAGCTGGAGGCTGGCTGTAGCCCCAGAGAATCTAGGAAAGCTCCTCATTTGTCTCTGTAGAATAACAGACACCAAAGCAAAGTGGGGAGATTTCAAAAAGAATGCAGACCAGTCCTGTTGACTCCAAATGGACAACTTTTCACTGTCTTTTGTTCTGGCTTATTTCCTCTCCCTTTCCCTCCCCCCTCTCACCCCTCCCCATCTGTATTTACCTTTTAAGACAGACTGTGACTTGGACAGGACACTTCCATTCATCAGCCTGGCTCTGTTACTTCTCAGCTGGTTTTACAGGTCATGGGGAAGTTAGGGTTTTGTTCCTCAATACTTTACTGTGGAAAAGAAGCTGTGGGGGAATCCCTCCCACTAACTCGTTTCAGTTTACCTTATTCCTAGAGTACTATACATGCTAAAGTAACCACAGGAGAATGAAGATTTAACAGGATGAAACTCCAGCCATTTTAACAGTTATTTCTATTTCCAAAAATTAAGATATATCTCAGAACATGTTGGTGACAAAAGATCTGATCTATCAAGAAATGCTTCGCTACCAAAATACTTTGGACCACAGCATGATTAAGAGCTTACACTAATTTGCAATAAAGGGGCTGGAAACCACATGGTGGCTGAAAACTATCTATAAATCCAGTTTTAGGGAAGGTCTGACACTTTCTGACTTTCACAGGCACCAGGCACACATGTTATGCACAAACATGCATACAGGTATAAATGTTCATAAAATAAAATAAATCTATAAAAAAGATTTTAAAACAGAGAAGTTGAATACAATCAAAATATATTGTATAAAATTCTAAGAAGAATAAGCTTCAGGTATTTTAAAAGTAAATAAGCCAAGGCAAAACTGAAAAAAACAAAACAAAACAGTTACTAGCTTTGCTTTATTGTCTAAGGCTTGGAGTGTTGCTTAAAAGTAGAAAGAAATCCTATCTGCTTTAGAGGACCTTCCAATGCTAGCACAAACCAGAACAAAGCATCCTGGGAAACGAGTCAGAGGGAGTGAAGGTAAGCATTGAACGGGAGTATAAGGTTTCTTTCAGAGAACCTTAGTCTCCTCCTTCATGCATGATGTGTTGTCTCCTTCAAGAGCTGCCACTCTTCAGTCGCCCGCAGTGAGGTTGTCCTTCTCGGTCTGAGAGCAGGTCTGACCAGCCTGTGAGGCCTGTCAGCAGAAGTCTGGGGATCTTCCACAGGGAAGCCAGTGGACACGAATGCAGTTCCAGACAGCAAGATGGCGTAAGGCCCTCCAAAGCCTTGGCAGCTTGGCAGCTCTGCCAAGCGTCTCTGTTGCCTGGTTACCCTTCCTTGTGTCCACCTATGTTGTCCACCTATCCATGCTTGTTTGCAATACAGCATGGCACCTATCGGTTTGCTGTGATCTTCCCCTCCCCCACCCATGAGGTCTTTGACGATTGTGCAGAGGTTTTCACACTTGTGCTCTCTCTCTCTCTCTCTCTCTCTCTCTCTCTCTCTCTCTCTCTCTCTGTCTCTCTCTCTCTCTCTCCCCTCCCTCTTTCCCCTCCACCTCTTTTCTTTTTCTACTTATCTGTCTTCTAGAAGTTCCAAGCCCTCTTTGGTGACTGACTTGGTCTTCCCTTTAAATTTCTTCAGTCATTGAACATACTACACAACAATGAGCTCGCCCATACAGTTCTCTTCTAAGTTATGGTTTGGGGTCATTCTGTAGATGCCAACTTAGCTTTGTGATAAAATATGCATATTTCTGGTTTCCTTCGTTCTGGAGCTTCTCATTGTCAGAATTAGGTATGTAGCCAGAGATAGGATTGCAGCTCTGAAACCCTCTTCTGCTTTTAGAAGTCTCCATCAATTCCAGGGTTTTGAGAGAAATGTCCTCGAAACTTGTAGTCCTTTTTATCTTCCCCAACTTCTGTGGACAGTTCTAAGTATTTATTTTCCCATTAAATTATTTTTGATAAAGTTCAAAATGTTGCTTTTTTTTTTTCAACATTTCATGGGAGTTCTTTAGAGGGAACCCCTGTGAACCCACCACTCCTAAACAAAATTCAGGCTCAAGGGAATTGGCTTCTCACGATTACCTACAATGGAATCTCTGTGGACACACAGCTTAATGCTGTTTCTTTTTTCTTTTCTTCTTCCTCCTCCTCCTTCTATTTTCAAATGGATCAAAAGGATCACATCTTGGAACACAAATATGCACACACATACACAAATACACACACACACACACACACACACACACACAGAGAGAGAGAGAGAGAGAGAGAGAGAGAGAGAGAGAGAGAGAGAGAGAGAGAGAACTTAGTATTCCAACTGTCCCTCAACAGAAAAATGTCCCGCATCCAGATGATCTTCCCAACTGTGGCTCCTTCAGCATGCACTGCATTTAGTGTCAGGGCATTTCTGGTCTGAATAGACTTTGTTTTCTTGAGTTCCTCTCATTGCCCTCCTCTCTTCGTCCTCCCTCCTCTTCCTTCAGAACCAACACTATTTCAGGTTTAAATCAGAAGACCTCCCCCCTACTCCCCCTCTGTCCTTTTCTTTCCTTTTCTCTAATCTCATTGCCACTGACTTTTTAAAATCCTGTTTGTTCTCCTTGAGAAGAGGAATGGGGCAGCTAACCACCTGAGGGCGTTTCTTCACAATCTCCGCTATTCTCCTTTCCTGCCACTATTCAGTCTGGACTTCTTTCAGAGAGGGCGTACCTTTAGTTCCATGACCCATATCTTATGTGCGGGTCCTCACTGCGGATGGTCCTCTGCTAAGGGTTCCCAGGCATACTGTTCATCATCCTGTTTGGTGGTCACAATCATTTATCCAGCAAAGGAGTACAGAGGATAAAAACCATCACCCAACAGGCCAATCACAAAGTTGCTGGCACCAGCCTGCCAAGTCTCCTCAAAGGCCTTGTTTCCAGGAGTGGTGGTGCTGCCAAGGTTGTTAACCAAATTGGCCTTGCACACTGGATTCCAGAATCCCTTGTAGGGAGGGTTTGAACTTGTTTGTTGGGGGTGAGATTGATATGTGGCTCCTTCCCAGAGTGTAGGTACCTGGATCTGTCAAGCTTTCTCTTCTGACTTTATCTAGAAAGTCTGATGAATTTGAAATGAGTTACTACAGAACTCTTTGAGTAGAAAGTATTGATGATCAATAGTGTTAGTGGGACAATTTCTGCCTCAAAGGCAAAAGTCTCAACCTCTTTGTCCTCATTAGTTGGTCTTGGGTTATTGACATTTCAAATTATTTTTCTTGAATTTATTGTATGTATATACATAGCTGGTTGGGCATATAGACCATGGCATGAATGTGGAGGTCAGAGGACAAGTTGGGGGAATTAATTCTCTCTTTGTACCAATCTTGCCCGCCCCAGTTTTCCTGTTTGTTTATTTTTGAAATTGTTATTTAATTATAACATTTCTCCCTTCACTTTCCTCTTCCAAAACCCTCCTGTGTACCCCTCCCCTCTCTGTCTTTTAAATTCATGGCCTCATTTTTCATCAATTGTTATTGCATGGAAATTATGTATTTGTATATGTATATATGTCCCTAAGTATAACCTGTTGAGTTCTTTTGAGTATGTTTTCAGGGTCAACCATTTGATGCTTCACCTCAACCTTCTGATGTTTTGTCTGATTGCCCCTTTTAAATGAAATCTTATCTGTTGTAGGTGAAAGGTTTTCCCTCATTTCAACTGTTTATTTCTTAATGTCCTTACTTGAAAAAAAATGGTGGCATATCTAGGCCTTTGATATCCTATAGTCTAGAAACCAGGAACCTAAAAAGTTTACCTTGTGTAGTATTCAGAAATGCCTTGTGTTGCTGTGATAAAGGCATGGGTGGCAAAATGCATGCGTGACATTTAAGGGGGACCTGGAAGACTGTGTCTCAGGAAGGGTATTCATTATCTGGTTGTCTGCATAAGGTTAAACTCCATTGCCTCCACAAAAGAAGAAGTTGATTTCATTCATTTCAAGGCAGACGCTCAAGTGTTGAGGACACTGGTGGTCTGGTGAGGGTGGGTTGGCCAGTGAGGAAGTGAAATTGGACAAGAGAAGTCACAGCTCTGTGTTCCCATCCCCAGACAGAAGAGGAAGGAGGAAAGGTGTCTCCCTCAGAGGAGGAGCAGAAGTTAGGGTGGGAGAGGGTGCTCAGTCACAACAAGGCCAGTTGTATGTGGCCTTCTCCCCGAGAAGCAAGAATGTAAGAGAAGTCCATCATAGTACCTTGCAAAGAACTAAGCAAACCTGTACCAGGGAATGGAAGTGCCAGGCTCCTCTTAGTTCCTGTTCAACTATGCTTAGAAATGTCTCCGGAAAGTATAACATTTTATCAAGAACCTCCAGAAGAATGCCGTTCCAACTGTTTAAGCAGAAGGCTCCATGCTGAGAAAATCCATGGCAGACTGGTCAGTGTGGTGTGCACTGGAACTCCCAGACTGAGCTGTTGAGTTAGTAGGGGTACTGACAAGGTTGTGGTGAAGGCTCCTCTCCAGGCACAAAACCAAGGAAGGAGACTTCCCAGGGGGCTTTGCTCATTTCGATTCTTGAAGAATATACTGATCTTCTAATAGCCTATGAACGGACTCTTCAGGTACTCGTCCTGATTGGTTTTATGTCAATTTGACACAAGCTAGAGCCATTTGGGAGGAGGGACTCTCAGCTGAGAAACTGCTTCCGTAGTACTGGCCTATAGGCAAGTCTGTCTAGCATTTTCTTGATTCAGGAATGTTCGATGTGGGAGGGTCCTGTCCATTATGGGTGTTCCCACCCCTGGGTAGTTGGACCTGAGTTTTATAAGAAAGCAGGCTGAGCAAGCTGTGAGAATAAGTCAGTAAGCAGTGTTCCCCCATGGCCTTTTCAGTTCCTGCCTCCAGGTTCTCACCCTGACTTCCCTCAGTGAGTTGTAAACTGAAATAAATCCTTTCCTCCACAAGTTGCTTTTGGTCATGGTGTTTTATCGCAGAAACCCTTAGCTAGGACTGGTGGTGTTTGGATATCTTAGACAAACACCAGATTAAAAAAAATATGGCCGGGCAGTGGTGGCACACACCTTTAATCCCAGCACTTGGGAGGCAGAGGCAGGCGGATTTCTGAGTTTGAGGGCCAGCCTGGTCTACAGAGTGAGTTCCAGGACAACCAGTGCTATATGGAGAAACCCTGTCTTGAAAAACCAAAAAAAAAAAAAAAAAAGAAGTTAAGAATGTAAGGAAAAAAAAAAGAAAAAAGATAGAATAAGGATATGAGGGAAGGATGGGAACTCATCCTACCAAATGTTTGCCAAGTGTCTCTGCATTTGGTGCTGCTGTTGGCCCTGGGAGAAGAAGAGAAGCCCTTGTCCCAAGAGGTATGTGATGTCATTCACACATATTTGTCTATGAAAACCAGCCAAGTCTAGCCCCAAACCATCTCTGTTAAGTATCATTTGATGAACTGAATCACAGTAGGACACTTGAATTCATTTTATTGTGTTAAATAAAGGCTACTAATGTTTGCCATTAGTGGTCAAGTGTGATTTTTCCCTTGGTGCTGATATGGTACTGCATAGGAGCAGTCAGATGTCATCACTGTGTGTAGCTTAAATCTCCTGAGGACCAGAACAAAGCATCTACTCTCCTGATAGTGGACAGATCCTATTTTAGACACATGCACAGCTGCAGTGTTTCTATATGTAATTTGTTATTGATACACTAATTTCAGGATTGTTTGTAGGACTGTTTCCTCAAATATTGAGAAAGACTTAAATGAAAAAGTCATGTTCTGAGCATGTCCTTTGTTTGAAGATTACCACTTAAACAATATTTTTTAAATACTGTATAAAATATTTAATCATTTAAAAACGTAACTTTATTTAAAAGCAATTCTTTATACTTTTTAATGTACTTAAATCATTATTATTCTTTTTTTGTTGTTGTTTTGGTTTTTCGAGACAGGGTTTCTCTGTGTAGCCTTGGCTGTCCTGGTACTCACTCTGTAGACCAGGCTGGCCTTGAACTCAGAAATCTGCCTGCCTCTGCCTCCCAAGTGCTAGGATTAAAGACATGCGCCACCAACGCCCAGCTAACATTATTCTTATAAAGACTGCTGGCTTAGGATTTTACTGTTGTAAAGAGATACCATGACCAAGGCAACATTTAATTGGGGCTGGCTTATAGGTTCAGAGGTTCAATCCATTATCATCAAGGTGGGAGCATGGCAGTGTCCAGGCAGGCATGCTGCAGGAGGAGCTGAGAGTTCTACATCTTCATCTGAAGGCTGCTAGCAGAAGACTGACTTTCAGGCAGTCAGCATGAGGGTCTTAAAGCCCATGTTCACTTACTCCAATAAGGTCAACCTCCCCCCCTCCCCAATAGTGCCACTCCTTGGGCCAAGAATATTGAAATCACCACAATTGCCATATAGCCCATGTCTATTTTTGCTCACTAATATCATAAAAATTTTGAATAATCATCAAGCACTCTGGCTGAGGATGTAGCTCAGTTGGTAGAGTGCTTCCTTAAGAAGCCCCAGGTTTGCTCCGCAGCAAATAAATGCACTGACCATGGTGGTGCACACCTATAATCCCAGCACCAATTGAGGTAGGAGGATCAAAAGTTCTAGGTCCTCCTCATGTACACAGTGAATACATAAGACCCTCTCTAGAGACAGACAGCTAGATAGCCACACAAACATAAAGACATTTTAGTGTAATATTTTCAGAATATAACAGTGGCATATGAAGATGCATTGATTCACATAGGTCACATATACTATGCTAGTAGAAAATAATGGAGTATCACACTTTTAGAATTAACACCAATATACACTATCAACTTTTGTCATCAATAAAATTACATGAAGGATAATAGTTTACTTATTCTGAGTACTGATAGTGATGCTATGTATGGCCACAACAGAGATTTTCTGATTTAGTTCAAGTAGGAAAAGACCCAAACCACTCAGAAGTTCCTGATGACCTCAAGGGTCTGGTGAGAGTGGGAGAAGGGAAAGAAGCCAGTATTTTCAAGACTTCTTGAGCCAAGCTGCACTTGAGTTGCTTTTCCTCATTGTATTTAATCCTCACAGCAGTGAGCCATTGCAGGAAAGGAGCGGAGGTGAAAAGCAGGGGACTGAGCAAAGCTGGGCTATACAGGGCTGAAGGTCAGACCATTATTTCTGCCCCATCCCTTTACAGAGCGACTTGGGACTATACACTGGAATTTGAACCCAGGCTGGACTGGCTACGCATTCTTACCAGCACTTGGCATGCCATCATGAAATTTCCTATATACAGAAAGTGATTGGTTCAGGACAACAGGAAGGTTCGTATTGGTTTCTTGAAATTGATGTTCTGGGCTTTTAGAATAATTTCCAGGAGTTTTCAGCTATTGACAGTGAGTAAGGGGGCTGTTTGGTCAGAGGTGGAGGAAGTAAGTTTTCTTGTTCTTTTCTTTTATTTATTTGTTTACTCAAGCAACTGTGCTCATCGGTGAGGGTGATTTTTGCCACCTAAGGGGCATCTGGCAACATCTGGGGGTATTTGAGGCTGTCACATCTGTGGTGTCTTAGGGTACAATGGGAATCTAGGAGGTAGAGGTCAGGAGTGTTTCAACACAGAGCAATCCTTATAACAAAAGCAGAACTGGCCTGAAGTGTCAGGAATAACGAGATCATGAAACCCTGCTGTAGAGTTTCCCTGTTGAGATACTATTTCAGTAGCAGCCAATAAATCACCTTTATTAAATGTGTTTCAGTTGGTCAGAATTATGTTCCTGCTGGTCACTCCCAAGACACCATCAGAAAGTGGATTTTAACCTTGGGAGAGTTAGACTCTGATGGGATTAAGAGGGTTAGCACCATCATCCACGCAGGGAGGAGGAGGTTCCATTTCGGAACAAAAAGGATGGCCTGAGTGTTAGTGACAGCCAGAGCTCTGAAGTGGAGATGTGCGCTTGTGTCTCTGTGACTCTTGCCCGCGGTGTGTCTTCCAAGCCTCTCCCTGCCTTACTTCCTCTATGGAGCAGGCACCAGGGGATTTCCCACTCTGTGTTTGTTGGGAGCTTTTAATGAGATAACAGACACAAAGACAAACTCCTCAACGAATGTTTGTTTTTCTTCTTATTACTGGAGAGACTCTACTGAGGTGGTGCCTGCGAGCTGCCCATTCCATCTCTGGAGGGGGACCCCAAGTTTCCCAGGCTTCTTTCCCTTCTTGAGCAAACGCAAAGTTGAGTCAGGGCTGCATGTGCTAGTCACAGACTTGGGGATGAGGCTCGCCCTGCTGGGGCCCTCTGTTGCAGGTGACATGGGGTGGAGCCGGAGAGGGGAGGTGGACAAATTCCATTTCCTTGTGAAATGTTGTCAACAAAAGGCTATTACCTCAGAGGAAGATGGGGGGTTGGGGGGGGGGGAAGAATGAGTAGGGCCCAGGCTGGTGGAAGGTCCCAGAAATCTCATTAGTCCCCAAATGTGACAGCTTGAGGAGGTGAGACATTGGCTTGGCTGTCAAAGAATTAAGTGAGGACAGAGGGGCCGGTCTGTAGGATGTTCTCAGCATGGACCTCTGGCTCCTCACTTACATCTGACATGGAGTTTACAGGAGAAGGGCTCTTGTTACCTGCAAACCCCTGCCTTCTTTTGTGTTTTACAGACATGATAGTTTTAGTTTTTTTTTTTTTTTTTTAGCTGTAATTATGCCAACCTATTATCCTTGTTTTTCTTGGCCAGAAATGTCACCTTCTGCACCATAAGACCACTGCAGGAAGGAGTGCAGTGGGGCAAGGGTGTATTTCTGATATGTGCAGGATGGGGGTCATTGGCTGTAACTACCCCTCTCTTTCGCTGCTGGCTCCCAATATTGCATTATTTTCTGAGGTCTTGGGCTTCAGCTTTCTTTGGTTTGTCTCACATCTCAGCCTCCTCATCCCTTTTCTTGTCTTCCCGCTGTGTTCCAGTCGTAGGGGAGCCTGCTGGGACGTAGATAGGAAAGGTACAGAATCTTCTCCGTAGAGGCTGAGGGATGGCAGCTCTGGTCTGCACAAGTCCACGTGTCCGTACCTTCTCTCCACTTGGGTAATCCGTGGACACTCCCTGTCATGATCTAAATGAGGGATCTCCTGGGAGCTTGTGTCAGAGAGGTGATGTCTGCTTGCTCAGCTGCAGGGGTGTAGTAAGTGCAAGGGTTGTGAGTGTGAGGTAAAGTAAGTGATTCAGAGTTGTAGATGTTCATGGGCATTCTGACTGTGTCTGAGCCACAAGCATCTAGAGTTAGGTACTGCGTAGGCCCGCTCTTGGAGTTTAATGTCTCAGGGCTCTACCTAGAAATGATAAGGTTAGCTGGAGATGGTGGCCCATGCGTCTACTCTCAACACTCAAGAGGCTGAGGCAAGAGGATCACAAGTTCCAGGCCTGTTTGGGAGCTACATGGTAAAAACCTGTCTTTAAAAAAAAGAAAGGAAAAAGAAAAAAAAGTCATCAACAATGCCAAGGCCACAAGCCTCTATTTTCTCATTTGCTGGAATCGCTCCTAGATTCCTTAGATTCCTCATGGAGACTATCTCCTGAGACAGGGGCCTGACACCTCCTTTGTTTCTATCTTTGTGCTTGCTTCATGTTTCTCAGGTTAAACCTGAAAGCACCCCGACCCTCAGAGACCCAGTCTCTTCCTGTGGAACGCTACCTCATATCCTTGCCATAAGAATTATCCAGTTTCATATTTTTGAGGGCATACTATATGTCAGGCACTGTAACCAACCAACCCTTGCAAGTGCTCCTCCTCCATAGCTTTTGGTTTGATGTTGTAACACGGGTCTATCAAGAGGTAATTTCAAAATAGCAGGCCATCACTGAGGTAGAGGTAAGCGGAGAATGCCTCAGGGGTGTTTGGGAAGGGCGTTGATGCCTTTTAGATAAACAGTAGGAGAGCTGGTTTGAAGGATGGGAGAGAAAGGGTGAGTGTTCCTGAAGAGAGAAGTGTGAGATATGGGATGACATGGTGTGAGCAGGGGCTGAGTAACAGGTAAATGTTCAGACAAAGAGAGACGGATGCTGTTGCTGGTGTTGGTGAATGAATGGACCAAGTCATGGGAGGCCTTGTCGGTCATGCCGAAGATTTTGAATCTTATCCACAGACAACAGCCAGTTTTAAAGCAAAAAGATGACATGTCCAGATCTGGGGTTGGATAATCACTTGAGTGACTGTGTATAGGGAAATGGTACCATAGGAGTAACTCTGGAAGCAGGGGCTCTAGTTACGAGGTTGTGGTAATTCTCCAGATGAATGATTGCAACAGTCAAGGAAGCGCCTGAGACTGGGAGCAGATGGAAAAGAATAGGGCTATTCAGAGAGCAGATCTTAGAGGTAGACTGCCAAACAGGGTGAAGTTCCGAATGACTCACAGTGTCTGGTTTGCCTGGATAGGTGGGTAGTGAGCGGAGCCACTGAGTAAGACGGGGATCCCAGGAGGAGCAGGGTTAGGGCCAGAGTGGAGACTGGGAGTTCATTTTGAGGTAGTTCAGTTTGAGGTGACCTTGGCAAATATGATAGGGGTGTGCAGTTGCATATGCAAATGTGTCATTCAAGAAGAAAGTCCAAACTAGATAAATCTGGGAGTTAGAGATGACAAGGAAAACTTCAACAAGGAGTGCTGTTGTCCAGAAACAAACAAACAAACCAACAAACCCAGTTGTATAAGCACTAATTGACAGGAAACCCCATGACTGAGCAGCAGGGGGTTGCAGTATTCCAGAGGGACCCACAATGACAGAGTAGCATTATCATGACTACAGGGTGGACAGTTTGAAGATAGAGAGAGTGAGCAATACAGTGGGCTACAGTGAATTTCCCTACAGGATCTGACAATGGTGGATGTTGGCTGATCATGAGTTCAGATAGCAGCGACTGAGCTGGTAAACTGAGGCAGAAAAGTGGGGAGAGCAGGTGTGGGGTTTAGCAGAGAAGGGAGGCAGCTGAGAAAGTGAGGTTGGGGGGATGTCACAGAGCAGGCAGAAAACCACAGGGGCTGCAGCTACTGCAACCCCACAATCATGTCCTGGGGACGATGAAGAACTAAGCCAGAGGACTCCAGAGTTGGGCACCACACCAACCGTGTTGAGGTTTAATTAGAAATGAAAGGGCAAGAGACACTCCCAAGGCAGGAGGGGTTCCAAGTGAGAACACCACTCAGGTGGAAAGGGATGTGTGGCTTTAAACTGTTACAGAACAAAGAAAACAATAGTGGGTAAGCAGCGAAAGGTGATTTGTCTCCTGCTGCACACAGGGTGAGGGATCTCTTCCCTGCCTGGAGCTCCATCTGGAGCTTGTATAATTTTCTAAAGACTCGGGAGCAGCACTGCTTGACCCATGGAGCACCTTAAGCAGCAGGCTTTGATCCTTGGAGCATTCGAAATTGGCTTTGGGGCTTTGGGGAGTTTTCCAGATGATTGGGGTTGGAGTCACCCTGGGGCCAGTCCCTAACAGCCTAACGTCTCTTCCTTCATTCCACCTCCTTCTTTGGGAACACACATAAATTCTTACACTTCATCTGAACGTCTGTCCATCCATCATCTTTGAAATAGGACCTTGCTATCTATCCCAGGCTGGCTGTAAACTCACGATTCTTGAGTATGAACGTATGCATGTGCAGCAGGTGCCTTCCTCCAGAAGACTAAAGAGAGCACTGGATCCTTTGGAACTTGACTTACAGATGGGTGTGAGTTACCATGTGCGCGTTGGGAACAAAACCTGCTCCTCTGCAAGAGAAGTAAGTGTTCTTAACCACTAAGCCAGTTCTCCAGCTCCCGTACTTGCTTTTGAGCATTGTAAACTGGAACACATCTCTAGGATATGTGACAGGGAAATAATATAGAAGGCGAGATCGAAAGATAAGGCATGAATAGGGGCATCGGAAGCTCACGACTTTAATCTCAGCACTC
The DNA here is from genome assembly GCF_008632895.1 of Mastomys coucha. Taxonomy (NCBI): domain Eukaryota; kingdom Metazoa; phylum Chordata; class Mammalia; order Rodentia; family Muridae; genus Mastomys; species Mastomys coucha. The sequence goes on along the minus strand of NW_022196906.1, from coordinate 44,498,355 downwards.
AGGAGGCAGAAACAGGTGGATCTCTGTGAGTTCAAGGCCAGCCTGGTTTACAGAGTTCCAAAAAGCCAAAAAGCAACCCCTCAAATAAACAGATAAACAAACAAACAAATAAGGATGCTCTAGTGCTGAGGGAAAGATAAGAGATGAAAAGTGATCAGAGCGATTCTAAGCAGGGAGAACACAGGCCTCACCTGGGTTGGATCAAGGACGGACTGAAGATACACAATGCCTACTGCTGTCCTATGAAGTCACAGGACTCAGTGCCGAGTGTAGGGCTGCTGTGGTCAGTGGTGGCTATGATATGCACTAGCACCCAGGGGGAGGTGTGTGAGACGGTTATCAGTAAGAGAGCTTCGTTTTCTTCTGAGACACATTAAGGGATGGGGTGTGCTATTTGCACACTCTTTACCTTATGCCCCTGGGCACTGGCTTCCTGCTCTGGTGGTCTTCCCTCTTCCACAATCCTCTTAGTCCCTTTGCTACTGCAAGCTTTTCCAGAAGGGAGGTTCTACTGCACTGGAGAGGGATGAAGTCATTGTGTGGCATGCATACGCCTGGAACCTCAGGTCCTTCGTTATTTTCACAGAGGACCTCGAACAAGGCGCACACACCTGCCTGTCTCACCTCGCAACCCTCAGTGCAATATTTTGTCAACAGGGATCGGTGCCTTGCCTCTGCATACATGCCTCTCAGAAGTAAGTGGAAGAGAGAAGGAAAGGAAGAGACAATGGAACAAGCCCATTCACGTTATTATTTAGTTCTCAATCATATTTACCCTAAAAGAGTTTTGTTTTATGTGTATAGGTGTTTTGCCTACATGTATGTACATGTCCATGTGTGCAGTGCCCTTGGAGGCCGGAAGCAGGTGTCAGATGCTCTGAAACTGGCGTCTCAGCAGGTTCTGAGCTACCATGTGAGCCATCTTTCTACCCCTTTATTTATACTTTGAAGTCGTGTTCAAATCTGGCAGGAGTGGCCAGTCCTTTCACCCCTCCCTGATCCCATTCCCTCCATCCCCCCATCGCCCTCTCCATATATGATGTTCTGTCATTCTGAGCAGTGGGATACTCACTGACGTTGAATTAAGTAAGTGTTCAGTGGGCTGGTCTTAGAGGCGATGCATTAGTAAGTACTTAAGGGGAAATTTGGGGGGACCGTCTGTAGTGATGTGGGACTTGTTTTTGAGAAAAGGAAAGGAGACCTCGAATTGGCTGGGCCACGGTGACTCTGGGGGAACAGAGGGACAGAGTGGTGAGATACCTGGATGAGTTGAGCAGGGAAAAGGAGAGCACATTACTATGCTGAAGGTGGTGAAGAGGACTTGGTCCGAGGGCTCCCTTCCTAAGCGCTCTCGTTATGGTCACGAGTTCTCGGAATCCCAGCAGGCAGGGAGCTGTGGACACCGGTGAGAGATAAGAAATAGTAAAAATATCAGAACTCTTAATCCTCTAGAATCTGCATCATCAACAGCTGTCAGAAGGAGGGCCCCTGAGACTGCAGGGTAGAGGGTTCAGCCAAACCGAAGGGAATGCTGTTGATAGTAGTTTGATGTCTGTTGACTGTCATAATGTCTGAGTACCCGGCCTGTGCTCCTGGTACTCTCAGGTGCGCGGTGAACTAAGACGGGAGTGGGCAGCAGGGAGTGGGCTGAGGACTTGGCAAGTTGTCCCACGTGAACATCCCTGAGTAATTAGGAAGGCATCGTGAAACCACTCACGGACACGATGTGACATGTCTGTGAGTAAGGCGCCATCCCTGCCCCTGAGCTCCCAGGTGATGCGAACAGAGGCGAGTGGATAACAAGAGCGGTTTAAGGTTGGTCCAACCAGGCCATAGAGGAGGTAGAAACCCAGTCCATGGAAGGCGAGGTGAGAGGGTGATGAAGTTAAAACACCTTGGTGCTTGGTTTTCTTTCCCAACTCTCTCTTAAGTTCTTGGAGCACAGACATTGTGTCTCCTTTTGCAGTTCCTCTGGTGTTTAGAATAAGCGCTCAGTAAAGCGTAGATGTCCGGCATTTGCTTGTTCATACTCATTTTAATACCTGAAAGGTCTAGAACATTCCCTGTAAGTGTTAGGCAGCTGTTTTGTTGTTGTTGTTAGATGAATGAAAGTAATTATCTTTCTCTCAGGTCACATCCCTTTAATTCTCAAGTCCCTCAAGGATTGTGTGTAAATGCTTATGAAAATGAATTAGGAAATGGTAAATGACTTTAGAAAAAAATTTCCACTTCATCAGGAATTAAGAATTACTATTTTTTTTTTAAAAAAACTCTTTATTGATTCTAGGAATCAAAATTTTCATTCCTAACTTCACTGACTGTTAACACAAGTAAGATAATTCTTATTATCAGTAGGGTTGCAAACAAATGGAACACATACATGGTAAAAGGAAGACTGTCCATCCGGTCGTGTTGATATTATATGTCACCTGTGTTGAAAACACATAAACCCTTTGGGCAACATGTTCAAACTCTCTGAATTGGTTCTAAAGAAATAGCCACCGCCGAGTGGAGAGAACTACATAGGAGGAAGATAATCACACCCCTCTTCAAGATGGCAAAAATGGAGAACATCTCAAATGTGTACTAGTCAGGGACTCTGTGGGCAACAGCTTGACGCCATTTGTAATAATGTGCCATGCAAGTATTTGAAAGTGAGAAGTTGTTTAAGATGACATGAGGAGGGGCTGGAGAGATGGCTCAGCAGTTAAGAGAACTGATTGTTCTTCCAAAGGACCTGAGTTCAAATCCCAGCAATCACATGGTAGCTCACAACCATCCATAATGAGATCTGACACCCTCTTCTGGTGCTGTCTGAAGACAGCTACAGTGTACTTAGATATAATAATAAATACATTTTTTTTTTAAAGAAGCCGGGCGGTGGTGGTGCATGCTTTTAATCCCAGCACTTGGGAGGCAGAGACAGGTGGATTTCTGAGTTTGAGTTCCAGGACAGCCAGGGCTATACAGAGAAACCCTGTCTCAAGAAAAATACAAACAAACAAACAAACAAACGAAACAAAACAAAACAAAAACGAAGTGAGCAAACGTTACAAAAGAAGACAGAGCAGAGCTGGCTCACAGGGATTCTGGTCTGCTCATTACAGGTCCTGTGGTAAAGGTGGGAGCCCAGCTCACTGCCCAGCTCGGTGTTCTTGTTAAATGGAGCCCTGGCTCTCTCCTGTGCAGTACTACTGTGAAGGTTGGCGGTGTGTGCGGCATTTAGTTCAGCATCTCACAGGTAGCAGAGATGCTTGATTCTGGATGTTCTTCCCCGTTTCTCTGCAGAGGGCAGGGAAGAGGACACAAAAATATCTGCACAAAGACAGGAGGCAGCCACTGCAAGACATTAGGGCGCCATGTCTAACTGGTTGTTATTGGAGTGATTTTGATTTTCTTTGAGTTCTCCGTTGTTGCCATTTTTTTTTTTTTTACAATTAATATATATAATATGTAAGAAAACCAACATATTTAGAAAAGATATAATAGTTGGGTTTACTTTAAGAAAACAAGACTGGGGGTTACGTTAAGTGCTTGTCTAGAGAAAGGGCCAGGTTTCATCCTCAGTTCTGCAAGGGGAAAAAAAAAATCATTCACCAAAAAAAAAAAAAAAAACCAAAAAATTTTCTTATTTGCGTGTGTTGGCATTACGGATCCATGGGGGCCCTCTGAGCAGTTTTGTTTGACAGTTTTACAGACTTGGAGAGAGAAAGTGTCTCGTCTGAGGAAACAGTGAGCAGGCTTCGAGCTTGTCTCCTGAGCTGGTGTTTCACTTCCCCCACCCCTGCCTGGTTTATCTCTGAGAATGTGGGCCTGCAGAGGAGAGTTCCAGATAACCCTGAGTCCCTGGGGGCATGCCTCTTCCTGCCTCTCCCAGGAAGTGACTGCAGCCTCCTTCCCCTCTCCAGGCACAGGACAGTGCAGATAAAATCCACAGCTGCATTCTCCACAGGTTTCAGCAAGTTACCTCTCCAATGTCTACTTTAAAAAAAAAATTCACCAAGTAGGGACGGCAGTATCACTGAGCATTGTTTGTGTTGTTTCCAGGCGAGCCCTTTTTTCCTGGTGTCGGACCCACCTGCTCCTCGGAGGTGGGTGTCCCATGAATGTGACCAAAAGGCATGTGTGGAAAAGGCAGCTATGAACTTCCTTTCCAAACCTGTTTCTCCTCCTGCTTTCTGCCCTGGAAAATGGCAGCTGCAGAAGTCAGGAGGCTGTCCCCACCCTTTGCCCTCTGAGATCTCACTGAGTAATCTGGCAGGTGTTGCCTTCTAAAAATCACTCTGGGTTCCCCCACAGCATTTTATGTGGTGTTTGGTGTTTTTAGTATTTGGCACTTCTTGCTCAGTCTACATAAGAGTGTCCCCTAATTGGTCTCTCTGCCTTTGGTTCCTTCTTGTCTCCCATCCAGACCAAGAAACAACATCTTCTGAGCCAAAGCTCAGACCCACAGGAGTCCATCTGTAGCCCCACATGTCTCTACAGAATAATCCAGAATCTGAAATCGAGCCAACAAACCCTCCACCAGTTCTCTCTTCCTGCATCTCTCATCTGCCAGAGATCTCTTCTCCATGCCTGTCCTTTAGTTCTCAGCTCAGACATTCCCTCCCACCCCCCAGTGTTCTTTCGAAATAGGGCAGCTGAATGGTAACTCACAGTATGTTAAAGCAAGTAGTAGAGAGCAGGGTGTCTCCTTGTGACATAAACTTTATCTAGTCTTTTGATCAGCTGTCTCAGCTCCTTATCCTCAGGAATCTCTGTCTCTCTAAGAACAGAAAAAACAGAGTCATGCCTTATAGCAGAGAGTAAGGTATGGATATTATGTTTTTATATAATCACTGAGTCATCTTGGGGAAATAGCTTTCTCACCCTCCTCGTGAGAGTCAGAGTTGGCTTGCATTGGTGAGTGGCTCCAGGTCTGACGTAATTCTCCTGTGTATCTCTGTCTTAGCCAATATTCGCCTTCAGGTAAGCCATCAGGAGTGTTCTGAGAGAAGGATGTGTTTGGCCATTTCCTGGTTTAAGACAGGGGGTGAAGAGGGGATGCTGCTGATGTTATCTGATATGAGGCATGCAGAACTCTGCCTTGTTTCCTCCAGAGGGATCCGCTTAGAAGCTAACTTCTGCGCTAACAGGAAGTGGCTGGTAAACAACTTAGCAAAAATCAACAGAAGAATGCTGTGGTTCTCAAAGGTGTAGATGAAGTGATTGGATGGTCTGTTTCAGTGGTCAAACCAGCAGAACTCTCCTGAGTTCTTGACTTCTTCGCCCCTTGAATATCAGGATGTTCCCAGGTTCACTCTGACCCACCAGAAGCTCAGTGGCATGTCCTGAAGCTTTCTTCCAGGTCCCAGAGCTATACCAAAGCCCTTTCGCAGTACTTTTCCCAGTTTCCTGGACAAACATAGCTTGCTTGTTTATGATTTTCTGGCACTCAATTCCTAAGGGTATAGATGAAATGATCGACCTTTTGTATCAATGGCCCCTCCTGTATCAGGATGATGCATAAGAAGCTGCAAAATGGGGCATAAAGCTAGAAGGGTCTCAGCACACTGTAGGCTGGATCAATGTTCACTGCTGGAGATTCTGATTGATAGGAAGGTGGTGTCTGCCCTTGAACTCAACAATTTACCCAGAGACAGTAGGTTCCTGGTTCGTTGTTGGCTAGAACCTTGAGGATAGTTATAGGGTGTGTGCTACATGGGAGGTGAAAGGCCAGGGAACAGATGGGTGGTAAGGGAGTTTTTGTGTTTCTGGGCTTCTCCTCCAGCCTGGTTTCAAGTTCCAAAGGACACTGCTATGTAGGCCCAGGGCATCACTGCCTGAGATAATCCCAGCTTCACCTTGCCCCACCAGCTCAGCTCAGTGGTATGTCCCCGAAGCTTTCCCCCTGGTCCCAGGGCTATACCAAAGCCCTTTCTCAGTACTTCCCCAGTTTTCTGGAAAACACGTCTTGTTTATTGCTTTCCGGCACCCAACTTTAAATGTATTTGTTTCACAATAAACATTGTGAAACAAATAAATGACCAGGCCCTTGGGTAGATCACCAGTCATTTAGTTGATTATTTTCTCACTTAGCCCTTCCTAGAGTTAAGACTGTCCATACAGCTAGTGGTTAAGGTGGTAGGCAACAGAGACACATCAGTGCCTTCCCCAAGGAGCTTATCCTTGGGAGAGAGACATCTGTATTTGTAGAATTATATCTTACTGTGTGCCCTTAGCCAAGAGGCCAGAAAGTGATGACTCTGTATGTGTTCCTCTCTTTTATTTTGTTTACTTTAATTTCAGAATAACAAGAACATAGAAGCACAATGCCTAGCATCCTATCTCCTTGTCAAATTTGGAGGGGGACAGGGCTCGAGTTTCCTGCTTTGAACACAAAGTCAGGAGAATTCCTGGTACCATGGCACATTGGCGAGAAGACAATGATGGGCTCAAGGAGAGTGATAATGGGAGAGACATCAGAGGAACATAGATGGGGCGTGAGAAGCAGTTGATACTGGCATCTCTGCATTGCTGAGCTCAGGGCCTGCAACCAGGGGTCTGAGAAAGGGCAGCAGTGTAGAGACTGGTCCTGAAGGCCTTACTTTTGCTTTGTGGGGTTGTGGTCTCTGTGTATGTAATTTAGCCCCCGAGACTCACTCACTGTGCTGAGTGGGGAGCAAACACAACTGCCCCCAACTGGACCACCCAGTGTGGTGGTGTAGACAGGCAAGTAACACTATTGCAACCTGTGATGAGCAGAGCCAGAGACAGACTTACCATGAAGCGAATGGTGCCTTGTCCTTCACTTGCAACAGGCTTAACTGTTTTGAATTTGTGGTTCTGGAAGTAAAAAACAACAACAACAACAACATATTTTATTTTTGATGAACATGTACTAACTGTACAGATTAGTGAAGTCCAGTGTATGCATAGTCTAACACATGTGTATAGTATGTATTGATCAAACCTGAGATCCAGTCTCCCTTTCTCTTGTGAGACCCCCATTCCTAGACTCTAGAAATCATGATTCTACATCAGGTAACTGCTTTAATTTTTCTTTTTTTAGTGTAAGTCTATAGTGCAGGCTGGCCTCAAAAATTTCACCCACCTGCTTCAGCATGCTGAATGCTAGGTTTACAGGTGTGCACCATGGCACCCAGCTGGATTTGTAACTTCCATGCACGAGAAAGAACATGTGGTATTCCTTGTATGTACTTGGCTTATTTCACTTAGCACAATGTCTTTCAATTCCATCCAAACAATGACAAACAACAGGATTCCATTCTTAAGGTGGAATGGTATGAAATCTTCTTTGTAAAGTAAGGAAGGTCATTTGGAGAAGCTTTAAGTCTCATGTCACCTGGATGCTACTATGAGATGCAGAATGAGGAAGTGGGGAGGGATATGCTTAGACGGGCATGTCGCTAACAATGCCATTTGTACGTCATGAACCGGCTATCCACTCTCAGAGTTTCTCTATACCCTGCATCCCCACCTCATTCTGTTCTGCAGCGTGAGACACTTTGTTTCTTGTGGCTGATAAGCCGCTTGACTCTTCTCTTGGTTCCTCCAAAGCTTCTTGGAAGTTCTTCCCCCAGCTTCTCAAATTGAAGGCTTCTCCGTTTTCAGGTCTCTGGTTCAATGCCACTTCCTCCCAGGAGCGACTGTAGCACCTCACAGCTTTGTTAATTCTTGAAACTGTCAGACTTTAATTTTTGGAAAGCCTGTGCAAAGTAGGATCTTATTGTTTAAAGCGAGTTTCCTTCGAGTTAGTGAATGCACGCTTTGTGTGCCAGGTCATGTTGTAGCTTGGGTTGTTTTACAAGGCACATACCTTTGTTTATTATTCTACTCAGATATGAAATGCTAAACTTTTGTGAGTTATACCTTTCTTTAAAATGTGGCTAATTTGTAAGAGCCAGAGGACCAGGAAGCCTGCTGCTAGCCAGGACAACACTGAATGGACTTAGTAGCTTGTGAAAACACACACACAAACACACACACACACACACACACACACACACACAGAGAGAGAGAGAGAGAGAGAGAGAGAGAGGGAGGGAGGGAGAGAGAAATGTATATTAGTATTGTTATACACATAGATGTGTGCATGAGTGTGTGTGTGATGTATGTATAAAAATGCCAATGAAGAAGTCATGAATTTGTGAAGGAGTGGAGTGGACACAGGAAGAGCTGGAGAGAAGGGGGGGAGATGATATAAAAACAGTACTCATGTATGAAACTGTAAAAAAAAAAATAATTCACCTGGCTTCTTTTTTCTTTTCCTTGTGGCATATATTTTGGAATAAGCATTTTATTTCACACACAAATCATATTTCTAATCTTTATTTCTATAGTCAGTATTGTTCTGAGTTAATTTTTTTCCTTCAATGATGTTTTAGAAAGCCATTTCTTTCTTTAAATGTTTGTAGACAGGGTCTTGTGTAGCCCAGGATGACGTTGAGGTCTCCCGACCCAGGATTATAGGTGTACACTGTGGAGCCTGATTTATATGGCGCTAGAAATGGAACCTGGGGCCTTGTGCATTAGGTCAGCACTTTACTGCTGAGCAGTGCCCCAGTCTCCCCTCCCCATTTTCTTTTAAAATTTAGAAATTTCATGCAAACTTATCGGAAATTAACTATGGGTAACCATTTAGGTCAACAGCATTTACTTGAGAGGCCACTCTGTCTTTTCTGTTTCCTAACGCCAGTGATAGAACCTGGAATGGGCTGTTCACACAAGGACAGGAAGGTCTTCTCTGGTGAGGGGGTACGTGACGTGACGGAAGTCGTGCAGTGATGTGGAGGCTATTTCCTCCAGCAGAGGAAAGCCAGTGGTGTATACCTAAGCTAGAAAGTCCGTGCTGGCTGGCGGAGCAGCCCGGAAGCCAGAGCACTAGAGTTGGGCTCCAGTGGGCTAGACCAGAGGCATGGGAGTGCTTGCCTCAGCCGGACCATGATGGAGCTGGACAGTATAGTGTATTAGTTACTTTTGCCTAGCTGTGGCCAGATACCTCAGCAAAATAATGTAAAGGAGGAATGAGTTAGTTAACTCACAGTTTCAGTCCGCTACGGCAGGAAGAACTTGCCAGATTATGTCACATCATAGCAGACAGTGTTCAGAGTAGAACAGCGATAGGAAGGGGCCAAGGTAACACCAAGTCCCCTATGACATGTCCTCAGTGACTGACTTCTTCCAACTACTCCCTGACTTCCAGTTTCAATGGTTCCTAAGTTCATCCCAATTTTCTCTCCTTTTCTTTTCTTTTCTTTCCTTTTCTTTTATTTATTTTTTCTTTTATTTTATTTTTGGTTTTTCGAGACAGGGCTTCTCTGTGTAGCCCTGGCTGTTCTGGAACTCACTCTGTAGACCAGGCTGGCCTCGAACTCAGAAATCCGCCTGCCTCTGCCTCCCAAGTGCTGGGATTAAAGTGCGCCACCACCGACCGCCTGGCTGGCCTTAATTTTTTTAAATTACTATTTTATTTTGTGTATGAGTGTTTCGCTGGCCTGTGTGGCGTGACCATGTGTGTGCCTGGTGTGTGCAGAGGGCACTGGGTACTCTGTAATTGGAGTCATAGACAGTTGTGAGCCACTGTGAGAGTGGGAGGTCAAACCCAGGTCCTCAGGAAGTGTTATGGTTTGTATATGCTTGGCCCAGGGAGTGGCACTATTAGGAGGTGTGGCTCTGTTGAAGTAGGTGTGTCACTGTGGGTGTGAGCTTTAAGACCCTCATCCTAGCTGCCTGGAAGTCAGTCTTCTCCTAGCAGCCTTTAGATGAAGATGTAGAACTCTCAGTTCCTCCTGCACCATTCCTGCCTGGATGCTGAATACTCCCACCTTGATGATAATGGGCTGAACCTCTGAACCTTTAAACCAGCCCCAAATATTTGTTGTCCTTTATAAGACTTACCTTGGTCATTGTGTCTGTTCACAGCAGTAAAACCTTAAACTAAGACAGGAAGAGTAGCTATTACTTTTAACAGCTGAGTCATCTCGTCAGTTTCTATTATTTATCAATTATATATTATACATTATATGTATTATATATTATAAATAGACCCAGACTTTGTTCTTACATTGTGAGAACAATGTTCAAGGCCTTAGAGGAGAGAGTTATGACCAGAATTGCATTTCTAAGCGGCCATGTTAACTTCTGTGTGGACCCCAGACCGTAAGGGGCTGGTAATCACACAGAAGGCAGAGATGGTGATGGCTGAGATCAGAGCAGCAGCTGAGGTGGGTGGGATTTGTCCAACTTGGAGTACATTTTGAAGGGCTAGGCAAGAAAATCTGCTAGTGGATTAGAAGTGGGTAGGAGGATTTTCACCCTTCCTCCCATCTTCCTCTGGCACTTCTACAGGATGATTGTTAAGAGACTCTTAATCCACCTGCCCCCTTTAGATTTTCTTTTCTTCTCTTTTGAGGCTGAAGGTCACTCTGTAATCCAGATAAAGCAGGATGGCCTACCTGTGCCTCACAGGTGCTGGGACTGTAGATGGGCACAATCTTGCCCGGTTCAATCGTTTATACTTCTACCTCCTCCACTCTGCGGTTGGATTCTGGGCAATTCTATAGTGCCTATCATATATATTCATTTATTTTATTGTTAAAGTTATGCATATGTGTAAAGTAGGTACGCATGAGTTTGGACTCCCTCAGAAGGTAGAAGAGGGCATCAGGTTCCCTGGAGCTGAAGTTATAGATGGTTGTGAGCAGAGTGATGTGGAGCTGGGATCCGAACTCAGGTCCTCTGGAGAAACAGCTTTGACCTTTGACCCCTGAGCATCTCCCTAGCCCTACCTTAAAAATATCAGTTATCACTACTCTGATTATGACCAGTGTGGAGAAGGTTTTGGGAGTTTGTTTTTTGAGACAGGATCTCTCTACGTAGAGTTCTTGGCTGTCCTGGAACTCACATTGTAGACGAGACTGGCCTTGAACTCATAGAAATTCTCTTGCCTCTGCTTCCTGAGTGCTAGAATTAAAGGTGTTCATCACCACGCCTGGGCACTTTAGATATTTGAACGACTATTTTGTTTTTAAATGTAATGGCATTTTTTTCTTTTCCAAAATTAATTTCTAAGAAATATGCCTGTTCTATTACTGGGTACTAAGACAGAAGGGTCAACTCGCTTAAGTTTGATTCTTTATAGATGAACCTCTCAGACAAGGAGTTCGCTTCTGTAGGAGGCCACCGAGGTTGGCGCAGTGCTGCTGCAGACAATCCTGGTTGACAATAAGGGCTGTTCCCTGCCCCGAGCCCTCAATACCCATCATGTTGGGAGGGGAAACCATGTTTTTCCTGCCCATGCATACCTGCCACGATCTTGCTGCACCATATAGTTGCAAACAAAAAGCTGGTTCTTCGGTATCTACACGTTGGAGGAAATGTTTGCACTACCCTCTGCTGAGAACACCAGACCCAATTTTGCCCTCTCTGACAGATGCTGCACCCCACCTCCAATTCCAGGAAGAGAATGATGTTTGCCCAGTCAACAGCTTCAAAGGCTCTCAGTTAGGGCCATGATCCTTTGGCCATGCCTCCAATAGAAATGGACCACCAGAATTGGTCACGTGCGTTTCTGGCCCTCTGAGTGGGTGGGCTCAGCCAATGGATGCTGCTCCATCAGTCTGCCTTGCCTGCTGCGAATAAGTAGTTCACCTTCGAATGACTTTATATGACTGGGTCCATTTCATTTATGACTCAAACATCCTCAACACACTCGGGTGTGTTTGCAGGCTGCTTCCTTGAACTCATTCCGTTTGCTGTGGTTGAGCTGCTGCTGTTGCTGGCTGTTACACGTAACAGGATTCTGCCATAGGAGGAAACACAAAGCAGTGAACGAGGCTGGCCAACTGGCGCTTATTCTAGGAATAGGACACCCTCTTTGGACCTCCGTGTGCACCAGGCATGCTTATGGTGCACACGCATGCATTCAGGCAAAATATTCATATACATAAAATAAATGAGTTTTTTTTATGTGCCCCCTGGTGACGGATAATAGTACAGCCTATGAAGACCCATGCAAAAAAACAAAAAACAAAAAACAAAAAAAAAACGGGCCCATGGTCTCCTCTCTCCTGTAGCTTCTCAGAGGTGGAGAGGACCTCAGAGACCTGAGAAAAACCTCCCACAAAATCCAGCCGAAGCCCAGTACTGGTTACTTTTTACTAGCTTTTGCTTAATTGCGATGACATACCGGACAGAGAACAGAGGAAAGATTTATTTTGCCTCGGGGCTTCAGAAGGTCAAGAGAAGGGAGCGCTGCAGGTGGCAGAGCCGAACTGCTTGTGTCCTAGGCAACCAGGAAGCAGAGGAAGGGGAATGCCTTCTCAGCCTTTCCTCCTTCATTCTCTCCCTCCAGCTCTTGCTCACCACCCACATTTAAGGTGAAATTCCCCCCCCCCCCCCAGTTAACTGCTCTCTGGAACCTCCTTCACAGGCACACCCGGAGGTGTGTGTCTGTCATATCTTGTCTGCAATCCAGCCAAGTTGACAACGATGATTTCCCATCACAGGCCCCATCTATTCCACACCCAAATGATGACCTGACTCAGACCGATCAGCTGTAATTCCAATGATTCCTGTATTGAGCAGCCAAGTTCCTCCTTGCAACTCTTGGCTATAGGTCTACTTCTGCTTAGAGAAGCAGTTGTAGGCACCCATGACCTTTCCCTATATCCTCTCAGTGGTTTGCAGGCTGACGTCTCCCAGATTTCTTTTTCTTTTCTTTAAAGTATACTTTTATTTTATTTGTGCATGTGTGGTGTGTTTGATGTGTGTATATGATATGTGTGTGTATGCTATGTTTGTGTGTGTGGTATGTGTGAGTGTGTGTGTGCTGTTTGTGGCATGTATGATGTGTGTGGTGTGTGTATGTGTGGTATGTATGATGTGTATATATGGTAGGTGTGTGTGTGTGCAGGTGTGTGTGTACGTGTGTGTGTGTGTGTATGGTATGTGTGTGTGTATGGTGTATATGTGTGTGTATGGTGTATGTGTGTGTGTATGGTGTGTGTGTGTGTGTGTGTGTGTGTGTGTGTGTGTGTCTGTAGTCCCACAAATGGCAGGCATTGGAAGGTCAAAGGACAACTTTCAGGAGTCCCTTTTCTCCTTCTACCTTGTTGAGGCAGGGTATCTCTTATTTCTGTTACTATGGTGGCCATGTTCTTACTGAAACTCATAGCTGGCCCATGACTTTCCAGAGATTCTCCTGTCTCCTCTTTCGGTCTTACTTCAGGAGTGATGGGATTATGGATGCGAGACACCCCATTTGGCTGTGGAATTGAGGTTGAAACTCAAGTCATCAGGTCTTTTACTCACAGAGCCATCTCTGGATTTCTCCATAATTTCCCCTACCCACCCCCCCCACAGTGTCCACTCCTGTGGCCTGCCTCTGTGAACTCTGGTTATCATGTGAACCCTGGGAAACATCACCTTGCCTTGAAGGAGCCTATTTGGTTCCAGAAAGGATGCTCATGGCTTGTCGCTCTTAAAGAGATGGAAGAGAAGCAGCCCCTCCCAGCCCCTCCTTGACTAGCATCAGAGCCTTGCTGGTAGGTCTGACTTGCTAGGTCCTCACAAGCCCACTCTAAGAATTTGCTCCCATCACACAGTGGAAGAAATCTTCAAGATGCAGCGAGGATAACCAGGAGCCTGGGTCTGAAGGACACTAGCGCTCCAAAACCACTGCATTTTATATACTGTGTTGAATTTGCTTAAAAAAAAAAAAATCACCAAGTTGGGGCTGGAGAGATGGCTCAGTAGTTAAGAACACATACTGCACTTGCAGAGGAGGGGACTTGAGTTCAGTTCCTGAAACTCCTAACTCCTGTTCCACGGGATCTGTTGCCGTCTTCTGGACTCCTCAGGCACCTGAACTCACCTACTACGGACACATAATTTAAAAAGTAAAAATAAATCTTAAATTACCAAGTTGAATTATCATCTTTCCCCAAGTTCTCTCTTTTTTTTTTCTTTCAGAATTTCCTGATTCCAGCAGCTGCCAATCGAGCAGTGCTAGATTGCACTCGTTTGAGGAGCAGATTTGTACCCTGTAGGTGAGGGATGCAAGCCCTCACTGTTTGCTTCCTCCAATGTTACCATTTGTGCCTAACACCTATTACAGGGCCATATACACAGATGGTGCTCTGTAGCCTTGTTGGAGAAATAGTGAACCATTTGATGCAGAGAAATGGGAACAATCTGACAAGTGCTAATAGAAGCTTATTTAAATACACATGGCAACATTTTTACACAAGTCCCCAGGCAACCAAGAGGGCATTGAAGCTGATACATTTTGACACGTATTATAATAGTAAATATGTATAAGGTATTATAATACATGGGAAGCATGGAACCCAGTGAGTTAGAGGATGGTGCAGTGAGGGGAAAAGCTTGAAGTATTCTGTTTGTCACTCCTGGTCAAATGTGTTAGAAAAAGCTGCCAGGCAGTGGTGGCACACGTCTTTAATCCCAGCACTTGGGAGGCAGAGGCAGGCAGATTTCTGAGTTCGAGGCCAGCCTGGTCTACAGAGTGAGCTCCAGGACAGCCAGGGCTTCACAGAGAAATCCTGCCTTGGAAAGACGGGAAAAAAAAAAAAAAGCCTATTTCCTTTGAGCATGATCCCTTCCCTTCTGCTGGCTGAAACACAGGAATCAGTGTGGAGAACTGAGCGTGGAGGGCTTCAGCCCTCACACCCAAGCCTTTCCAAGTGCCTTTGGATAGTGTATCGATTGCCCAAAGCTTGTTACAACCATGGTGGAACTTGTTCTTCAGTGAGGATTTCACTGTGTGGAGATGATTTGCAAAGGAAAATGTAAAAGGAAGAGGAAACCCAGGGTGTTCTCCAGGGAGGAAATATTCCTTGGAATGTGCTGAACAGGGCTTGGTGGTTAATTCTAAATAGTGTCAGAGACTGCTGTATGTGGTAGATAGAGTATGGCCTCATGCGAAGGCCTCATTCTAATCCCTGGAACCTGGGAAGGTGTTAGATGCTAGTGGGTTTATCACTGCTAATCAGAGTATCTTAAATGATACTGGACAAGCCCTGACCAGGGCCCTAAAATGAGAAAGAGGAAGAGGCAGAAGGGTCACAGCCATGTCATGTGAGAGACCCTTGACTTCTTCTGGCATATCTGTCTTCAAGGACCAAAGAGGATGCTGGCCTTTGGTAGATGCTGGCCTTTGGTGGTGTTTTCCTGAAGTCTCAGCTATTTTGGAGGCTGAGACTGGACGATACCTTGAGTCCAGGAGTTTGAGGGAAGTCTGAGAAACACAGTGAGGTAGTGAGACCTCTGCTTTAAAAGGGTGGAGTGGTGGAGGAGAAAAGGGAGGAGAAAGATAAAGGCTATAGCCAGGGGAAATGGAAAGGGGAAGGAAATGGGGTTTCCCCAGAGTCACCAGAAAACACAGGTCTACTGACACTTTGGATTCAGCAAAGCGAAACTCTTTTTGGACTTGGGACCTGCAGAACTTTAGTTACGTTTCCTCTGCGTAGAACACTCACTACAGGAAGAGTAAAACAATGTCTACAGAGGCAGCCAGTGCTCAGGCTTTTACTATTTCCTCACCACGACTCCTCAGCTTCAAATAGCAATCATCTTGAGATTGTATCGTGTTAGAAAACTTTAACTGAAAAGTTGCTGCTGGATTTGGTGAATTTCACTAAGACAGGGCTTCCACTAGCTTCTTAAATGGCTCTAAAACACTTATGTCATTATCATCATCATCATCATCATCATCATCACTATTATTATTATTTTTACATGAAGCAGGCTCTCCACATTGGCAAGAACAAGATCCAAATGTCAACCAACTTTTGAAAATATTTTCAGCCCCCCATATTCTGAGGTATCAAGTGTTCATTCAATATTTAAGATTTATTTATTTATTTATTTGTTTGTTTGTTTATTTTTGCAACAGGGTCTCATGTAGTACTATGTAGCTGATGATGACACTGATTTCTGATCCCCTTGTTTCCACTTCCTGAGTGCTGGAATTATAGGTGTGGCCTACATATCTGGTCTATGTGGTGCTGGTGACAGAACCCAGAGCTTCGTGCACACCAGACAGGCCCTCTGCCAGCTGAGTTTTACCCCTAATCCCTGAAGCTCAGTTTTAAGACCATTCCTACCAGGCTAATGGTGACTTTGGCTTCAAAGCTGATAGCGTTAAGCTTTGTAGGAGGCCATAGCGTGGACTGACTTTCTGCTCTGGGCTGACAAGTCAAACCAATATAGTTTAATATTAATACCAGGTCAGGATGCCTTTGGAGATCTTTGTGGCCACAGAACCGATTGGACTGTCAACATTTAACAAATTAGGCTGCACTAACTGGCTGGTTGACCAGTTGGGTCATGTTCAGTGGCTCGATTGTGTTTTCCTCCAAGGGCTGTCTGATCTTATTGAAGTCCCCAGACCTGCCCTAGTTTTAGAGACAAGTGAATCATACATTGTTTTGCTCAAACAAATGGCATTTGGATTTAACTGGCCTAACGAATTTCCCTCCAACCCCAACTCCCACGCAGCAATGGAGCAGCCGTAGGGGAGTTGCCTTCATTGAAGGATGAATTTTAAGACAGAGGTGGAGATCTGAAGTGTGAAGATACTAAACCTTAAATTCCACATTTTTCTCCCAATACAGAAAGACCTGTGTTAAAGTTCACATATGATTAGGTCCAGTAATAGATCACCAATAATAAAATAAAACTGTTATAACTGTGTGCTGTGATAAATGTAGCCAGCCCCTTAGGAGTTGTTCCTAGACTTTCATGTAATATTTTTGGGCCATGAATAAGTGAGAGAGCAACAGTTGCTGAGCCCAGGCATTGACTGGGAGCAGCTGAAGGAAAGAAGGGTTTCTGAGTGATGGGGTGGGCAGCTGACACTGCTGGTCAGCCATTGTCCCTGAAGTAAGTGATCTGAGGGGTGTATTTCTGAAGCTGTGCTATGGTGTGTGCGTGTAATGCAGATCTGGATATTAAGCTTATTGAGGAAGGTACATGTGTGTGTGTGTGTGTGTGTGTGTGTGTGTATGTGTGTGTGTATGTGTGTATATGTGTGTGTATGTGTGTATGTGTGTGTGTGTGTGTATGTGTGTGTGTATGTGTGTGTATGTGTGTATATGTGTGTGTATGTGTGTGTGTGTGTGTGTGTGTGTGTGTGTGTGTGTGTGTGTAGTGCCAGGGCTGGAGGTTATCTGACTGTTTCTAAGGGATGGATAAAGAAGAGAAGATCAGGACTTTGTGGTAATCAGGGCCATCTTCTACTGTGGTTTCAAGTATTCCTGTGACTCGAATCTTCTAGTGGTGGTGGTGGGGATGGGAAAGGATCAGATAGTGGACATCAGGCTTTGTGGGATACAGAGCCTGCCACACCTATGATGATGTGTACGTGACCAGTTGTAGCTGTGCTTCTGTGAGTGCTTTTGAAAGCAGGTAGCAAATTGGATTGGACCTGTTCAGCTATGATTTGTTGAAACTCATTCTAGGGCAGCAGGGCATTCAAAACTTCTGTTCCTGCCCTGCTATTCTCTTTTCATATTGTGTGCTTAATTCTGTAGCACCATGGTTGGCTGTGCTGGAACAATGCTGATCTTTCTGATTGTCCCTCTAAGAGGCTAACAGGCCTTAGGGAAGTTGCTGAACTTTCTATTTGATAGCAAGCCCCTGTCACCTGCTTGTGTTCTATTCAATGGGAGACCTCAGAGCTATCTGCCTATCCTTTTTCCCTTGGGTATTTCATTACTTCAGGAAACAGTTCCTTAGCTGATGGCACCACAAATGTGTGGAAGGAGGAACAAATACTGATGTCTGTTTAGAAGAACATCTGCCAGTTGAATCTCAAGTTCAAGGACAGCCTGGATAGCATAGGGAGAGCCTTCTCACATCTTAAAGAAAGTTGTAGAAAAGGTGATATTTAGACTGTACAATGAAATTCAGCAGTCACCTGAGTATCATCTACAGTATAACTTAATAAACACTACACAGAACTTTCCCCTTTGATGGGCCATGAGTGACTTTATAGTTTTGCCTCCAACCTCTGTGCTAAATGAATTCTCAATATCTGAAATGAAGTTCAGGACAGTCAGTTTTTGCTAAGGAATATTTGAATGGTGCAAAGTTAAAGGAGGAAATGTTCCTTATGGTGTCTTCAAAGCATAACCTGAACATTTGTGTTCTGAAGTAACGCTTGGACTGCTTAGGTTTCTAGACATAAGCCGGGCCATCTGGGAAGAGGGAACCTAAATTGAAAAAATGTTCAAATTAGATTGGCCTGTAGGTCTACAAGTCTTTGGGAGCATTTTCTTCATTACTGATTGATGTGGGAGGGTATGTGTGTATATGTTTAGGTGTTGCAGGTCAACCTAGGTCATATAAGAAAGCAAACTGAACAAGCCATTGAGAGCAAGCAGTGTTCCTCCATGGTCTCTGCTTCTGGTCTCATCTCCAGGTTCCTGCCCTGCTTCAGTTCTTGCCTTGCATCCCCTATATGATGGACCATGGCCAGGACACATGAGTCAAACAAACATTTTCCTCCCCAAGTTGTTTTGGAGAGGAAAAAAACACTTTTTTTTTTTAATAGCAAAAGCAAACTATAACACTGCCCCTCCTTCAGCATGCTTCAATTAAGAATTATCAGGTTGGGACAGAGGAGGTGGTGGAAGTAAAGTGGAGCATAAGCATGTGGCTTGGAGAAACCACAAGTTATAAGGGGTCTCTTAGATGGGGAAGATTGTAGTGTAGGCTCACAGCTTGTATTCATATTAACTGAGTTGTGCTTTCATCGTGGGGCATATTTGGGTTGGAGAATTACCACAACAGATTCGGCAGGGCAGCCAATGCAGGATACTTTCTACCTCCCTCTTCACCTAGGAGGAGGTTCTGCAGATCCGCAGCCCTCTCTGCCCCTTCCCTGCAAGTGGAGAGCCTGTCTACAGGGTTTGTTCTGACCCGAGGACTCAGGAGGGACTACTGATCTACAGCTCACTGCACACAGGTCTTACCTGAGAAGAGCTGATCTCCCAGAAGTGCTGACACAGGCTTACAGACCCACAGGAGGAACAAGCTCCAGCCAGAGACAGTAAGAACATCTAACACCAGAGATCAACAGATGGCGAAAGGCAAACACAAGAATCTTACCAACAGAAACCAAGACTACTTGGCTTCATCAGAACCTAGTACTCCCACCACAGCAAGTCCCGAATATCCCAAAACACCAGAAAAGCAAGATTTGGATCTAAAATCATATCTCATGATGGTGATAGAGGAATTTAAGAAGATCATGAATAACTCCCTTAAAGAAATACAGGAGAACACAGGTAAACAGGTTCAAGCCCTTAAAGAGGAATCACAAAACTCCCTTAAAGAATTACAGGAGAATACAACCAAACAGATGAAGGAACTGAACAAAACCATCCAGGACCTAAATATGGAAGTAGAAACAATTAAGAAATCACAAAGAGAGACAACTCTGGAGATAGAAATCCTAGGAAAGAAGTCAGGAACCATAGATGCAAGCATCACCAACAGAATATAAGAGATCGAAGAGAGAATCTCAGGTGCAGAAGATACCATAGAAAACATTAACACAACAGTCAAAGAAAATTCAAAATGCAAAAAGCTCCTAACCCAAAAACATCCAGGAAATCCAGGACACAATGAGAAGACCAAATCTAAGGATAATAGGTATAGAAGAAAGT
>NW_022196906.1:44478428-44478622 GCF_008632895.1 Mastomys coucha | reverse complement strand
AGGTCAGGTAACATATAAAGGCAGGCCTATCAGAATTACACCAGACTTCTCGCCAAAGACTATGAAAGCCAGAAGATCATGGGTTGATATCATATAGACCTTAAGAGAATACAAATGCCAGCCCAGGCTACTATACCCAGCAAAATTCTCAATTGCCATAGATGGAGAAACCAAAGTATTCCATGACAAAACCA
>NW_022196906.1:44436806-44477859 GCF_008632895.1 Mastomys coucha | reverse complement strand
ACCTTCTCCAAAATTGACCATATAATTGGTCACAGATCAGGCCTCAACAGATACAAGAAGATTGAAATCCTTGCATCCTATCAGATCACCATGGGCTAAGGCTGCTCCTCAATAATAACAGCATAAACAATAGAATGCCCACACATACATGGAAGCTCAACAACACCCTACTCAATGACAACTTAGTCAAGGAAGAAATAAAGAAAGAAATTAAAGACTTTCCAGATTTTAATGAAAATGAAACCACAACATACCCAAACTTATGGGATACAATGAAAGCAATCCTACGAGGAAAACTCATAGCTTTAAGTGCCTACAAAAAGAAACTGGAGAGAGCATATACCAGCAATTTGACAGCACATCTGAAAGCTCTAGAACAAAAAGAAGCAAATTCACCCAAGAGGAGTCGAAGGCAGGAAATAATCAAACTCAGGACTGAAATCAACCAAATAGAAACAAAAAGAACTACACAAAGAAGCAACCAAACCAGGAGCTGGTTCTTTGAGAAAATCAACAAAATAGATAAATCGTTAGCCCAACTAACTAGAGGGCACAGAGACATTTTCCTAATTAATAAGATCAGAAATGAAAAGGGAGACATAACAACAGACACTGAGGAAATCCAAAAAATCATGAGAGCCTACTACAAAAGCCTATATTCAACAAAACTGGAAAGCCTGGATGAAATGGCCAATTTTATCCAGACAGATACCAGGTACCAAACTTAAATCAAGATCAGATCAAGGATCTAAACAGTCCCATATCTGCTAATGATATAGAAACAGTCATTAATAGTCTCCCAACCAAAAAAAGCCCAGGACCAGATGGGTTTAGTGCAGTTTTATCAGATCTTTAAAGAAGACCTAATACCAATACTCCTCAAACTATTCCACAAAATAGAAACAGAGGGTACTCTACCCAATTCGTTCTACGAAGCCACAATTACTCTTATACCTAAACCACATAAAGACCTAAAAAAGAAAGAGAACTTCAGACCAATTTCCCTTATGAATATCGATGCAAAAATACTCAATAAAATTCTTGGAAACCGAATCCAAGAACACATCAAAACGATTATCCATCACGATCAAGTAGGCTTCATCCCAGGGATGCAGGGATGGTTCAATATAAAGAAATCTATCAATGTAATCCACTACATAAACAAACTCAAAGAAAAAAAAACATATGATCATCTCATTAAATGCTGAGAAAGCATTTGACAAAATCCAACATCCCTTCATGATAAAAGTCTTGGAAAGATCAGGAATTCAAGGCTCATATTTGAACATAGTAAAAGCAATATATAGAAAACCAGTAGCCAACATCAAACTAAATGGAGAGAAACTTGAAACAATCCCACTAAAATCAGGGACTAGACAATGCTGCCCACTCTCTCCCTACCTATTCAATATTGTACTTGAAGTCCTAGCCAGAGCAATTAGACAACAAAAGGAGATCAAAAGGATACAAATTGGAAAGGAAGAAGTCAAGTTATCACTATTTGCTGATGATATGATAATATACTTAAGTGACCCCAAAAATTCCATCAGAGAGCTCCTAAACCTGATAAACAACTTCAGCAAAGTAGCTGGATATAAAATTAACTCAAGCAAATCAGTGGCCTTCCTCTACACTAAGGATAATCAGGCTGAGAAAGAAATTAGGGAAACAACACCCTTCACAATAGTCACAAATAATATAAAATACCTTGGTGTGACTCTAACTAAGCAAGTAAAAGATCTGTTTGACAAAAACTCCACATCTCTGAAGAAGGAAATTGATGAAGATCTCAGAAGATGGAAAGATCTCCCATGCTTGTGGATTGGCAGGATTAATATAGTAAAAATGGCCATCTTGCCAAAAGCAATCTACAGATTCAATGCAATCCCCATCAAAATTCCAACTCAATTCTTCACAGACTTGGAAAGAGCAATTTCCAGGGGGAGGGGGGAAGGAACAGGGGATTGTTTTATTTTATTTTATTTTATTTTATTTTGGAGGGGAACCTGGGAAAAATAATAAAAAATAGAATTATCAGGTTGAATTATCAAACAAGAATTATCAAGCATGAATACATGCTTGGAGCTTTGAGAGATGTGTGCTGTCAGAATTTAATTTTTCAGCAAATTTCATTTTTTCCCCCTAAGGCGTGTAAATGGAGCCATTCTCACCATAGGCTATGGCTTGAAGTCTTTTTATCTCTTATTTTTTCTTTACTTTTGAAATTATAATATAATTATATTATCCCTCTCCTTCCTTCTCTCCCTCCAAACTCTCCCATATACCCTACCTTGATCTCTTTCAAGTTCATGGTCTCTTGTTTCATTAATTATTGTTAAGTGTATTTATCTATATATATAATATGTATATATGTGTGTGTGTGTATAATATATAAGTATATATACACACACACATATATATTCCTAAATATCACCTTTGCGGTCTGTATGTCACTTGTATGCATGTTTTCAGGGCGGATCATTTGCTGTTGGATAACCTTTCCTGGAGATGGCTATTTCTCACACTCTCAGCATTCTTTAGTTGCCTGCAGTTCTTTGTGTAGGGTTGAAGCCCCTTGGGCTTTCCTCCTTCCTCTTTGGCATGCCTATTGGTATCCTTTCTTTCATCTCACTCACAGGCAATCATGCTGATGAGGTTTGATGGGTGTAGCTTCTGACATCACTAGGAGACAGTCTCATAGTAAACTTCCTGATCCTCTGGCTCTTACGATTTTTCTCCCCTTCTTCCTCAATGTTTCCTGAGCCTAGGTGTGAGAGTTGTTTTATTGATGTCTGTTCTTTCTTAAACTGGCCCTTGAAGGGTGAATCCAAGGGTGATGGATTTTCCCTCCACAATCACTGTGGCACCTTATTATCTTAACATCCTGGAGGTAGAAGATGGTCAAGGCTTTGAATTTTAAAAATAAATAAATTTATTTTGCCAGGCAGTGGTGGCACATGCCTTTAATCCCAGCACTAGGGAGGCAGAGGCAGATTCTGAGTTCGAGGCCAGCCTGGTCTACAGAGTGAGGTCCAGGACAGCCAGGGCTACAACAGAGAAACCCTGTCTCAAAAAAAGTTATTTTAATTTTGTGTGTATGGGTATTTTGCCTTTTGCATGCACACAGAATGTTTGTCCAGTGCTGGCAGATGTAGAAGGGGTTTGGTGTGCTGCCACTGGAGTTATAGACATTTGTACCGGACCTGTTTTCTCTGCAAGGGAACTATGCCCTTGGTAACCACTGAGTCCACCTTTATACTTACTTTTAATGGTAAAGACACTTAAAATTCTTCCAGCAGCTTTCAAGTGTCCAACATATTATAACTAGTTGTGGCCATTGTGACTACACTAGATCCCTTGAACTTGCTCTGTAAGCTCATGTCTTGAGTCCCCCCCCCCCCCCCCCCCCCCCCGCCTTCACCCCCACCGTCTCCTAACTCCATTCCACTCTCTGCCTCTGGGAGTCTGGTTCTTTTAGATCCACACAGGTTAGGTCATGAGGTCTTTGTCTTTCCTGTTCATTTGACCTAATGTAGTTGGTTCATCTGCATTGTCACCAATGCAGGATAGCCTTTAAGGCTGTATGTGTGTGTATGCAAATATATGTATGTAATGTATGCAGATGTATGCATGTATATGTGTATGCAAATGTATTATGTATGTGTGTATATGTCTGCGAATGTATGTATGTGTCTTCTAGTCATCCACTTTGCTAGAAAATAAACCTCTTGCTTTTGCATTGAAAAAAAATTATTAGATCCCAGAATCCGTGTCTTCAGTAGCACGCAGGCTAATGGGACAGATTATGGCAGATGCACTAACATGTAACACAACACCTTTCTGTTTAAAACTGTCCCAGACACCGGGATTTTGTCTTTCTCTTACTAAAAATTGGACAGTAAAGTATGAGTGTCTGGGAGATGCAAATGGATGGGGGAAATATGTTTTAAATTGTATTTTGATATGACAGCTAGAGGTGTAGGTGCGTCTGGTGTGAGTTAATACAGATTAGAAACATTACGGGGCATATTGAGGAAATGTCCTCTAGGGAATTGAGGTTGGATTCTGTGAGGATGTCAGTATGGATTCAAGTGTATCATTGTTTGTCTATTTTTTTCCTTGCTACAAAAATGTTAATCTAAAAGGAAACAGTTATAAAAAATGATCTGTGCTATCCTGTTTGAAAGTCTTTAACTACAGAAACTATAAATAGTAAGTATAGTTGAATAGATCTAAGGTTTAAAGGATTTAAAAGGAGCCTGAGGGGCTGGAGAGAAGGCTCAGAGGTTAAGAGCACTTACTGCTCTTCCAAAGGTCCGGAGTTCAAATCCCAGAAACCACATGATGGCTCACAACCATCTGTAATGAGATCTGACACCTTCTTCTGTTATGTCTGAAGACAGCTACAGTGTACTCACATATAATAATAAATAAATCTTCGGGCTGGAATGAGGGGGGTACCAGAGTGAGCAGAGGTCATGAATTCAATTCCCAGAACCAAATAATAGCTCACAACCATCTGTACAGCTACAGTGTACTCATTTAGATAAAATAAATAAATAAATAAATATTAAAAAAAAAAGTATAAGAAGCCTGAGGCTGAGCTCCACTGTCCTGAGTTGTCTTGATGGATAAACCTTGAGATGGACTATTATTATTATTATTATTATTATTATTTTATTAGTGATGATGATGATGATGTAGGAATGGTGTGTGTATTTGTGTACATGTTCCATGGCACATGTGTAGAGATCAGAAGACAACTTTGTGGGGCCAGTCATTTCCTTCCACCTTTATGGTCATTTCTGGGGATCAGACTCATGTTTATGGTCATCAGATTATGGTCTTTATGTCATTTCTGGGGATCAGACTCATGTCATGAGCTTTGTGTGGTAAGCCTGCCCCCGACCCCTGGGAAACCTTGCTGACCCTCACACAGCATTTGCTACATGAACTTGGGAATTCAGTAGGCAGAGATGCATTCGAATATAATCTTTTCTGTGGTTTACTCTTGAGGAGGCTTTGGTCTTTCATGTTTTGTTGAAATAGTTATTAAAACTTTGTTGTGCTGGGCAGTGGTGGCTCACGCCTCTAATCCTAGCACTTGGGAGGCAGAGGCAGGCGGATTTCTGAGTTCGAGGCCAACCTGGTCTACAGAGTGAGTTCCAGGACAGCCAGGGCTACACAGAGAAACCCTGTCTCGAAAAAACAAAAACAAAAAAAACCAACCACCAACAAAAAAAAAAATCCCAACTTTGTTGCAACTAAATAATGTAAATACTATGATTACTCAGAATCACTTATATCCTTACTCCAACTGCCGTAGATAAGGGAACTTGCTATTTGTGGACCGTAACATTTTACAGAAATTTGTTGCAAAGACTTTGATTTTATATTACCCATGACTTGAAAGGTAATTTTATAACTTGCAAAAATGTGGCTCTCAGAAAATTTCGAGAAGGCTGATGTGCAGTGACAATCTATACAGCCATAGGTTATGGCACGATGTGGCCCATGCATAGTCACCGCAAGTGTCACCGATCAGTTGGCTGGAGGCCTTTTGTCAACCAGACATTGTGGGTGGGCGAAGAGAGGCTCTTCCATGCTGGCCTGGGAACACCGTCTATCTATTCCGCAGTGTGGAGCTGCAGAACTGAGCTTCAGCAGGAGCAGCAGAGACAGCTGGTGGCGCCTCTAGTGTCAGACTCTCATGATGCTCTGCACGTGGTGATCCTTAGCTAAAGTGGTAGAGAGCTCTTTGTGCAGGCCTAGGCTCCCAAAACCCTTAGTTTCTCAAGTGTTGCACCTGTTTTGTGAGCCTAGGGAGTCGAGATTCCCGAGTGCCTGTCAGTGTTTCAGCTTCTTGACAAGCTTGGTTATGGCTATTCCTTAGCCCTTGACGGTAGCCAGTTTTTACAGCTGGTACCCAGGACTAGGGTGTCTGAAACCTAGACGTAAATGTTTTACAGCTTTTTGGTTTGCACTCTTCTATTGACCAGAGTCTGAAGTTTTTCCTCTCTGGGTCTTTTCATCTTTCCATTCGTTCTCAGCCTCAGCTCACTGACCTTTCTACTTATGTCGTCATTTTATTCCTGTCCTGTCCGGAACTGTCCAGCCACACCTTGTTTGGCTGTCAAGTAGCTGGCTACCTCCTGTTGCTTTTGCAGATCAATCTGACAGCTGCTCAGCTCTGGATCTGCTTTGGGCACCAAGCATCTAGCTGCTCTTATCCTGTCTGTCGCCCAGCTATCATGGCTGCTGCCACTCTTCTCGCTCGGCCATCTGCTCCTTCTTCCTTTGTGGTTCCAGCTCAGTCCAAGAATTGACCACTCAAAAGAAGCATTTTGTGGCCTGATATTGCAACAGCAGGGGAGGCAACACAGAGTAGGTCTAGTAACCAAGTGAGCTGAGAAGCCTGCTGGTACAGCAAGGGGGGTGGGAAGAGAGAGGGAGAGGAGGAGGGAAAGAGAGAAAGGGAGAGGTGGAGGGAGGGAGGAGGAGGGGGAGGGTGGAGGAGGGAAGGGGAGTAAGAGGGGGAGGGAAAGGGAGAGAGGGAGAGAGGGAGGAAGGAGGTGGGAGAGGGAGAGTGGAAAGGGAGAGGGGGAAGGAAGGAGGGGAGGGAGGAGAGAGGGAAAGGGAGTTTGTTCCAATCACAGCACACTCCACATGAAAATGACTGTTGTATCTGCATCAATCATGTCCTTTAGAATCACCCATAGCATCACCTTGTTGGGTCCTGGGGCAGTGTTTTCTCTGGTCTAGGTAGAAATGTTTTCTGTCATTTAAATTTCACTAAAGGGGGCTGGAGAGATGGCTCAGTAGTTAAGAGCACTGACCGCTCTTCCGGAGGTCCTAAGTTCAAATCCCGGCAACCACACGGTGGATCACAACCATCTGTAATGAGATCTGATGTCCTCTTCTGGTGTGTCTGAAGACAGCTACAGTGTACTTACATATAATAAATAAATTAATTAAAAAAATAAAGTTCACTAAACCTTGTGATAGTTAAAAAGTTCAGTGCAAACCGCTTACATCAGTCCTGTGTGGAGCCTCACCTTCAGGAGGCAGAGCAAGCAGCTGTGATGGGCACATACCCTTCCTTAGGGCTCAGCAGAGTGTTCAAAATCCGAGGGTAGTCTTGCTGTCTATCTGAATGCTGCTTGTTTTGCTCAAGGGCGTGGGGCAGCTAGGGAGAGTCCAACAGCTGTCAATTAGGAAATCACACTATCTCACACCCTAATATCTTTCCTTACTTACAGGCCAATGAACATCAGAAGGAAGGCTCATAATGAGAACAGTGGATGATTTTTAATGATGCTGACAGTTTGACACTGGTTGACCTGCCTGGTGTCTGTGGGAGGAGACACTGGTTCCCGGTTTGTCTAAGAAGTATTATAAAGTAGATGCTGTTGGGAGCTTTGTGCAATGTGTCTATGGACTTTCTCCATAGCAATGTCCCTTTGGTTAACACACCCCAGAGATCAAAGCAAGTAGTACTGTAACCCAGTATAGAGTATATTGTATTCCAATTGTGAAGGACATGACAACTTAAGGGGCTAGGAAAAACTTCACATGAGAGAGCTCTGAGCATGCCTTTGGCCAGTCAAGAGTTACTATTACATCTAATGTTACTTTGAGGCAAGTATTCTATAATGTTCCTTTTTTATTTTTTTATGTCTGTGTGTGCATGTGAATGTGGGGTGCATATGTACATGTGTATGTGTATGTAGAGATAAGAAAAACGTGGGCATTGCTCCTCCGGAACACTTTCCACCTTATTTTGAGACAAGGGTTCTTATTGGCCTCCAGCTCACTAAGGAGGCTGAGATGGCTGAGATGGCTGGCCAATGAGCTCCAGGGACCTGCCTGCCTCTGCCCCAGAGCTGCGATAACAAGTGTGTATCACCACATCTAGTTTTGGAGGACTGAACTCAGGTGCTTGTGTTTTGTAAGGCATGAACTCTACTGGCTGAAACATCTCGCTAGCTCTCTGTGCATATATTTCTGTGCATTACACTCATGCCTGGGTCTACAGAGGCCAGAAGGTGTTGGGTTACCTGGGACTGGAGCTACAGACGGTTGTGAACTGCCATGTGGGTGCTGGGAACTAGACCTGGGTCTTCTGGAAGAGTAGCCAGTGCCCTTAACCCCTGGGCCATCTTTCCAGCCCCCCTTGTAGACGGTATATTGTTGTAAAATCAGTTTACCTCCTGCTATTCTATATTTTAGCCTGCTGTTATTACTTGGAAGCACCAATATTTATTTTGACTTTTTAAATTTTCCTTCTTTAGTCTAAACTTCTATTGGATAGTTCATGGGATCCTCTAAAGATGGGATTTTGTTGTATTCCATATATCCGTGTGTGTGTGTGTGTTAAAGCTATCAGACTCATCCTTTTCTTTGGACTTTAGCTAAAAGGTGATTGTGGTTGTTATAGAGTTTGTGACCCCAGGGAAAAGACCACAGACGCAATCCAATTATAATGAAAAGATTTATTGATTAGCTGCTAGCAGGACGAACAATCTGTGAGTCAAATTTGAGATTGCCATGCAGGAGGGGTGTGGGGAAGGGCTTTTAAGGAGGAAAA
Source organism: Mastomys coucha (assembly GCF_008632895.1). Lineage (NCBI taxonomy): Eukaryota > Metazoa > Chordata > Mammalia > Rodentia > Muridae > Mastomys > Mastomys coucha. The sequence continues at coordinate 44,469,272 of NW_022196906.1, read as the reverse complement.
CCACACAAAGATCTTCAATATCTATGCAAGCCAGCAGAAGCTGTTCTATTCTCTCGAGTTCAGTGATTAAGGAAACTCAAAGCAATTTTTGGCTATCTGCATAAGCAAGTTACAGAAGCAAAAAAAAAAAAAGGCAGTTAGTCATCATAACAAGTAGTTATTCTCAGCTGTACGGTTTTGGGGAGTCGCTGAGTCAGGATTACTGGGCACTTCCTTATCAGGGACTGGAATCAGAGACAAATGGCTGGTGTGTACCAAGATGGATGTCTAGCATAAAGTGGACCCTCTTTAGCTACAACAGTGGTCTGTTAGCCTTCTCCCTCCCCTGCAGATATTGCCCGGCAATTGGACTTTCGGACTGGTCTCTTTCTGGTTCTCTCCTAACCTTGGTGGACAGAGCAGCTTATTCTTGCACGAGTGCCTGATTGGACTGCGTTGTAGTTCTCGGTGCTGAAATGGAAGCCATTTGACGACTTGCCAAGGAGTTCATGCCCCTCACCGACCCCTGGCTCCCGGGAGTCAATCTGGTGGCAGTAATTCCGCTCCTCCACAAAGTGGTGGGGGCCACTGAGCAAAGACCTGCCCACCTTCCAAGTCTCCAGGCGCTCCGGCTTTACCTTGTCTGAGCCTGGCCCTTCGGTCGTCCAGGATGGCTTTGCTCGGCTGTCTCCCACCCAGGGAGTGTGGCAAGTGGCTTCAAGCTCTCGACTTGCGATTGTTTCTTATGTGTTCCTTCTGAAAAGAGTACCTGGGCCACAGCCCTCTGAGACACACGATGTGATTAAATGAACCCCTCTCCCCTGCCCGCATGACCTGTGGATGGGCCAGTCACTCTCTTCTCACCAGGGCCTCCTGGGGTATCCCGTGGAAAGGCGCTGAGCGCTGCTTGTTTCTCTTTAGCAGTCCTATCTGTGATTTGTGATGCTCTTCCAGTGTCCACTTTGGAACAGGGTCTTGTATGTGTTATCTCTATCTGTTCATTCACCCCATCACAGGAGGCAACTGCTGGCCTGTCACCTCCTGTTACATATTTGAGAACTGTCCTTTATCAGATGTGTTACCCGAACACATGGATTTGAGTTCCATGGCCTATCTTTCCCTTGATAGTCTTGTCATAAATAATTAAAACGTAGATGTTTTGGAGTCCAGTGTATCAATTTCCTCTTACAGATCAGATCATGCCCTTGGTATAGTGTCTAAACCATTTCTCTATTTTGGTTTGTGGCATTTTCTCCTTGGTGCTAAGCACAGAGGAACCTCAGATGCTGTATGTATGTATGTATGTATGTATGTATGTCCCCACTGAGGTGAATTCTAATATAGTGTCTTATTGCGCTACACGTCCTGATCTTTACTTAACGACCAGTTGGTTCTAGGTGTCACCCCACAGAGAGGCATGGAAAGATTTCTCATTTCCTTCTTCACTAATGTGTATGGATGCCTAACAGCTTCCCAGACATCTATGGCCTGCGAGTCACCCTCCCCCCTTCCCCAGAATGCTTTTGTCTATCTTTGTACTAAAATTACATGACCTCATTTATCCCTGATCTTATTGGTACATTGTCCCAGAATCAGAGAACTTCCTGACTTTGGTGTCTTTTCTGCTGAGAAAAATGAATGGCTCTCATGACCTGCTAACAGGCACCGGGCAGTTGAAGTTCTTACTCTGTACGAAACACCCAGTTGCCTTTCATCATGACTTTTGGCATTCATGAAAGGACTTAGAAATTTTAAGCTTTCTTTGAATTAATATTCTGTATTTATATGAACACCATTCCTTAGTACCTATGTTAGAAGAGATAGGAAAACAGTAATGTTGCCATCTCCCCCAGTCTGGCATCTATGGCATCTATTTAGGAGTATATGCTAACGAGAGTCCTAAGCTTCGAGGGAGCTACATATTGTGTGATGTTTACAATCCATTGTATTCCTGTGTAACGGTTATTAAATCCCAACAGCTGTTCATTTTGTCAGCTCTGAGGTAATGTAATAATCTCTCAGTCGGAGAAGAAAGTTAATACAGCCTAGAGACACAGGAAATTAAAGGTAAAACTGATAGCTTCTTGTTGTAGAAATTCATGCTTATAATGCGATCAATAAAAGACTTTAATGCTTAAAAACGTAAGATATGGGGGCTAGAGGAATGGCTCAGTGGTTAAGAATATGTACTGTTCTTCCAGAGGTCCTGGGTTTGGTTCCCAGCAGCCATGCTGGGTAGCTCCAGTCACCTGTAACTTCAGCTCCAGAAGACTCAATGCTTCTGGTCTCCTATGGAACTTGTAGTCATGTGCGCTTGTCCCCACACAGACGCAAGCATGTACGCATAATTAAAAGGAAGATAAGTATTTACAAAACCCCAAGATACAAATCTGTGGGAAGAGGGGTTCCAGGATGGAAGTGAGGGTAATGGGGGAGGGGGGAAGGAAACTAAGCTGTCTGTTTCGGAGGAATACCTTCAGACTTCAGTTTGTGGATGTCAATGCCTTTGGTGTTTAGAATCCACTGGGTGCTTATAACAGAACAGTGTTTATTTCAAAACCTGAATTCTACAGAAGTTACATTCACTTTTACATTTTTTTTTTTTGGAAGGGGTTATATACAAAATGGGTTTCACCGTGGCATATACATTCTTGTAAGTAATCAAATTTGGAAAGATTTCAGATAGTAACTTAAAACTGTAAGAACATGCCCCTTCCCTTAAAATTCTTTGAGGAAATTAATGAGCAAAACTGTTGGCAGACCGTAACTCTAAGTTACACTTCCCCTTTTATGCTCCTTATATGAATTTGCACTTGGCAAGCTTTGTGTCCGAGCACAATCGTGGTTGTTTGCACTGAGCTGTCTCCTCCGCAGGCATTGGAACCATCTCTGCGTTCATACCCAGGCTCAGCACTTGCTTGGGATGCCCTCCCTGCCTGCTCCACCCACGGATCCTTCTGCTCACTCTCTCAACTTCCTGTAATGAAATTTTGCGATCATGGGAAATGTTAAGTTACTCATAAGGTCTCTTTGGGGGTCAGCTAGATGCACGCAGTAGGACTTTCTGCTCTTTCCCCGTGAGCCGTACTGAGTCCGTAGCTAATAGTTGATTCATGTTCAAGCTGAGCTGTCTGGTGAAATATCTGTGATATTTGCATTACATCGTTTCATAATAATTATAGAACCCAGAGAGTCTGCAAAAATCATCAGAGAACTTAAAACACAGAAACAAATCTGTTTTTTTCAAGTATTGGAAAGTCAATATCTTAAGTCACTTAGGTAGAAAGAAAATTCAGTGAAGTCTGTCTTTTCACCAACAATTCTTAATCTAATTTGACATCACTATATTTAATGTACTTATATTTTAGCTCCAAAAAGCTACTATGTTGGGGCTGAAGTAATGGCTCAGTGGGTAAAGGTGCTTGCTGGGCAAGCCTGGTGTCAAAAGTTCTATCCCCTGAACCCACAGAAAGATGGCAAAACAGAGCCAACTCCACAAACACACATATACACACACACACACGGGGACACACATGCAGATACACATAGACACACACAAAAACAGACACATACACAGACACATATACACACAGACACACTCGTATACACACACACACACACATACACATGGACACACACACAGTGACATTCTTGCCCACATATACATTATGTGAATGCACATAATAAATAAATAAATAAATAAATAAATAAATAAATAAATAAATAAATAAAAGCCACTATGTTAATATATCATTTGTGGTGGCAGGATTAGGATGGACTTAGAGAGAATTAGTTTAGAAATTGGTCTGTGTGGTGAGGAGAAACAGGAGGAATTAAAATTTGATTTTATTTGATTCTAACCTTGTTCTATGGTCTTCATTAATTATAACAACTTTTGAGTACAGATGGGGTCCGATTTTCCCTCATATACACATTATGCCACCCAACAACGGTCTTTGTCCTCCTCCTCGTCGTCTTCCTGTCTCTTGTTTTCTAAATAATAGACACCGACCTGCTCTTTCATGCAGCTTCCATCTTGGCTAGGTTTGTATCTCCTCAGTCTTCCATTCTCGTCAGCCCCAAGACTCCGCTGCCCCCGAGACCCCCTCCACCCCTTCCTCCATTGCCCTTTAAATGTGTGGTTTTCTATTTTTTGCTTATATTTTACTTTTTGTCTTAGTCACTGTTCTATTGCTGTGAAGAGACACCATGATGATGGCAACTCATAAAAGAAAACATTTAATTGGGGCTGACTTACAGTTTCAGAGGTTTAGTGCACTATCTGGTGGTATGCAGGCAGACTTGGTGGCTGAGAGTTCTACGTTGAATCCAAAGGCGGCAGGAAAAGAGAGAGAGAGAGAGACACTGGGCCTGGCTTTAGCTTTTAAAACCCCAAAGCCCAGCCCCATGACACACTTCCTCCAACAAGGCCACACCTACTCCAAAAGACCATACCTCTTAATCCTTCTCAAGTAGTGCCACTCCCTGGTGACCAAGTATTCAAATCTATGAACCCGTGGGGCTCTTCTTATTCAAAACATCCCATTTTGAACACAAAGGAGTTTAGGTCAAGAAAGCATGCTGACGATTATTTATTCTTTGAACATTTCATGCATGCACACAGTATATCTTGATCGTTTCTTCTCTCATTGTCAACTCTCCATTCTCCTAGACCCGTTCTCCCACATCTCCCTTCCAACTTTATGTTCTTTCTTTTTCTTAATTAGTGGAGTCCAGTTAATATGAGCACATGTAGGACCCTGGGGTACAGCAACCTACACAGTCACTCCCCTGATGCAGCAGCCAACAGTGCCTCAGCTAAGGGTGGGATCTCATTAGACCCCTCCCCTGTTCATACTGGAATGTTGGCTGACTTGATTTTGTGCAGGTAACCACAGCTGTTGTGAGTTCAGGGATTGCAATGGCTCTGTTGTGTCTGGAGGACACTGTTTCTCAGGTGTCCTTTCCCACTGCCTTCAGGCTCTTACCTTTTAAAACCAAAGTTTCTTTTCAGACTTTAAAAACTTATGATCAAACATCCCCTGCCCCTACACACACCTTACTATGGACTCACAGAGGAGAGCATTTTCTTTGGATTGCATTAAATAAATCAAATGTTAATTAATATAGTATTGTTAAAAGGTTGGCTGGTACTTACATGGTTAATAAAAGTAATTATAAATGTATAGTTGACAGTGAATACAATTATCTTAGATTCTATTTGAATTTGTTACTTTCTTACCCTTTAGTAAATTTAATAAAAACTGTAACTCAGGTACTAGATTCAGTTTTAAGTTAGACATCTGCTTGATCCCAAATGTTAAATAAAAGGTTTTAGATTGCCATTGAAATGAAAACACAAAATAAAAAGTTTCTTAATGGTGCCTGTGAGGTAGCTATGTGGGCCTGTGAGGTGGGTCAGTGTGCCTGTGAGGTAGGTCAGTGGGTCTGGAGGTAGGTCAGTGGGTCTGGGAGGTGGCTCAGTGGACCTGGGAGGTAGGTCAGTGGGTCTGGGAGGTGGCTCAGTGGGCCTGGGAGGTGGCTCAGTGGGCGTGGAGGTAGGTCAGTGGGCCTGGGAGGTGGGTCAGTGGGCCTGAAGATGGCTCAGTGGGCCTGAAGGTGGGTCAGTAGGCCTGGGAGGTAGGTCAATGGGCCTGGGAGGTGGCTCAGTGGGTCTGGGAGGTGGCTCAGTGGGCCTGGGAGGTGGCTCAGTGGACCTGGGAGGTGGCTCAATGGGCCTGAAGGTGGGTCAGTGGGCCTGGGAGGTAGGTCAGTAGGCCTGGGAGGTAGGTCAGTGGGCCTGGGAGGTGGCTCAGTGTGTAAAAGTGCTGGCCCCAAAGCCTGACAACCTGAGTCTGACCCTAGGATGTGGCGGCATGGAGCTATATTTCTGGCATTCACTCCTTTGAGATGGAGGTGGAGACAAGAGAAGCAGCCAGAAGCCAGTGGTCTGCACAGCAGCAGAAATGAGGGAGACCCTGCTGTCATAGGGTGGAAAGCAGTGACTTCTCAAGGTTGTCTTCTGACCTCCACATTTGTGTTATGGCATGTGCATACCTATAGCCACAGCCACACACACACACACACACACAGATTCAGAGATAGACAGACACACACATACACACATACACAGATACAGACAGACAGATGGACACACACATATATACACACACACAGAGTCAGAGACAGACAAACACACACATACACACACACATACACAGAGATTCAGAGACAGACAGATAGATAGACACACACACACATACATAAACACACACACACACACACACACACACACACACACATACAGAAAGGTGGGAGTAACAAAGAGAGCTGTCATAGTGAAACTTTAACACTTTTTGAGATTATGTCTCAGTGTTCTAAGATTCCAGACTTGGTGAATCCTAATGTAGGCAGAATTTGCTTTTGTGTGTCTTTACTTTGTGCTACATTTCATCATAGCCTATGGCCTCTGAAGTCTTTATCTGATGTATGAGATTAGGATGGCAGTAAAACTGGTTCTAAGATGCCATCTCGCTGAAGTATCACATTAGCATTATGGAAGTAATTCAAGATAAGGAGAAAATTTTATAGGTAAATATGCTGTGGAATTCATCCACGCCCAAGAAGGCATCTTTTGCGTGCATGGAATGTGCTTTTCTTATCCTTGTTCGCCCTTGAGCTGGTGAAACGTTTCACGAGGAAGCATCGCCCTCTAGTGGCTTTCTGGGTGTATAATAAGACGCTTTCTTCCTGTTTCCTAACCCTTGACTCCACTAGGCCTTTCTTCTCTTTTTTGGAAGTTTCATATACATATACAATACATTATGAGTATAATTCACCCTCATTATGCCCTGGGAACCCCTTCCTTTCTCTCTGAACTCCTTCCCACCGAGTCATCCCTCAGTGGTTATTAGAGAAGCTGACATGCTCTAACCCCAGCAACAGTCGACTGTCATTGGCTTAGCGGAAACTGATGGTCCTCATGGGCACATCCTCATGGGTACGCCCTCCCCCCCAGCCCGTTCCTGTGCAGGTCACTATAAGCTTTACACTACAGCTCCAGGGCATTGTGCTGAGCTGTGGCCTGGAGAACTACGAATGCGGAGCCCACCATCCAACTTTTTGACAATCACTTGTTGATGAATGATTCTGTGTGGTGCCTGGTGAGAGCCTGAGAGCGTGAGTGCGCTCATGCGCCCCTCCCCTCCCCCATAGCCAGAATTTGAACATTGTTACATATGTGTCAGCTAGCACATTTCCCATAAACTCCAGCAAGGTTTTCCCTTTGGGAGGCTTCCATTTCTAGTGCCTCCTGATTGTCTCTGCCCATCTCTCTTTGACACCAGTTGTAATGTTCCCATTGCTTTGTGCAACAGTCTCTGGCTTCTCTTTAAACCTTTTATTTCCAGGAGCACTGGGCTTAGCTCCATTACATTTCCCTGCGCCCACCTTTCTCCTCAAATTGCACATTGTGTATTTCTCTTTGTCCCGCTTACTCCCTTTCGTTATAGAGCTATATAAGAGTGATTTCTAATAACCACATGACCTAATCAATACTAGACTGTCTTGAGATTTCCACCAACATTATTAGTCCAGAGGTCTTCAATTTAGCTTCGGGTAGATTTTTTTTTTTTTTTTTTTTTTTTTTTTTTTTTTTTTTTTTTTTTTAGAACAAGGGCAAATTCTTTGCTACAGTCAGCTTCACAGCAGCTTGTGAAGTCAGGGAGGGTCTGGAAAGGATAAAGGGACAGGGAAGCTCATAGAGCCTGTGCCTCAGACCTGAGATCCTGCAGTAGGAGCCCCAAGACTTCGCACTGATCCTGACCCAGGAAGTGATCTGGCTTCTCTCCACAGGTTCCTTTGAGCTTCCTCTTGCCCTGGCTTCTGCCCTTGCTGGTGCTTCTGGTAGCTTCTGCTTCTTCTGAGCTCTGGATGTCCCCAGCTCATTGTGGTCTCTCCACCTTTCCCACTCCTTAAACTTCTGGACACTTGAGCGTCAGATCTCCCTGCCAATTAACTTGTTAACTACCGAGCCATCTTCCCACCCCTCCCCCTTTTCTTCCAGTTGAAAGCATACTGAGCAACCCCTGTGTATGAAGCAGATGTGTCTTGACCAGATGACTCAAAGCAAGTTCACATCCCAGAAGCCGCAATGTCTCTGGGGAGTTGTGGGGGGATGGGATGGGCAGCCTTTAAAAGAAGGGTGAGTCTAGAGTGGGGAGAGGGTCAGCTTGTGCGAGGATGGGCTATGGAAAGATCTGACCGTGGCAAAGTAGCTGCCGTGAGCTTAGAGGCAGAATCAGATCATGAAGTGTGGAAGGATGAAGCTGAGGGTTGATGGCTTTGTGGAAAGGTTTCACCCGTGTCTACATGGGAAGAGGAACCTCAGTGGGATTGGGCCTTTGTTTTAAGTTTTATTTAGATAAGACTACAAAACTCAGCTGGGCAGTGGTGGCGCACGCCTTTAATCCCAGCACTTGGGAGGCAGAGGGAGGTGGATTTCTGAGTTCAAGGCCAGCCTGGTCTACAGAGTGAGTTCCAGGACAGCCAGGGCTACACAGAGAAACTCTGTCTCGAAAATACCAAAAAAAAAAAAAAAGACTACAAAACTCGGACTTCTGACAACTGAGTGGTTGGGGGCTGTGGATTTCAGTCTCAGGTGATCAAAGTTTGGGGGATAAAAGTAAAAGATCTGGGTGTGCAATCTTCAGTGATGAGGTCTAGAACATTCTAGTATCTTTTCATAATCCTCTTTCTCTTATGGGCCTCCCAAGCCCTGGCAACTCTAATTGATTATAGAAACCTATCTATTCCCTCCCCCCAAATTTATTAAGTCCTTAACTTCCATCTCTCCCTCTTCTATCTCTTTCAAGATCGAGCGCTTGGCTTTATCTCCCTCTGCCGAATCTCTCTCTTTTCTTTCCATGTTCTCTGTGCGTGCAGACATTTGGTCATCCGGAATTCCTGAAACATTTGCTCCCCCTCTAACCACCCTGAGTTCACTTGTAGGGAAGCAACCAGTCCTCCGTAGGCCATGGTGGCGTCTGTCTGCCAATCTCCTGAGCTGCAGTCTTGCTCTCTCTCTCATGCCTGCCTGCTCTCATGCTCTCAGGTAGCCTCGTCAGGCCCCACACGGACATGTTTCCTGTTTCTGCAGAAACAAGGCACCATGGCAGAGGATGGTGGTTAAGGCCTGCTACCGAGGCTTCCTAGTGCTGGGCCTCTGTAGTAGGCAATGTAAGGGCCACCTCCTCTGTTCCTGAGTGCTTCCTGCTTCTTGATCCTCAGTCCCATGGCAAGAGCTGTCTGACAAGCTTTTTGTGCCATGTAGAAGGCTGGGTTTGTGGCAGTATGTGGAGGAGGTGGTTGCCATGGCCTGATGCAGAGCTGAGGTGAGGCTTACTCACCGACCTGGGGTAAAGGATGGTGAAGCTAAGTCATGAACAGTTTGTTCCAAATGGTTGGTGATACAGGCTAAGAGCCCCAGAGTGATGGAGGCCTGCAGGGAGGGGGGTTAGCTTTTCCTAGGTCTTTGTTGCTTTGGTCTTTGTGTTTTTCTCTCACAATATCTTTTCTCACAATAGCGGTCTTTTGTGGTCTCTAGATGCAAGTTCCCCATGTAGTGTATGAGATGACCTTTAAGGTCTGGAGTCTTACGAAAATGTCTTCTGCACAGAGGCCAAAACCCAGTTGATCATGTCTGCCAACCACCTGTCAGATCACATGAACCACAGCCTCAGCATAGAGACAGACCCCCCACACTGGTCATTATACTGCAGCTAGGCAAGTTCTGGGGTCCAGTTATATGGAGAATATTTGAAATATACTCTCCCTCCTGCCCTCCCTCTCTCCCTTTCTTCCTTCTGTCTGTCTTTCAAATGCACCCATGTAACCAGGGTGGCCTTGAATTCACCTAGTAGCCTAGGCTGGCCTTGTACCTGACCCTCTATCTCCTGAGTGCTGATTACAGGTGTGCACTTCTACACCTGGTTCATTGAGCTGGAGAGATGGCTCAGTGGTTAAGAGCACTGATTGCTCTTTCAGAGGTCCTGAGTTCGATTCCCAGCAACCACATGGTGGCTTACAGCCATCCATAATAGGGTCTGATGCCCTCTTCTGGTGTACCTGAAGACAGCTACAGAGTGTTTATATATATGTGTGTGTGTGCATGTATATACACATATATGTACACATATATGTATCTACACATATATATGTACATATGCATGTGTGCACACACACATACACACACACAAATTTCAAATTTTTAAAAAAAGAATCAAACCCAGGGCCTTGTACATGCCCTGTCATGTTGGGCCATGCTGCCAATGAGTCTTTCCAGTCTCCCCATTTTAAACCTTTGTTTTGTGTGAGTGTCTCCAACTTTATTCATCTACTGGAACCCTGGTTCGTGTATCACTTCTGCAGCTCCTCCCAGAGGGCGGTGGCAACCCTAATCCCCTGGGGCCTGCAGATGTGGTCCCTGATAATCCCTGTCCTACAGAGGGACTGTCTAAGCACGTGACTTCTTAGCATTCAACGCAGCAGAGGGCACAGGGTTGGTGCTTGCCAAGTCCCTGCCTGCAGCTGTGTCTGCCAGCCTCCTGCCTGTCAATCAACAGGAACACAACAGTTAGTGCTGCCATGCCAGTCACACTTGTTATTAAGTATAAAGGGAAATATGGTCCAGGCCAGAAGATGTGGCAACCAGAGGCCTTGGTGGTACCAGCTACTTCCAGGGGAATCAACAGGGTTAGGCCTTCCCAGGGGCACCTCCATGCTGCAATCCAGTGGAGGAGGCTGGGCTGTTAGAGGATAAATGACAACCTAGGGACACTGGCTATTAGCCCATGTCCAAATTTTACCACTGGCTGTCACAGACAGTATCTGGGAAGCACTGCACATGATTTAAAATATTGTCCTTTCACGTCTGCATGCTGTGTGTGTGTGTGTGTGTGTGCATACACACGCGTGCGTGCGCTAAAGGACAAGCTCAGGTGCCATTCCTCATGTATTATCCATCAGGGACTCACACTGGCCTGGGACTCTCAGAGCAGGTGAGGCTGGTTGGCTAGTGAGCCTCAGGGATCCACCTATCTCTACTTTCCAGCACTGGGATTACTGGGATTACAAGCACACACCACCACGCCTGGCTGTTCAATGTGAGTTTTGGGGATTGAACTCAGGTCCTCGGGCTGGCAAGTGAAGCACTTTAGAGCGAGTTATCTCCCTAGTTCCAATCCAATATGTATATACATGTGTATATACATATACATATACATATATTGGTTTTTTTGAGACAAGGTTTCTCTGTGTAGCCCTGGCTGTCCTGGAACTCACTCTGTAGACCTCGAACTCAGAAATCCCCCTGTCTCTGCCTCTCAAGTGCTGGGATTAAAGGTGAGCACCACCACCGCCCAGCCAAAATATTTTCTAAAACAATACATTATGCATATGTAAAGCATTGTTTTTGGCTTCCCCCACCTTAGCTGCACGGCCTTGAGAACCTAGCCTCTCTGTTTGTCTGGCTCCTTGTCTATTAAGCAGGATTAATATTTATTTTTAAAAGTCTGTTGTGAAGACCACAGAGGATAAGACACGTAATGGACAGTCTTCATATCTTTTATCTGTCTGTGTTGGGTGGGGTGACTGTGTTCACTCACAGAACGATCACCTTCGCATGGCGGAGTGCCGGCCTGCATTCTGTGGGCTAGTCTTGGCTTTCATAAAGCGCACATTCTCTCAGGGAGAGAGAAAACAAGAAAGCTGAAAAAGAAGCAGGTTCATTGCAGACGGTGAGAGGATGCAAGGGAAGGCTGATCTGAGGAGAGTGGTTTGGGTATCGGGCCCTAGAGGGCTTCAGGGTAGGTTGTACTTGAATCAAGGCCTCAAGGTTAAGAGCTTAAGCCTGCTAAAACCTGGAGAAGTGGCACCCAGGCAAAGAAACCAACAGGACAAAGCATATTGTCGTGGGAGGAGGCCTGGCCAGTTTAGAGGAAGAGCGAAGGTCTTTGCAGCAGAGCTGGGGAGTGTGGGGAGAGATGAGACCATATGGAAGGGTAGCTCCATGCTGTTCCTAAACCTGGAACTGAGGGTTTGGGGACCTGCGGTGAACCCACAGGCCCCACAGAAAAGTCGAAAGCCTAAGATGGCCCCATGCAAGTGACTCACCAGCTTAGGATACCTTGTGGTCTCAGTCTCAGACTCTATGTGCCTTTTGATGACATCTTAATGATGCTGGGTTTTCAGGGGTTGCTGAAAGCCAGTGTAGGGGTCATTTTTCTCACAAAACACCAGGTAAAAGCAACGTAAGGAAGAAGGAATTCGTGGATAAAAAAACATGGCAGTAAGAGCATGAAGCAATGGTCTCCCTGCAGCCATAGAAAGAGAGCAGGGCGCATGTGCTAGAAACCTGGCCGGTCAATATAGGAACAGAGGAGGCAGCCAGTATCTAACTTACTTCCAGGGTCTGAGAAGCTCTGCAGGACTCACCAGCCACACACATCCCATTTCAAAGTAGCTGTGACTATTTAAGAATGAATGAAACCATCCCTCCCAGTTGACACATTTTGTTTCTTTCTAGTGGCTACTCAGTCTTTACAGTTTTACACAGACTTCTTGGAATTAGCTTAACTAGGTAGGAGACCCAAGGAGGCTGGCTGCTGGGCAAGTTGGTGACAATCTTTCCTACTCCAAGGGCAGAGCCTGTTCTCTGTTTTTTTTTTTTCCCACAGACTCAGGTGTGTGTGTGTGTGTGTGTGTGTGTGTGTGTGTGTGTGTGTGTATTTAAGTCAAAAAGTTCATTTGGATCTACTGCTCTTGCGTTTCCAAGCTGCCTTACTTTTGGGGGATATCTAGGGAGAACTCGTGACGGTATTAATTAGTTTATTAATTAATAGCTTCTTGGTTTCTGCTCTGGGAAATTCTTACGTTTGCACCTGGATTTAAAAGATCTTTGCCTGTATTTCTCCGTGTTCCCAGGATGTCTCAGCTAAGGGCTAGCTTGCCTAGATTTGTGGGTCCTGGTAGCCAGGTGTGTGGTCTTTTAGGATCGATCTGGGCTAGGAAGGGCGAGGGGGTCCGCCTCTGGAAAGAACTCAGGAGCTAGGCATAGGCACACACATCCAGTTTGCAGGGGCAGCACGAGTGACCTGGATAGGACAGGAAGATGCTCCTTCTGCAGGTCGCTTCTACCAGGACAGTCCCCTTCTCGCAGGGCCAGGGCCTCCTTGAGAGCTCGGCTCTAAAGAGGCAACCGACAGGTGGCAGCAGCGGCCCGTAAGCAGTCAGGGTGCAGCCACAAGCAGCGAGGACCACACCACCACCAGGGCTGGGGTGGGCGCGGCTCCTCTCCTGGGCATTGGGCTAGGCTGACCCTGGAGAAAGGTTCCTAGATGCGAGGGAGGTCTCAGGAGCAACGTGAGGCAGCCCAATGCGTCTGGGAGGGTTGGCTTGGGAGCTGGAGTTAGATCAATCATCAGGGCATGACACACCCTTGTTTAGTCCTTAAGATTTGTGGGGAGCAAGTCACAGGGCTAGGCAACCCCGAGGTTAGCCAGGGTCCTCGGGACACTGCTGCCTCGGTATGATGTGATGTGAATACTCGTTTGGTGTGTGTGTGTGTTGGGGGGCAGGGAAGAAAGATTAAAAAGATGAGAAACCCCTGGAGATTTTTTTTTTTTTAAATAAGAAATACTGCCCTTTCTTTAAGATTCCTTAGAGCTTAGATTTCTTAGGGTGAGTCAGTGACTTAGTCAAACCATTCTAGGAAAGAGAAAGGTTAGTTTACATACTGAAGATGCTAGTAGGATGGGCAGTCCTTTAGTTGGTCCCTGACAGGCAAACCCTAGACCAGTACATTACCTGGGAGGGTCAGGATCCTTTTTATTAAAAAGCTGGTTGCTCTGGAGGGGCCTTTGTCCGATCTGTGAAGGGTTGGGGGGTTGGTGAGCTCTCAGGACAGGATGGCTAGTTTGGGGCCTTTGCTTTATTGTCATTAGTTTGTGAAGAAGGCAGTCTCTGTTCTCATACTTCAATAAATTACGGAATTATTCTCTACTCTCTCTCTTTTTTCGGGTTAGGGAAATGGTGTGGTAGGGTCCAATGGACTTTAAGCCAGAAATTGATTCTTCTCTGCGATTCATCATAGTAATTGCGAAAAATAATTTTCCTCAGACTCATTTGTAAAATTGGAAACAAATGTTACCTACTAGGATGGTTCTTGTACTGTCTGCTGCCTGTTCCGATGCCAGGCCTAGGTGCTCGCTGGTGTGTGACGGTAGTTACTGTGGAGAGCCGTTGCTAGTGTGAGTGAGATATGCCAGGGATGACACTGCACAAGATGAACGTGGATCTTCATGAATCTGGCATTGGGTGGCTCTGTCCACAGGTGTGGAAGGGGCCACACTGACCAGGAATTCTGCTGACCCTTGTTATCAAGCTTCAGGGATCTTTACAACAAAGGAACAGAAAGAGCCGATAGGCAGCATCTTAGGGTTTCCATTGCTGTGTAACCCTGTCATGACCAAGGCAACTTTTATAAAGGACAATGTTTAATTGGGGCTGGCTTTCAGGTTCAGAGGTTCAGTCCGTTAGCATCAAGGCATGAATTTGGGAGGGGTGTGTGTGTGTGTGTATTGGTGTGGGTGTGTCTGGGAGGAATGGAGCAAATATAATCTAAACACATTGTATTCATGTCTAAAATTACTAAAGAATAAATAAAAAAAATTAACTGTATGCAGTTCACAAACAGTGTTTCTTTTATTAAAGTGTAAAGGGGTTTGATGGGCTTTACCTTTCAGCCCTCAGCAGTGTAGAGCGAAGAAACCGTGCCATTTCCCTTTACTCTGTGTCCCCTGCCTTCATGAAGGTTATTGGGCTTAGGGTCTGAGTTACTATCTAATCACTTTTTTTGGTGTTATTTGGCTTTCCATTCTAGCGTGTTCTTGAAATTGCCCTGTCTTGTAACCATACTTTAACAATCATGTGACTGATCTCTATGTTGAATTGGATCCCGTGCCCATTGCTTATCCTCTACCATCTATTTGCTTGCTCCTTCTCTTCCTTTCTTCCTCCCTCCCTCCCTTCCTCCCTCCCTCCCTCCCTCCCCCCTTCTTTTCTTCCCTCCTTCCTTTTAAATTTCCTAATGTCAACTCATCCCTTAGGAAGTTGAAGTGATTTAATGAGAATGTGAGTGGCAGGCATTCTGAGTGTGGCCCCTGAAGCACGTGAGTGGCAGGCACTGAGTGTGGTCCCTGAGTGGCAGGCACTGAGTGCGGTCCCTAAGTGGCAGGCATTCTGAGTGCGGTCCCTGAAGCACCAGAGCCTATGGAGAGGACATTCTTGAGTCTGCATCTTTTCCATGTCAGATCAGTAGCTTTATTGTTGGAGAAATGAACCAGGGCCAGTGTGATTTTATTCCTTTGTGTCTTTTTTATTGCATTCTTTTTTCTTCTCCTCCTCTTCCTCCCCTCCTCCTCCCCTCCTTCTCCTCTCCTCCTCCTTTCCCCCTTCTCTTCTCTCCTCCCTCAGTCTATCTCTGTCAGGTCAGGATGTAAATGAAATCGTTTATTACTGCTGCTGTTTAGAATGAAGAAACTTGCTGGAATATTTCTGGACATGACTCTTTCTTGACTCCCCTTTATCTCCTCTCCTCTTCCTTTACCCTCCCCCTCTTTTTGAAGTGGGTGGCCTATCTATGTTGCCCAGGCTAGCCCCAAATGCCCAGGCTTAAACAATGCCCTTTCCTTAGCGTCCTAAGTAACTGGGACTAACAGCTCTTGTTTTGTTATTGGTATTTTTCTTCACAGCTTCCCTTAATGTTTATTTCTGGAGTGTTCTTTTTTATTTTACCTTCAGTTGTTGCTCCTCTTTCCCATTCTGAATTCTTCTTCAGAAACATAATTCTTAGGTTGAAGTTTTTTTTTTCTCTTGCTATTGTCTTCTGACAATTATTGTTTCTAATAGTTTCTAATGTAATTAATGCTTCTAGTATTGATTATATTTCTGAAACCACTCTTATAATTTTATTTGAAATATTTTAGAATGATCTCTGTTTTCAATTGGTTTTAGTCCAGTTCTTAAACTCCTGGGGTCACATGGGTCTCTTGTTCTCCGACTCCTGAGTAGCCGGGACTACAGGCATGAGCCACCATACCTGCCTTGCATCTGCATCAGCAGCATGCTTCTTCATTGCTTGCACATAAAATCATAGTGCAATCTATGACATAATGCTATAATTATAGCTCTGTGAAATTGCTAAATTGATCCCACCAGCCTCTCATTTTGATCCATTTCATCTGTTCTTGAGGACTTGGCAGTGTCTCTTGTCTTTATTTGCTTTGTTTGACATGTAATGAATGCATGTGTGACATATATGCATATATATCAGTTATAAAACATAATAGCTTCCTTTCTTAGGTCTTGTAAAACATATTTTTTTCCTCAACCCCTTCCCCCCAAAACCCCAAAGAGTGGATTCCAACCATGACTCTACAACAGGCCTTTGCTCCAGGAATACCAGATTACACCCTGCTGGTCTAATTCTACACCTTTCTATGTGTTCAGTAACTTCTTGTTTCAATGCCAAACCATAGTGGAATCTTTTAAAAGACATTTTAAGTGGCAATTAAATTCACATGTAATCATAACAACGTACATAACTCAATTAAAGAGCTCACAACAGGCACAGCTGAGACCAAGTCCACCCAAGCCTGGGCCGTGACAACCTTACCGTGACAGATCCCTGGCACACTGTGGTTGTCAGATGCCACTGCCTGCCTGTCTCCACCCACTTTCAGAATCATTAACTTATAGAAAACAGACCCCGTGCAATCCATGAAATAAGACCCTTCTGACAGTGTTTGTCATCCACAATGCATCTTGGGTTGTACATCATATCCAGTCTACTCATGTATTGCTTCTCACATACAGTTTTTGATTGTTTAATAAATCATATTTTTACTTACAGACACCCAATGGGCACATGAAAAAGCCATCCGAAATGCAAATTGAGCATTCTGGTTTGTTTTTCTTCTGCTTTAATAAACATCACGATAAAAAACCTCTTGGGGAGGAAAGGGTGTACTTCACCTTACAGCCCACAGCCTATCATCAAGGATGTCAGGCAGGGACTCGGCAGGGACCTGCAGCAGAGACCGTGGAGGAACTCAGTTTGCTCCCTGGATCACATCAGCTACTCCTTTTTCATGCAGCCCAGGCCTACCTGCCTAAGGACCGCAGTGGCCTGGGCTCTTCCACACCGGTTCACAGTCCAGAGGCAGGTCCTCAGGCCAATGGGGGGGGGGGGAGGCAGTTTTTCAACTGAGCTTCCTCCCAAACCTGTTGAGAAGCTGAATATTAGTCATCACAAAAGACATCATCACCTGCACCATTAGAATAGCTATTATCAAAAAGATGAAAGAAAAGTATTGACAAAGATGTGAATAAATTAGAATTCATGCATAATGCTGATGGGAATGTAAATTAATGCAGCCATTCCGGAAAACCACGTGGATGCTCTTCAAAAATTAAACACAGAACTAGCATGTTATTTATCAACTTCATTCATATCCAAAAGATGTCAATCAGCATGTTCAAGAGAAGTCTATGTTCCCGCGTTCATTGTGCAGTGTTTTTTGTTTTGTTTTGTTTTGTTTTGTTTTGAGACAGGGTTTCTCTGTGTAGCCCTGGCTGTCCTGGAACTCACTCTGTAGACCAGGCTGGCCTCGAACTCAGAAAATCCACCTGTCTCTGCCTCCCAAGTGCTGGGATTAAAGGCATGCACTACCACTGCCTGGCCATTGTGCAGTTTTTATAATGGTCAAAACACAGAGTAATATACATTTCCATCAGTTGTTGGATGGCTAAGGAAGATGTGGCATGAAACACCGACTAGCCTCATGAGAGAAGGAGAACTCTTTCCTGCAGCAACATGGATGAAATAGAAGATGCTACCTTAAGTAAAATAATCCAGGCATTGAACAGTGCTTTAGATCCTGCATCTCTGTGGGATCCAACATGACTGAATAAAGAGACCATAGGATGGTGTTAAAAAGATCCTTGGGAAGGAACAGATTCTTGTCAAAGGATGCAACTGTCAGAGGGTATAAGTTCAAGAGATCTGAACCATGTGAGGTAGTTCATATGCTAATTAGACTGATTAAAGATTTCTAAACTCATGCATATTGCTAATAATCATGTTTAGTAAATATATTTGATTTTTATTCTCTTATTGTATAATTCAATATAATAACTTATACTAAATTTTTGTCTTGGATTTTTATTTTTGACACTGCCTTTCAGGTAGAGCCCCAAGGCTTTGGGTAATTTTTAAGATTTGAAAATAATTCTCATTTGATATGTGTGGGTGTTTTGCTTATACCTTCTGCATTCAGTGTCTGTGGAGTCCAGAAAGAGGGAGTAGATCCTTTGGAAGTGGAATTACAGATGCTTGTTACCAAACATGTAGGCGCTGGGAATTAAACTTGGGTCCTTTGGAAGAACGTCCAGTGCTCTTAGTGGTCGAGCCACATCTTCAGCCCCCATGGATCATTTTCAAAATGGACACAAATCTCAGTTTTGAACTTGTAAATGGGTATCAATGTTTTTTTTTTTTGTTCACCATTTATCATGTAATTTCATACCTGAATTGAAGATATTTCATATTGCTTGACTTTGGGGGGAATATTTGCAACTGTCTAACAAGATTTCTACGGTTGCTAGGGATCTGCAGTGGGTGTCATCAGGAGATTTGGGGAGAGCATGTAGGAGCATAGGTAAATAAAGGCAGAGCCGCAGCTAAGAGTCACATGCAGATTGTCTCCACGGCTCTTTCCGGCATAGCTTCCACCTCAGCTCTCAGTGATCCATTTGGTTTGGACCAAAGGAAGAAACTCTTGAAACTGAAGAAGAGCTCATGGCCCGCGTCCACATGCGGAGTATGCTGAGGGAATCCTGGTCATGAGTTGGTAGTTGAAAGCTACTGGCCCATCTGGCAAAACCTGTGGGGTCTGATCTCTCTCCTTCACTGTATCACACACTATGGGGAGTTAGGAGGGAAATGAGATGAGCCACCAAAGGCAGGAGACCAATGGAGCACTAAGTGAGACACATCCAGGAGATGACTCTTTTCCTCTGAGCCTTCAAGCGATATTGTGAGTTCAAATAGGGTGAAGTTAAATGACAAAACGGAACGATATAAGGCCCTTCTTTACTCCTTTGGTTTTGCAGGAAACATGACACAGAAGGCCAGAAGAGTAAGGACCACCATTACAGCACTTCACAGTTTATGAGAGTGCTTACAGTTTATATGGGCTGGACATGGTTATTGCCACTTTTATTTGCACGAGGACCCTGGAGCCCTGAGACATGAGGTGACCTGCCCTTGGTGAAATGGTCAGTAAACAGGGTCAGAATTTGAACCTGAGTCCCCTGTCACCAGATTTCTTTCTCTTAACAGTCACACATCAGCAGTGTCTGCTACACGGAAGTTTGAAATCTGGACCCTGCGTGACATTCCCACTAAGGCCGATTTAAGGAAGCTGGGTTGCAGCTTGGCTGCTAAGGTTTTCAAAGCTTCCCAGGTGATTTCAACCAAGCTGCCTGCTCTTCCCACAGCAGGGCCTGGTGGTCAGCTCCTGCTGATCCACAGCAGGAGCCTGGTCTACAGAGTGAGTTTCAGGACAGCAAGGGCTATACAGAAAACCCTGTCTTGAAAAACAAACAAACAAACAGATTTAAA
The DNA here is from genome assembly GCF_008632895.1 of Mastomys coucha. NCBI lineage: Eukaryota > Metazoa > Chordata > Mammalia > Rodentia > Muridae > Mastomys > Mastomys coucha. The sequence continues at coordinate 44,449,552 of NW_022196906.1, read as the reverse complement.
AAAACAAACAAACAACAAAGAGAGGCTGGAGAGTTATTTCAGCGGCCACACAGTAACATGCTGCCTGCTCGCCTATGAGCCAAGGAGCATGGGGGACAAGAACCCAGTGGGTCATGCTAGACATCAGGTTCTCCTCCGAGGCCTGAGATTCTGCATTCGAGATCAGCTCCCAGGTGATGCTGTGGCTCTGGGGACCTCCAGTAAAAGAGAGATAATCTGACTCAATACCCCCCTGACACTGACACCTGCTATCATGGATCAGAGACCTGGCTGCTTCGGCTTCCAAGATCTAGTGTGTCCATGTGCCTCACTGGTCAGTGTTAGTCCCACTGGGGTTCTACCAGGCAAGAGGGAGATGAGGCAGCGAAGATTGGAAAGCCTGCTGTTTGCAATCAGCGTATTTGACTCTGACCTTGATACTCCTTGGACGATTGCCCTTGAGCAAGCTCTCTGAGTTCTCTGAGAGCACTGTCCTTACACATAAGGGCGTGAAGATGGCTACCTTACCAGCCAACGGTATAAAGTGAGATGATATGGCCAAGTGCCTGCATCAGAGACTGCTCTGCTCAACATCAATAACTATGTTACTAAGGAGATTAGAAATAAGTTATCTCCCCCCACATTTTTTTTTTTTTTTTGAGACAGGGCCTCATTATGTAGCTCTGGCTAGCTTGGAACTCATTGTGTACACAAGGCTAGCCTGGAGTACACAGAGACCTGCAAGCCTCAGTGCTGGGATAAGCCATACTGGAAATAAGCTCTCACTGAAAATCCAGCATGTCATCTATATGAGATGATTTAGCACTGAGGGTCCTATCCTGGGGCACTAAGGCACGAGGGAGGCCAGGTTGAGATATTGTTTTCTCTATCATACAAACGAGGCAACTGAAATTAGAAAGAACAAGACTCATCTATGGATGCACATCTAATAAGCTTTAGGACCAGAGCTTGCTTCTGACTTGTCTGACACTGCAGCCTTCTGGAGATCTCTCGGGCAGTTCACGGAGCACAGGGAGCTGTGCTGCCCATGGGGAGAGAGAGCAGCAGGCTTCTGTTCCTCTTTGCCCTCGGAGGACAAGCTTGTGGGTAGGAGCAGCAGCAGTGGCAACTTAAGAGGTGACCAGCCTGATCTGGGTGGCAGTGGTAACACATGTCTTTAATCCCAGCACTTGGGAGGCAGAGGCAGGTGGATTTCTGAGTTCGAGGCCAGCTGATCTACAGAGTGAGTTCCAACACAGCCAGGGCTACACAGAGAAACCCTGTCTCGAAAAACAAACTAAAAAACAAACAAACAAACAACAAAAAAGAGGTTGGAGAGTTATTTCAGTGGCCACACAGTAACATGCTGCCTGCTTGCCTGTGAGACAAGGAGCATGGGTCCACAGGGACACTGGCCTTCTGACCCTTCTTAGGACAGAGAGTAAGTTTTGTGTGTATGAGGTGAACCGATGGCAGTGGGTGTGACTGCAGTGGGTGGGATGAGTGACAGGTCCCTCTGGCAGGGACCTGGGTGGGAACATCACCTGGAAGGGTCCCAGGCAGTCTCCATGTAAAGGAGCCCCCGGAGGTGGGCGGCCTACTTCCCAGCTGCCTCTTCTGTCGCAGGCATGCACCTCAAGCCCTTGCCTTTGCGTGAGAGGTGGAACCAGGCTGCTGATGAGAAATGGAAATCATGTCTCCTGCTGCAGGCTGACAGCAGGGAGCATGCTGATGAGTGGATCAGGCAGCTGGCTACCTCACAATCATGAGGGCTAGGACAGCGCTGATAACTGTGGGGCTTGTTTGGTTGTTTATAGAGGACTTTCACCTACCCTCAGGCTCACCCAGGGGGCTGAAGAAATCCTACAGGGGGACAGAGTCTGAGCAGAGACTTCAAATGCACTGTTCTGGAGTGGGGCTGGTTGCTCAGTGTGATGTCCAGGTGGTCACACTGGGCTGACCACGATGGCCCTCCAGCACAGCACAGCCATGCCCTGAGGTTCACCAGGACAGTGAACCATTCTTAGTGCACACTGCCCTGTTTTACCTCTTGATACAGGCAGAAGACATATGCATTTCATAGATGATGAGAGGGAGCTTCATTGAGCAGGTGTCGGCTTGATTTTGCTGGTGGGAAAACATTTGGTTTTATCTTCCACCAGCTCTGGAAGCTCCAAAGCTGTGCTGCTTCTCTGGGAAAATTGCATATTTTACACAAACAGGAGGGATACAAACCCTGTGGTTTATGCTTTGTTGTATAGCTGGGATCCACCTTTGTTTGTTTGTTTCTTTCTTTCAGTCAGGGTCTTATATAGTCCTGGCTGGCTTTAAACGTTTGATTCTCCTGACCCTTACCTCCCGAGTGCCAGAGTGTAGAGGTACCAGGTATATGACATCATACCCTGTTTATGCAACGATAAGAACTGAACCCAGGGTGTTGTGCGTGACAGATAACTGCTCTGCCAAACAATCTACAACATTTTATCATTCTATTATTTCTCCCCAGTAATAGAAATTCTTCCTGAGACAAGGGTTCCCCCTCCCTGTGTAATTGCTAAACAGAGGCCCTTCTAGCTAGGTAAAATTTCAATTTAATCTTTCTTGTGCATTTCATGAATGAATAAGATACAAACATCCCTTTTCTCCCTGTTTTGCATGATGAGTTTAGGATTCATTAATGATTCTGCTTGGGTCGATTATTACCGTGCAGTTGGATTCACTTATAAAGACAACACAATTATCAACAAAAACAAACGAACTTTCTAGGGCTCATTGGCAGTGGTGTAGCGTCCTGCTTGCACATCCCAAACACGGTTTGCTTGATTCTGTTCGTAGCTTTGGTTCTGTTTGGTACAGCTTAGTCAGCTGTTAAGTACACAGTATTGACTGTCACATACACACGGCTGTGTTTACAGTTTGGGTGACAGTAGCTCAACTGATGGTGGATCATTCTATCTGATTCACTCTCATCTTTCTGAGGGACCGGTCCCCTAGTGGCTGAACACCACCTCCTAAATTTGATCCAAACTTCAGGCCTGTCTCCTTCTCTTTAGACCAAGGATGTGTGGCTTCCCTCTTTACCCCTCAGTGATTCTCATTTCTACTCAGGGCCCCGCTTTTCTCCGTGAGTGACTCAGCATTTTATCACCTGACATTTTAAGAGAACCACTTTATTATTAAACTGGAGCCATATATTAAAGCTAAACCCTGCAGCAAGCATGGGTCCAGCAAAGGTTAGACAAAGATAAGACAATTTGTCATGCCTCCTGGCCTGTGGTGCAGGGCAGAAATGAAATGAAGCTTTGGAACTGGAATGAACTGAGACTTCTGACTTCTAAAACGTTTTCCTATTTCTTTTCTTTTCTTTTCTTTTCTTTTCTTTTTTGTTTTTTAAGACAACGTAGCCCAAGCTGTCTTAAACCTCCTATGCAGTCCAGACTATCCTTGCACACAAAGCATTTCTCTTGTCTCCTCTTCCTCCTCCTTCTGACTTCGTATTCTATCCTGGAGAAGCATCCAGATTCATCCAGACCCTCTCTGTTGGTTGCATTTACAGACTAGAACATTCTGTGCTCAGACTTAGGGCCCTGGGCAGAATATTTAAGGTAGACTTAAAACTTGAACTTCCAAATTGGGAACATTGTAAATCTGAAGTGAGTTGTTATTGATTTTTGTCTCGTACTGAGGGAGAATGGATGGGCTCAGGAAGAAAGGCTTCCTGCCTGAGCATCTAGCAGCAGCCTGTCAATCGAGCCGCAGTCCTTCCTCCATCATTTATTTCTGGCTCACAGAAGCACAGAGGCTTTCTCCAGCCCAGAAAGCTAGTCAGGAAAGCAGCAGCGGCTATTTCAACCTAAGCCCTTTCTCTCCATGTCTATCTACACAAAAAGAGTGACCCAGGGCACTTTCTTTCTCTAGCCTTGCTGTGTCTTGTTCTTTCCGAGAATGGGAGGGGGGCAGAGGGATCCAGGGATGAGAGAGCTGCAGCTGCAGAGTGGGAGGGTGGGGAAAGCTGATGCAGCCATTTTCCTTCTCTGTCCCTTCCCAGGGCCACCTCCAATGATGCTAAAGAGGCCCCAGCACCCTGCAGATTCTGCTCACCCCTCCTACCCTATCACAAACTTGTTTGCTCTTTACCAAGCAGTCTTAATTAAAGTTGACATCACCAACAGCCCTTGGGCCATCTCTTCCACAGGCTTATATAATATTGCATAAAGAGATAAAGTTAACACCATCTATCCATCAATCCATGCATCCCTCTCTCCATCTATCCCTCCATCTATTCATCCATCTCTCTCCATCCATCCATCACTCCCTTTATCCCTCCATCTCTCCCTCCCTCCTTCTCTCCCTCCACCTGCCCATCTACCCACCCATCCATCCATCCTTCCCTCCTTCCCTCCCTCCATCCATCCCTTCATCCATCCATACATCCATCCCTCTATCCATTCCTCCCTCCATCTATCCCTCCATCCATTTCCTCCAACCCTCCCTCCCTCCCTCCATTCATCCATCAGTTACTTATTGATGCCTCTTCTAAGCCAGGTTAGGTATTATGTTCAGCACTTAGCACTGTGGCACCTCCACAGCTCCCTACCTAGGCCAGTCTGATGTCTCAGACAGTGGATAGCTTTTGGGGATGGCTCCAGTCCCATTATGTTACTCTGGAGTGTAGGGACTTTATGCCTACATTTTATCTTTCCTGGCACCACGTGGCCATCCACCTACATAAATCAGCACTCACCAGCAGACTGTTAGATGGCATAACTCTGGTGGCCAGCATAAGACATGCTGTTGACTGAGCCCTGGTGGCAAGGCAGCCTTACCCATAGGAAACAGATCCCTATTTACCATTCTGAAAAGTTCCAAGTGCAGTAATTTCCCAAGAGTGACAAGAGCATCCCAGGGGGAAGAGACTGCAAAAGCCAAACACAGTGGTGTCTACTGAGAGTTGGTGAGGTGCAGTGCAGAGAGGGAGGGAATGTGGGAAAGGGAGAGGCTGGGAAGGTTCCAGAAGTGGAGAAATTTGAGCTGTTACCTGGAGTAGTGATGTTACCAGATTTGAAATTTAGAATTTCTGTGCCCCCCTCCTCTTTTCTGTCCCCCCCCCCATTTACTCTCCTAGCAAGAACAATTTACTGTGTAATTTTTCAAGTTGGGGCTGGGACCGTTACTGTTTGGGTGCCTCACGGGAGGGCGTGTCATGTGGGACAATATAGCCCATAGGCACACACGACATGACATCTCTCCCATTTCATCTTGGTACTTAGCTAGCCCCAGCCCAGGAATGTCCAAAGTAGGAGAGACCATATCACTGGACATGTGAATCAGAAAGCTCAGATCCGAAAGGTAAAGGATCAATTTAGTATCCTTGTGTATGAAAAACCCCAAAGGATGACCTTTAGCAGACATTTGCCCAGAGGAGAGAGTAGACCTCAGGCTTTCTGTTGGCCCACAGTCTCTGCCTCATTAGAGCAAGCTTGCAGGGTGCAGAGATCCCTCAGTGAACCATGAAGATAGCAACCCCCAGTTCTCAAATAACTCCAAAAGCAGATAGACTATAAACTCCCCTGGCCTCAGAAAGCCAAAGTTGAATAAGGAGAGGAGAGGAAAATGTACCTGGCCGTGACATTAAACGGGGTTTACTTTTGATCATCTCAGATTCCCTACTGTGGGGCACCCTCCTTCCCCACCTGCATATGCAGCCATATTTTAGGATACAACTCTGAGGGATTCAGGCTCTCAGAAATAATGGCACGATGCTGTTACCGAATAGATGTGCCCTTTCCAAAGGCACAAAACAGGAAGGTGACCTGCCAATGCAGAGGAAGGCAATAAACCACACATTCAATTAGGATGACGTGCATTTAATCACAATTGTTTAATGGTATTTGAGATTTCTTATTTAATCAGTAATGAGACTACCTAGCAATTAATGTTCATGGAATCGCGAGCTGCCCTTACCAGCACAGTGTTGATTTTAAACTAATCTTTCTATTTTATGTCCTCTTTCTATTTCTGCAGTTAATAAAAGTGCCATAATGAGTTGTATTAAAACATCAATTTCTTCTTTTGTTGAACCCTCAAGTTTATCGTGGGTTTGAATCAAAATACTGAGGTGATTCCTAAGAATGTGGGTTTGAAGTATTAGGTGTTGCTTGGATAGAGGAGTCACGTGGGAGATGTCTTGGCTCATGGCCCATTAGTTCTTCCAGTGTTTTTTGGCTCCTACTGGAGGGGCCTCAAGACAAAGACCATTTATGCTGAGGCCATATAGACCCTCAGCTCAGAAGGACTGAAGCTTAGTTTGATGCTCCCTGTCTTAAAAGTCTGAGCATCTATTGAACCAGGAACACCACCCACCCCCTCCTTCCTATTTGGTACTGTTTCCAGCAAAATTTAGCCTTCCCTGAGGATGGGTCAGGATGAACCTCAGCTGAGGGAGAAGGTGGTTTGTGAGTGGCTTCCCCATATCCTCTTTGGAGCTGTGGTCAAGAAGGCCGTGTGTGGAGCTAGAACCTGACCCTAGGTTTTCCTCATGATCTTTGTCCCTGAAGACCCATTTCTTGTGTGCTGGCATGGTGGGTTCTGTGTGTACGGGTATGGGAGGGAGTCCATGTGTGCTGGCGAGGTGGAAGAGGTGGAAATGCTCCGGAGAGGGACAGACAGATCAGTGCTTGTCGTTGTGCCGCCCACTGTGTGTTCTTGCCCTGGTCTCAGACAAAAACCACTTAAACACTCTCTGTTCCAGCTTGCTCATTTGCAAAGTAAGGACAATAGAAGCTGGGAGGCTGGTTTGAAAGTTAAAAAAATGAATGCATAGCATCTGGACTGGAATCTGACACTGGAAGCAGTGAAGTTATCCCTCTGCTTTCTTAAGAATGCCTGTTCAAACACATGAGCTGTCTTACTCTTGCTCTGTCTTCTGCAGGGTCTCTTTGTGTAGCCCAGGCTGACCTTGAACTCAGTTCTCTCTCAGGTGCTGGAATTGTAGGCTTGAGCCACCATATCCAGTCAAAGGCGTCTTCTTTGACTATCTCACACATATCCATCAAGGGGAGAGCAAGGTTCAGTGACTCTCTTGCTGTACAGCACAATATCCTAAAACTAGTAGCTTTAAGTAATGTGTACTACCATGTCACCATTTTGAAGTCAGGGATCTGGGTGTGGTTTAGCTGGATTTTTGGCTCAGGCTCTTTAAGAAGACCACAGTCAAAGTGTCTCCCAGGGACATGGTCATCTCAAGTTCCAACTGGGTCCAGGATCCCCTTCCAAGTTCATTCACGTGGTCATTGGCAGGATTCGCTGACATCGGAGGCTGGAAGGCAGCTGTAGTTTCTTGCTAGGTGATCTTCATTAGGATAAATGTGGATGTGGGAAGGGGGAAGATGAGAGGGAGGAAGAATGAACGTTGCTTTTGCTATGGTCTATTCATTATACGCTAGCTACCAGGTTCAACCTAGCTCAAGGAGAGGAGGCCACACAAGTGGACAGATGTCAGGAGGCAAGAATCCAGGACACATGCTAATAGTTGTCTAGTGTAGGCTCTGCGTGCTTCCGCCACCACCTACCCATGCCTGGTAGGAGGTGTGACACTGTTAGCTCTAGAGAAGCAGAGAAATACAATCCTGCCCCATGGCTGAAAGGTGAACTGGGATATTTGTGAACAGCCCTGATGATACATGTGTTCCCATGGCATCAAGACTTGCTTAACCCATGAGAGGGTCTACAGAGAGTTTTAATCAAGCAAAGGTTAATAAATCAAGTTGGGGTTTAAGAGCATAACCGACTTGAGGGAAACGAAAAATCGTTGAATATGTTTGAGCAGAGGAGAAATTTAACTAGTGGTTCTTAAAATGATTATTATTAACTGGCTTTTAAATTGAAAAGGAGAAATTCATATGCAAGGTTAAAATTAGGGGGCCAGAGGGATATGTAAATAAAAAACAGATTTCTTTACCTTCCCTGGGACCCTTCTCTGAGTTATTTTTTCACTCTCTTGGATATCTTGGGAATACTGAGGAACACACACACACACACACACACACACACACACACACACACCAGAGGGATAGGGTAGCACATAGTGACTTCCTCGTGTACACCTTAGATAGCCCAGGAATATTGAATGTGTGTGTGTGTGTGTGTGTGTGTGTGTGTGTGTGTGTGTGTGTGCTAGCTCTCCCTTCATTCTAAATCAATTATCTACGTCTTTGGTGCACATTATTCTGTATTTCTTTTCTTTCTTTTTTTTTTTTTAACTTTTCCATATATTTTAGTAATAATTTCATAGCTCAGACAGATCCATCTTATTGAAGATTTTGAAAAGATTTAAGCTGGTGGCCCAGTGGAACTGAGTGACTACGGCAGAGGGAGCCAGACGAACTAAGAGACTCTTTGAATAATTCTGATTATTTTTATTCATTTATTCACTAAACATTGATTTAGGTCTTTGCTAGGCCCTGGCTTATCAAGTCACATAAGAAATGATCTCTGCTTTCAAGGAGCTCGAGGGAGTGAAAACATGCAAACACATAAATCGTAGTACAATAGGTTTGGGTGATGTCTCTGAGGTGGGGTGACAAGTGTCTAGACTGGGATGTCTCCGTGAGATAAAAAGGACAGAGTAGTGGGGACCCTCTTTGGAAGGAGCATTAATGGGTGCTGTGTGATGAAGGGTTGCTTTGGGCCCTCTAGAGACATCTGCCATTTATTTCACATGCTTGTAGCCTCCCGCACACACTGACAAGGGCTCTGACAGAGACTAGTGTTGCCCCACAGACTGAGTGGCTTGTGATCCGAATGGTTTCCTTGTCATTTCTCAACCTTCGCCGATAGCGTCTCCAACTCCCGCCCGGCTGTTGCACAAACATCGAGCCCGTTCTTGATTATGCAGGAAGATGAGCCTCTGATTCATTTTTGATGCTCCATGTTATGAGGCAAGCTCCCCGGCCATCTGTTGTGAGGAGGAACGTGGTACATATTTTGATTATTTTATTTTTATCTTAATCAAGTGGCAAGTTTCCATCTTGATGCTTCTTAACCTGAGCAGTTGTGGCTGGGAGGCGCCAGGCTGGAACAGAGCGGTGAGGGAGGGAGGACGGAGGTGCCACCTGTTGCCAGATTGGAGTCGGATGTGGGTAAACACTGCTCTGCGAAGCCCTTTCACCTCCTGCACCCGTGAAAGAGTTTCCAGCCTTCTCATGGTCACTGCAAGGCTTAGAGCACCAGCCTCCTGGGGCTGGTTACATAAAACAGGACAGATGAAAGAGGTGGTCAGGACTGCTGGCTACAGCTGAGGGCCCTGGGCAGTCCCAGCTGGAGGACTGTGCATGTGTAAAATGGAAACCTGCAGCTTCCTGAAGTGGCAATGAGCAGCAGTAGCTGTGGCCTCCTAATTAGAATCAGCCAACGTCCCTTAGCCTAGTTGCTGACATTAAGAGGTTTCAGTTTTTCCAGTCAGTGGCATTTGATGGAAATGCCTAATTATGTTCCAAGATGGTTCTCAGGATGCAAGGGGTGAGAATAGTCTAGCTATATGTCTTAGTTGATGCTTACTGAAGACTGGGCCTGTACTAAAGGCTTGGGAGCAGCGGGTTTATGTGTGAAAAGGAGAAGTCAGGCAGCATGCAGCTGGCAGGCCCTGGGCTCGGGCCTGCTGAGGACCTGTTGGGAGTGTCACCCCACTGGGGAGCTGTTGTGTTTGCCTTTCCCTTCCTATTTATTTTTATTTCCATTTTATGTCTGTGGGCATCTTACCTGTATGTGGGCTTCCCATGTGCATGCAGTACCCATGGTGGCCAGAAGAGAGCATCAGATCCCCTGGAACTGGTGTTAGACAGTCGTTAGGCACTACATGGGTGCTGGGAATTGAACCCAGGTCTCCTGGAAAAAAGCAGCTTAACTGATGAGAGCTCTCCAGACAACCCCCTGCCCATCTATTTCTTGATTCTGATGGCTGAGGGCTATTCTCTACTTTTAGAGTACTTGAGTTCTTAGAATCAAGGGGAAAAGGTCCAGAGGTAGGTAAGCAAGACAAGGAGGGTGCTTCAAGTGGCTAGCTCCACTTTGTTTGATAATCATCTCTCACAGCTGTGACTGAGGTCCTTGGTGGGCTGATAAGTGGTCTAAATTACAAACTACACCACTCCTGGAGCACAGGTGTGGGAAGAGGAATCTATAGAATCATCAAGAGTGTTGTGGGGTGAGTTTTGAGACACTGGGCACCAATCTCAATCCCCAAATATAAGTGAGTGAGAAGACTCCAGTTTTGGGCTTTCTCATTAATCCTCAACTTTGACTCTGTTCTCTTGTTCTGTGCTGATGAAGGATTTAATCCCATGCATGCCTCTTCTTGTGTCTTAGCTTCTTTTCTAAGTCCTTGCTTGCTCCTAGGTTTCTGGAAGTCACTGGAAGCCTTTGGGCATATATATATATATATATATATATATATATATATATATATATATATATATATATATATATATATATATATATATGGAAAACAGACCATAATGCTTCCACTATACTTTAATTTGGGAGTGATGGGAGGAGTGATGGGAGGAGTGATGGAAGGAGTCATGGGAAAAGTAATGGAAAGAGTGAGTGATGAAAGGAGGAGTGATGAAGGAGGAGTGATGAAGGAAGGAGTGATAGGAGTGATGAAGGGAGGAACAATTGGAGGAGTGATGACGGGAGAAGTGATGGGAGGATTTTTATGGCTAACTGCTTAGAGTGAACAAACATCCTGTTTTCCTATTCTCTTCTGTTGGTTAATGTTGTGTACTTTTAAGTTCTCTGTGAATCACCATGTACAGAAAATGCCCATACAGGATCTAACAGCTCTTGTCCAGCTACTACCAGTGGCTTGGACCCCATGATCTAAGAGGTTATTCCCACGACCATCTCTGAATGACTCAGTGGCCTCTGTGGGTGTAGGTATCATCATCCCTGATTCTTAGAACCTAAAAGGAGTGGCTACATAGACCTTGTTAGTTTTGCAATGAACTACCCCACGTGCTTGTTTATTTTAGAGACCTTAGAAATTATCTTAAGAGACAGAACTTTTGAAATTTAATTCAAGCTACCATTTTGTAAACATGAGCTTTCAATGTATGAATTTTTCCATACATTCATGGAGTCACATCAACACAAGGAGGTTACAGAACCATTTCTTTAGCCCTACAAACTCTCCTATGTTGCCCCTTCATAGTTGCCCCTTTACCTGAACTCCTAGTAACTAACAGTGTGTTTTCCAAAACTACAGTTTTTGTCTTTTCAACATGTGATTTTACGTTTAAAAGATGGGAACTAAAGCCAACTCCATCCCCCTTTTGAGACAGGGTTTCTCTGTGTAGCCCAGGGTGTCCTGGAATTCACTTTGTAGACCAGGGTGGCCTCCAACTCCTATAACTGCCTCTGGCATTAAAATAGCTGTGCTTTTGTGCTCACACATACAGCTCATCTTCCGATCAGTTAAAGCAGGGATTCGACAGCACTTGCCCAGTGATATGTGGACCCAAGGCCTCCAGCCCTTGTTTCCATCCTATGAGACTGGACTCTGAAAATCTGCAGTGTCTTTACCTGTGGCCCTCTCTTCTCCTTGGGGGCTGTTGGCTATCAGCCCTGAGGTTTGACTTATTGACTTCAGATCAGCTTCAGCAAGACAGCTCAACTTTATTCAAGATGAACAAGAGCTGTATAGATCTTGGAGAGTGAGTAGGGACTTCCAGGGTGGATATACATTATTGCCTACAGTGAAGGCCTGGGAATGCTTCATTTACATGAAGAGGAATTCCAAGAACCTGCTGGGGAGGCTCTTATCAGAAGAGAGAAAGTTGAACCTGTAATCATAGACTACGTGACTGTCCTCACAGGTTCTTTGTGGGTTACAGGTGGGAAGGACTGGGTCATAGCCCAGTACCTAATTATCATGCGGTGGGAAGTGCTGAGTGGGACTTAAGTGCTGAATCATGCAGCACCTGCAGGAAGATCTGTGCAGGGCCATCCTCCACAGAAGGTCAGGCACCTGTGCTTAGAGAAGCTCTCCAGATAAGATCTGGCAGAGAAGAGGAAGAAGCCCCGCTGAATAGGAGAGTCCTCCATTTTGCACCAAGCTCAGGGACCTTATCAGGACTGCAACCTTAATAGCAGGGTCTTCCAACATTTACCCACTGGGTTATCTCACCAGCCCTTTCTTTTCTTTTGACTAGGCCTATTTTCCGTACCTATTAGCAGGCATATTGAGAAATACAGTCTTTATTCCACACACCCATTTGCCTGGCCAAAGATTAGCGAATATACATGGTCCAAAGTGAGCGTGTGGCAGTCTGTGTCCTGCCTTGCTGAGGTAACCATGGGATTTCTAGCACAGAAGAATTGCAAGAATAATATTTGGATTCAAGCGAAAGGGAAAGCTTTGGCTCTTGAAGTACTCCTTCTGCTGTGGGTCTCACTCCTTGAATCTCCCCTGAGGGTGCACAACTTCCATTTGAAATTTAGACCCAGGTAACACAGCAGCTATCTGTGTCTGCTCTTTCTAGGAACGGGATCTCTTAGAGTCTCCTCCTCTTCTTCTTCCTGTCTTCTCCCTCCTCTTCTTCTCTTCCTCCTCCTCCTCTTCCTCCTCCTCCTCCTCCTCTTCTCTTCCTCCTCCTCCTCTTCTTCCTCCTCCTCTTCTTCTTCTCCTCCTCCTCCTCTTCCTCCTCCTCCTCCTCTTCCTCCTCTTCCTCTTCCTCCTCTTCCTCCTCCTCCTCCTCCTCTTCCTC